>NC_137465.1:96176910-96581910 GCF_964235325.1 Thermobia domestica | reverse complement strand
TCGCCACTAAGTTGGACGTATTTGAGCCAGTCGCTAGCAGATGGCGGTCGAGCAGGCTTAGTTCCACAAAATGGGCTGTTACGTCAAGTGGCTTAGTTTGGTGTTGTCTTTGTGAAGACACAAGTTCCATCCGTAAAGGATTCCAGTGTAATCCAAACTAAACTATAGGCCTTATCTATGAAACTACTAGCAAATATCCCGACGTGTTGTTACGTTCAATATTTTGCATTCCCTTTCCTTCGTCTTTCATATATAATTTGTTCGAACTCAAGGTCTTGCACCAAGTTGAAACATGTCGCATAGATATCTTAATGAACTTCTCCCACTCCTTTTTCCTTACAGGTAAAGTACCTAAAAGCATTGAAACATATTTAATTATTTTAAATGAGTTGTAAAAATGTCAAATTCAATGTCTGTAATCTTAAAAGATTAAGAGATATGACCATCATTACTTTATATTTGCAACCTCATTTCCCCTCTTCCGCGTCCAATTTCTAAAAATGTTTCCTTAATGGTACCAATCACTCTGGTCACGAGTCACTTATATCACACTTCTTGCACAGCAAAAAATGAAGTTTTAAAACAACTCAATTTTTATAACTGTATTGGCGTGTTATTTCAACACAAATATTTTAACTATGTCTCCCAAATACTCCTTTTGTATGGAGAGAGGTGTAAGAGGATCGTGGGATAATGGGAATAGGCAGTTGGTCTATAAGTATTTTCCTTTATTTATGATTCATGCAAACAAACGAAAAGACAGATGTTATGTATATACAAAGCATGCATTTTAGCATACTCCTATAATCATAAGGTTAGGTGCAGACTGTTGACAAAGTATGTAAATTTCTAAAATCTGAGACTATCTAGAAGGCAGTTAGAGCATTGTGCTATAAGCATTAGACAGTTATAGAGATGGAGCTAAATCTGTTAACAGTGTATGATTTGAAGGACATTATAGCGTTATTACCGTAATTACAAAATCCAAAGAAAAAAATATAAAATGAAGGTGAGGTGCACTGGACATCACTACACGTAAGAATTACGAGGAGTAATAATTACAAATTTCTCCTTACCCACTTACCATTGACTGAGTTAATCGAAATTTGGTACAAACATTAAACCTTCTCTATAGGAACCTCAATGACCATACACTATTCCCATTGCTTTATACGCACTTGTTTGTTAGAAGTCCGCGAAATGTTTCAAAAGTCATGACTTGACCCCACAAATCAGCTTTGTTTCTTCTTGGAAGTGCTTTCTCTTCAAAAGTGACTTGGTGATTGGAAGAATTGAAATTAGATGACGTAAGGTCAAGAGAGTATGGGAAAGTATTTCATACCCTCATGGTCGTACTTCCTTCCGGGTAAAATGTGAGTTTTGAACTGAAGCATTGTCTTGAAGAATATGGACATCATTCGTCAGCATTCCACTCTTCTTGACTTTAATGGAACCTGTAATTTCTGCAGCAGTAAACCATAGTGTGTTCTGTAATTGTGGTATCCTTCACCACGAAATCCATAATCACTACACCTTGCTGGTTTTAAAAGATTGTCCGCATGACATTGCCTGATGAGGCTTGGACATGGGTCTTTCTTGGAGTCTGTGAATAAGTTTGTTTTCATTGTTTAGACTAGGACTTTGTCTACGGGTCATAGAGGTGGGCCCTTTTTCATTGTGAGTTATTAGTCTGTCAATAATGCCTTCCTGGTTTTCATGGTACATGGGCAAAAGTACCTGGGAGCAAGTGATCATTCATGGTTTTGGAAAGGTGTCACTGGTCGTAGAACCCATGGTGGAGACACCTTATGCAAGTGGAAATGTTCAAAAATTATCTTTCCATATCGACCCCTCATTTATTCTGACATCTCTAGCTAGCTGGCGAATGCTTGTAAAGCGATTCTTCAAGATGGCTGCTTTTTCTTGCACAATGGTGTGTTCATCAATGACAAACTAGAGTTAACCTAGAATGAGGGCCATTTCTACAGATGTCCGACCACATTCGAACTAACAGTGCCAAGCTTGAGAAATTAGTATAATGGAAATTTGTCTCCTCATCTCAGTGGTGTGTCTGTTCTCAAGTACACAAACTTGATCACAAATTGCTAGAGATTCAATTTTGCCCATATTTACGTTTTGTTTCATTTAAGTGCCTTAACACACAAAATGTTAGGTGTTGAAAAACAGAGAGGGAGTCTCGAGAGAGATAACACAACTGCCCGGGATCCCTTACTGTTTCTGCGTCTATCAGTCTTGTTAAAATCGTCAGATGAACCAGAAGTTGAGGGTGTTGATTGTTTAGTATTAATGTACATATTCGTCAAGATCGTTGTTGTGAATCAATGACAATAGGTACAGAAAGAAGATATGAAAAGATGATACAAAAGAAGGAAGCATATGGCTTCTCTTGTCTGAAAGCCTCTATCTCGTTGTACCACTATGCCCTTAGCTGTGATTGTCTGCTTGCGTCCACAACTGAAGATTGACCAAAACCTAAACCTGACACCAAGGATATCTAAATTGGAAATTTGAGAACTTATCGTAAGTTCGAAATTTCATAGCCACTCTAGTGTATCAGAAAAATCTCGTAATTGACTGTGAGATTTTGTATTATGTGTTATTTTGCGCTATCAGCAAAGCTTTACGCGGCATATTTTTGCATTTATACTATATAATGAACAACGTATGATATTTTCTGCAGTCCCTCACAATAATAGTTTAGTGAGAAAATATTAATTTTCTGACAACGGTCTATAAGTAGAAATCATGTCAAGGGTTGTTCTTGTGTTTATTATGTCCTTAGATGTTCGAGTATATTCAAAATATTGACAGAAAGAAAATATACAAATTTGTATTAGTTCCCAAAGCTCACTTGTGAAAATGTATTACAGATTATTACAAAAAAATGATCATTTCTTTAGTAAATAATACTAAACCATTATGCCATTGTGGTCGCAGTAACAATGATCTAACTGTAGAATTTTTTGCTAGTTTGCTAGTTACTTGCTAGTTGCTACATATACTTTACATAAAGATAATTCTCTTACTTTTATATTCTTCGTTTCATTAGTAACGTCCATCATACATTTCTACAAGCTGTTGCTCTATTGAGTAGATAAGACAAGATTCCCGTATTCCGTTATTGCCTATATCTAAAGTACTTTTATAACGTAATAAATAAATAAATAAATAAAATGATAATTTTATAAAATGTATTATCGTTTGAATATAAAGCTGATGCTTAGTGAGGAAATAAAAAATCATTGATAAAGTAGATGAAATATTCCTATTCTGTTAAAACATTTTTTTATCCTCGTGACTATTAAAGATTAATACAAAACAGAAGATCTATAAAACGGAATTTCTTCTTGTACTGTCTTCTTCTTTCTCACCTCAACCATAAGTTTTTGGGCAACATGGAAATTTTAAAAGTTTTCTCTCTCTTGGGAGAGCTGTTTTATACTTTGATAAAGTATCTTCTTCAGAACTGCATCTAAATATTCTATCCTTAGTCTTCCTTTTCCTGGTTTTCCTTCTGCCTTTCCGTTTATCAACATGGTGATCCAATCGGAGTGCCGAATAAGAAGGCCAAGAATGCTGTTTCTTTTCCCTATTATATTCATGATCCGTCGTCTTTCATTAGCTTCTTTTAGTACGTCTTCGTTCCTTTTCCTTTCGGTCTATGATATGCAATGCATTCTGCGCCAACACCACATTTCAAATGCTTCCAGCTTGGATATTTCATCTTTTCTCAATGTCCACATCTCTGATCCGTGAAGTGGATACCAGTGTCTTAACAAATCGTTTCTGTATGTCCAAGGACATATTTCTTGATGTTAGCTATGACTTCTTGGTGACTTCTCTTTTCGTATTGAATGCTTGTTTAGTCTGTGTTATTCTGGAACTTACGTCTTTTTCACTACTTCCGTCCGGGGATATTAGACTCCCTAGATAGGGAAACGTCTTAAACGTCTTTGATTTTCTCTCCATCTATTCATACGTTTGTCCTTTCCCGTCCTGCTGTTGTGCACTTTAACATTTTGGTTTTCTTCTTATTTATCTTCATTTTCTATGTTTCTTTTCAGTTGCTCGTTCAAGTTTGAAAGTGCTTCCTGCAAGTTCTCTTCGTTCCCAGCTATCAGTGCTATGTCATCGGCAAACCTTATTGTGCTGAAAACCTGGCTATTCACTTTTATACCTTTCTTGTTTTTATTCTGTGACGATGATTATTGAGTAAGTAGTGAAGTTTAAATTGGGTGATTGGTAATAGCATAAATATACACCAGGTAAGAGTTCTTGATTACAGAGAATGGCAGAAAATTTTCAGTAGAAAAGAGAATAAATTAACATGTAAGTGAAGCAAATTATATAAAGTAATTTCGTAATATTTAATCGTCGTAGATTATAGTGTAAATTTTTAGATCAAGGTAATTGAAGTAGACTGTCTCATGACAGTAAATTAGTGCAAGATGCATATTTGCGATAATAATAATAATAATAATAATAATAATAATAATAATAATAATAATAATAATAATAATAATAATAATAATAATAATAATAATAATAATAATAATAATAATAATAACAAATACTATTTTTGAATAAATGAACAAGAAAATGGGAGAATAATGCATTTGAATTTTATGTCTGTGGATAGAAAACAATACTGACAGAATTGAACTTGATCTATTAAGAGTTGTTCTTTTCTTGCCATTCAAAGTACAGAAGTTTTATTTCTCAGGATGAGTTAGAAATATTTTGTTGGACTCTATTAGAATTAAACTATCCAGTAAAAAGTATAACTACTAAAAACCATTTAAAGAAACTTTATCCTATTATTACTTTTCTGTGAAGCAGTGTATAAGAAAAGCTGAAAGTATTTTCAATTAACATGAGAATAATTTAGTGCTAGTTAAAGCAATAAATTGTACGGCGATCATTCAACACTTTTTTGTTTTTAAAAAAATATACATTTTACATCTTAGTCTACTTGCCAAATTCGTACATGTTTTGAATTAAAAATGAAATAAATAACATCAGAATATAACCTCTGCTTTCCAGAGCTTTCTACTTCCTTGTTTTACCCTTAATTTTACTTGCTTTGAATAAAAAGTACATTACGCACTTTCTGTCAGCAAAAATTTACCGTTACGTTTGTTAATTGAACTAATAATTCATTAGTATTTTAGTTTAATTAACAAAATTATGATGTAAAAGTATTTTAGATAAGCTCTTAGAGTTGAGCATTTCAATGTTTCGGGACAATTGTAAACGTATGAAATTTGCGTTCTCCACAGTTAGTTTTCCTTCAGCAATAGTGTTTTATTAAAGAAGACATATACTTTAAACAAGACGATAAGAGACATCTTGGTCCTTTGTAGTGTTTTCATGCCGCAGACATCGGAAGAAATAAATGGTTTTCCTGTGTGACTACTTGATGCTCTTTTGTTATTTTCTGTTCCATTTCTCATTCTGTCCTTCTATATTTTTCCTTTCCCACTCTTGTAACCGGTAGATCCTTTGCAGAAGAAGAGAGAGGATTAGCTTCAGATGTCCACGTCTGCAGTTTCTACCCCTACTTTGATACAACCCTCCATCCTCTTTTCTTGAGCGTGGAAACTCGCCTCTGAATACACAAATTCCAATGAAGCTCTTCCACATAATTGCTGGTGCTTCTATTTTAAAAGTGTGAGGAAGGAAAGAGAAGTTTTTAGAGCGGATATAATAGTTGGAATATATCTTCTCAGTGACTATGAGAGTAGGGAAAGTATGATTGGTTCTCAAATAGTCTTAAAATAATTTCTCTCCCGCCGTCTCATTTTATCTTGCTCTGTTCTTTTTCTAACGTACAACCTCTTATATTTTGCAGTCTTATTTTAATATAGTCGTAAATCCATGATATATTACAAGATACATATATTCCTTTCTAGGGTTTTGTTTAGATTTATTTAATAGTTAATCCAGTTAAATCTAACATCAATTAGATTTATTAGATTTATTTAAAAATTAAATCTAACATCAATATTTATTTTCAATTCTTGATAACAAGCAGTCATAAGGATGAATTATTCAGTACTTAACATAGTCTGAAGTAGTCAGATAAGAATATTATGCGATATAAAGTAGATGTATCAAAGTATTATTTTCATGAAAAGAACACGTGACATGCAAGTATGAGAGATAAAAAGAAGCAAATAACCTGCTATGGATTCAAATGAGACACATTTTAGAACTGAAGTATTTTGTTTACTTGTCCATGAAAAGTGACAGTTTTTGTACTGATCACACAACAGACATTCTACAATCATATGAAATCAGTTAATGACAGAAGAACACACTGATTAGCAGCGGCTCTGGCTTTTGCCCCCACATTCCCCATCAGCTGTTCGAAGTAGTTTACACTGAATTGACGTATTATTTTTCGGGATCGTTTTTCCAAACATGATATATTTTTTGGTTTATATGGTGGCGGGAATATTTGTGCTTTCAAATGAGCTCAGAATTTCTCAATGGGATGGATTTGTGGTACATTTGGTGGATTGCGGTCTTTGCTCAAAAAGTGCATTCCCTCCCGGTCCAGCAGCTCCTGCGTCCCTATTGCATAGTGAGAAGCTAAATGAGGTCAAAAGATATAATCACCATTTGGATATTTTTCTTTGATAAATGGGATAAGTCTCTTTCGAATACATTCATTTTGATATATATTTTCATTAATAACACCCATTGATTGCTTATGGAAATATTGCCGAGAATGATATTCTATGCTTATTGCCATCCAGATGAGTAGTTTCTGTGAAAATTTAGTTTCTAACTTAAATTTTACGCATTTAGGGACAGGAACGTGAACAGATTCAAAGTACGACACGTTTCCACTAAAATTATAACCATTGATCTCACTATATGATTCATCATCCTTTATTACGTCGCTGTCATCATTGGAGACACCAAACTTGTCCCTGCTCAGAATTGCTTTTTTCTTTTTCCTTTTTTTTCTTTCTTTCTTTTGGTTTTTGTTTTGTTTCCCACCTGCTTACGGAGCATTCCTGTTCATCTTCCTTTTGATTCCCAGTTCTGGTAGACACTTGCTCATAACATCTTGCTTCACTTTTAATGCACGTGAAGTACTTGAAATGGTATACAATTACATACAGTTGTTATTGTTTTTAATTCAACTTTGCTGCAATTTTATAACGAAGTACTAAATTAGGAATAAGATTGCTATTCAGTAGTCAGTACAGAGTCTAACTACTTATAGGCGGTGGAATAGAATTTGTTTCTCATACTATACTCGTTCCAAAGAAACTGAGTGATTCACCAGGCCTTTCTAAACTGGAAACAGGTAATTTAACGGTGAGTGAAGCATGGTACTAGCCTCATTTCTTGTATCAGAAATCAGATGAGAGTCGAAACGAGGAATATATTTCTAAATTTGCGTCTATACGAGAAATATGACAATTCTTTACTCGTTTTCTAGAGAAAATCGATACGAGATGAAAGCTTTCTCTTGTCTTATGAGCAACACCAGTTCATCTTAAGATCTGCTTAATTCTTATATCTTAAAAACTATTTTAGTCTTAAATGATTCATTGTGTTAAAAATATAAACTGATAAAGTGGTTGTGCACACCTGATGAGGAATTACAAACGCTTTAAGATACACAAGTTAGTACAAATATACTCCAATAATAAATATGCTTTGCTTGGAAAGCTTTTTTATTACACTGTTCGTAAGCTCTTTTACGTGGAAGTATTCTGATAACTTGTGCATGTAATTAAACAAAAAAGGTAATAAATCTTGCACATTAATTTAGAATGGAAAAGTTTCAGAACGAGGCTAGAAAAAACTTACAGAGAAGCGATACGAGACAAGAAAGAATTCCGCAAGACTCGAGATGATACGAGACTTTACACATCCACGAGAACGATACGATAAATGTTTAATTCTGGTCTCGTCACGTCTAGTGGGCAACGCTATTGACTACTTCCTTCGTTTATGTGACAATATCAAGAAAATTTGGAGTCTTTTTCTCAAACATTGGCTTTGAGCTAGTTCGGTCCATCTGTTATGTAGATCACCTTTTCCAAAATTGATAATATGATTCATTGTTTATTTTCTCCAGGACAATTTAGAACCACATCTAAGAATAATTAGTTATTTATACTTAAGGTTAATTCTTCGTACATAATTGGTGTCTAGTTCACTCACGTTCCAATATTTCCTTTCACGAAAGAATATTCGTTATTTCAAAGAGTTTTCAATATCTCTATTTGTGTATATGTTAACATAAAACACATATTTTAATAACTTAATAACTTAGACGAGATTCCAATACAGAAAGAAGCAATAAATCAAGATAGCTAGAAAAATGATATGTAATGCTAAGCAGTGAACCAAGACATGAAATTCGATTGTGGATTTAGTATGAGATTACATTGTAAGTCTCGCACCATTAAGTCCTCCCTGTCGGTGGCTTTAGAAGTATTTTACGCAGTCTGGAGACATTATGTTCTTACCTCCTTTCCTCTTTTTTCCATTTTATTTCCTTCCTTTCACTCTCTTTATTCTCTTGACCTCTTTGACTAATCGATTTTTGTTTAAATCTTTCGAGAGTGTAACTTCTTTCCTAAAGAGATTTCGGGACCTACTTAATATAAAGACTTCCCCTTCGTGAATTACAAGTTGTCAGACACTTCAATTCAGCCTCCTTTTAACCTCACTGCCTTTAATGGCTAAAATGAGCAGAAGATTAGCTCGGCATTTGTTTTTATATGACACTCGAAAGACACTTTACGAAGCTACTACATTCTCGATCCTACAACGCTATTTTTTCCCTTTATGAGTATTATTTTGCTTCTTCAGTTTATATTTCTAGGCAGTCAATGTAGGTAGTTTCAAACATGATATCTATTTTACACATCAATGTGTGGTCAGTACATTTTTATTGAACGCTAAATACAATTTTATTTGCTTGAGTGTTAGAACGTTGCATATTTTGACGTAATTTCAAGTAAATTTCGTTAATGTTTTACAAAAACTTCTGTTTTGCTAAACCTTGCGTGGTTAATATTTTGAGTATTGTATATAATAAATGAAACTTACATAGGATTACCATTACTAAACTAACAAACTAAGAAAATTGAAATATCGATAGGTCATAATAAAAGAATGTTCTATTTATATTTTTCATATAGAGTAAAGAGAAGTTCACTGACATGCTGAGCAATTTGATTAAAAATTCTACACACCAACGTATACATTTTCTATGCATTTGTAATTTAAGCACAAAACCATGTATCACGTCAAGTTTCTTAAATACCAATGTCTCATACGTGATGGTATTGTTGGATATATTAAGTATACATATAGCAGTTTTTTCCCACAAGCCATCGGCTCACCCTCAAATTGTCTCACTCAAGCGACATCTCTTGTCATCAGATTGAAGGCAGCAAAGAAGCGACAAATATTTTCACAGTTATGAAGAAGGGTCGTTCAAGGTTGACCGGGACTTGTATTTCTTCAGAGGAAACAGATAGCACAAGAAGCACCAAACTATGTCAGCTTTTCAAAGTATTCCCCGTGCGCATCGAGGCACCGTTGCCATCATTATGGCAGCTCAATGATTCTTTTGGCGTAGAAAGAATTTGGTTGTTGTCGTAGCCACTGGAGGACATCGTTCTGCAGTGCTTCATCTGTCGTGAATTTCTTCTTTCTCAGATGGTCTTTAAGAAGTGCAAACAAATGATAATCACTGGGGACTAAATCTGAACTCTAGGGGGGTGGGGCAGAACTTCGCAGCGCATTTCGGCCAGAGTTGTTGACACATTGACCGTGTGAGGGCGGGCATTGTCGTGGAGAAGAATCACATTTGTACAGCACCACTCAACAATGTGGAGTAATACTGCACATTAATTGTTCTCCCTTTGTTCAGAAAATCCACATGGATAACACCCTTCATGTCCTAGAAGACATTTCCCATATTCCTGTCCTTCGAGAAACTGTTCACACCATTCGTACACTCTTGTCCGTAACATCGTTTGTTCACCATACTGTGCTTGCAATCTTCTGAAAGTCTTAGCTGGTTTAACTTTCTCATTCACAAAAAATTTGATTACACACCGCTGCCCACAGCCACAGATACACTGCTTGCCGTCATGTTCGTTTCAACTGCTGCGCGTGCGCCAAATACGTTATACCGAGCTCTAGTTACTCGAGAAGAAATACATTACGTCACCTGCAAGTTTCATCATGATCCGGCTATTCATCGATTATTTACGTACGAAAATCCCTGTCAACCTTGAATGACCCTTATACTATCAGGAATTGCGATGACTGATAGACTGAGATGTCTTGTGTTTATAATAAGAATTAACAATATGTAAATATTTACCTAGATATTTATGCAACCCGTAACTGTTAAATGTTTGGAAATTTGCATATTATAATTACTCACAGTCTGATGTGTTTTTTCATTATACACGGAATACGTCAAAGCAACATAGATCTGCGGTAGATGAAATTATAGTTCACAGTAAAAATTAATATACAACACATTCTATAGTGTGCATCTTATTATCGTACTTGTTTGTGTCAATATTCATGCATAAAAAAGAGTATATATTGTCCATTATTAATGTTATAAAGAGGAGTTCAGGAAGTTAGGTGGGAAGGAAATGGATCTGTGAATTCCGAAAATTTTACGTTCTTTTACGGAGAAGGAAATAAAAGTCACCAGTTAGGAGCAGGGTCTTCCGTTCACAAACGAATATTACCAGCAATTAAACAGGTTGAATTTGTTACTGACAGACTTTCTTTCATTACTCTTAAGGGACGGTGGTGTGATATTATTGTTTTGAATGCACGTGCCCCAACTGAAGATAAGGATGACGATATGAAGACAGTTTTTACGAAGATGTGGAACGGATATTTGAGTTGAGTTGAGTTGATTTTGAGTTTAACGTCCCGTTCAGCAGTGAGGCTATACGAGACGTTGATCTACTGATTAACGTGGAATCCGAACCGCATGAGCTCCCGCCGGGAATAGAACCCACGGATATTTCACCAGCTCCCGCGATACCATATGAAAATTCTCTTAGGGGATTTCAATGCGAAAGTCGTACGAGAGGATATTTTCAAACCGACTATAGGGAACGAAAGTCTGCATAAGGAAAGAAATGACAACGGCGTTAGACTCGTGAACTTTGCAACATCCAAAAACCTAATTGTGAAGAGTACAAAATTCCCACATCGCGACGTTCATAAATACTCTTGGACATCACCAGACGGAAAAACGCATAATCAAATTGATCACGTTATAGTAGATAGAAGAAGGTAATCTAGCATAATTGATGTCCGGTCGTTTAGAGGGGCTGATTGTGACACTGATCACTACCTGGTAGCAGCGATAATACGAGAGAGATAATCGTTGAATAGAGGTAATATTTAGTGTCCGAAAACGGAGAGGTTTAATTAAAAGAAATTAGAAGAGAACCAGGTAAGAGAGAAATATCAGATTGAAGTTTCGAATAGAGTCTCGGTTTTAGAAGATTCGTTGTGCACTAGTGTTCAGGATACTTGGATTGAAATTAGAGATAGCATTAAACTTTCAGCAAAATAAAAATTGGGACACGCGGAAATACGTAGGAACAAACCATGGTTCGACCAGGAATGCATTAAACAAACAGAGAAGGGAAAACAGGCAAAATTACGCTGGCTACAAAATCCGAATGAAATAACTACAGAAAATTTCGCTGATATCAGGCGGGAAACTTCCAAAACTTTTAGAACAAAGAAACGCGATTTTCTGAAAGCTAAAATTAAGGAACTTGAAGATAATAGTAAAAGTTAAAACATTCCGGACATATATAAGGGGATCAACGAATTTAAGAAAGGCTATCAACCTCGTGCTTATATGTTAAAGAAAGCTGACGATACAGTTCCCACTGATACAGATAGCATCTTAAATAGATGGAAATATTTCTTTGACTATTTGCTGAACACGCAGCCAAAAACTAATGTGCGTAGAGAAAAAGAGATACACACCACAGAAGCGTATATTCCAGAACCCAACCGATTAGAAGTAGAAAATGCTATAAAGAAATTAAAGAAATACAAATCTCCAGGTGTAGATGAAATTCCGGCTGAGTTAATTTTAGCTGGTGACAAAAAAATTGTGGAACAAGATACACAAACTCATTCTCCTTATCTAGAACAAGGAAGAATTGCCACAAGAGTGGAAAGAATCAATCATTATTTCAATTCACAAGAAAGGCGACAAAACTGACTGTAATAATTATCGAGGCATTTCTCTTCTGGCAACATCGTATAAAATCCTTTCAAATATTCTATTAGCAAGATGACCCCATACGCAGATGAAATTATTGGAGATTTGTGTTTCTGCGGTAGATGAAAATATAGTTCACAGTAAAAATTAATATACAACACATTCTATAGTGGGCACATTCTTATTATCGTACTTGTTTGTGTCAATATTCATGCATTCATGCGTGCGGATTTAGATGAAATCGATCAATTATCGACCAAATATTTACCATTCGCCAGATACTCGAAAAGAAGTGGGAATATAATACCCTGGTACATCAACTATTTATTGATTCTAGAAAGGCGTACATCTCGGTTAGGAGAGAAACATTATACATCATTGTTACAGAACTTGGAATACCGAGAAAGCTAATTAGATTAATTAAGATATGTTTGAATGAATCCCAAAGTAAAGTCCGGGTAGGAAAATTTTGGTCCACGAGCTTTCACGTCGAAAATGGCCTGAAACAAGGAGATGCGTTGTCGCCATTATTATTTAACTTTGTTCTGGAATACGCTATAAGGAAAACGAAATATAGCAGCCAGGGCGTAGAATTGATAGAGTTCACCAAGTTATTGCATATACGGATGATGTAAATTTAATAGGGAATTATAGGAGAACAATAGAAAGAAATGCAGAGATCTTATTAAACGATTGCAGGGACATGGGTTTAGAAGTAAATGCAGAGAAAACTAAATACATGGAAGTGCGTCGGGACCGTAATACGGAAAATTCTGGATGTGTTAAAATATTAAATATTACTTTTGATAAAGTGGATAGTTTCAAATATCTAGGATCAATATTAACAGACGAAAATCATACTCACGAAGAAATTAAATGTCGACTAAAAGTAGGGAGTTCGTGTTACTATTCGGTTCAGAATTTCTTGTTGTCGCGAATTCTGTCGAGAAATTTGAAGCTTAAAGTATATAAAACGATAATCATGCCTGTTGTTCTGTATGGTTCCGAAACATGTCGCTTATTCTGAGGGAAGAACATAGACTGAAGGTATTTGAAAACAAGATCCTGAGACAAATATTCGGACCCAAGAGGAACGGGAATGGGGAATGGCGGAAACTTCATAACGAGAAACTACATAAAGAATGAGTCAGAAAAAACCTGGCCATTTTCCTCCTTCCATATTTTCTAGTATATAAGATGAACATTGGCAGCACTGTGCATAAGCAAGGGCAGACTGTCGATCTTACTCACGAATAGATTGTCAGTTGCGAAGTGTGCATACTGTGGTAAAGAACGATGAGTCAGTTAGAAAAACGAAAACTAATTGTGAACAAATACCTCGAAAATCCAGGTATGTCTTTAAATAAATTAACCAAACTCGTAAAATACCCTCAGTCTACTGTGCAAAATGTAATTAAAAAGTACGCACAAGATTTAACTGTTGAAAGAAAACCTGGCTCAGGTAGAAAACCGGGGACTAGCCAACCGAAGCTGGAGAAAAGGGTTACTGCATTGCTGCGTCAAAATCCTTATTTATCGGAAAGAGCAGTTGCTGGTGTGGTCAAAGCGTCCCAATCTACAGTGCACAGATTTAAGCAAGGAAAAGTTTACGATCTTTCAAAGTCCAAAAGGTACCTAACCGAGACGAAAAGCAAAAAGTGACGGCAAAATCCAGAGCAAGAAAACTCTGTGATCAGTACCTTACTCAATATGGATGTTGCATTATGGACGACGAAACCTATTGTGTCGCTGATTTCAGTCAAATTCCCGGAAAGGAGTAGTACGTGGCACTGAAGAGGGGAGATTTGCAGGATAAATTTAAACAACGGAAGGCATCCAAATATCCCAAACAATATTTGATTTGGCAAGCTATTTGTTCATGCGGTAAAAAAAGCAAAGCGTTCATCACAACAGGGACAATTAACGGCGAAATTTATACGAAGGAGTGTTTACAAAAACGCTTGTATCCATTTGTGATGTCATACAGTAACTCTGTTTTCTTTTGGCCAGATCTTGCTACCTCTCACTACTCTAAAGCAGCCACTGATTGTTATAAAGAAAAGGGTATCGTCGCAGTTCGAAGAGAGGCAAATTCACCAAATTGCCCTGAACTTAGGCCAATTGAAAAATATTGGGCCCACATTAAAAGAACATTGAAAACATCAAAAGGGAAGGCGGCTGACTTGAAAACTTTTCGTCGCAAGTGGACTGCAGCTGCCAATCAAATAACAGAAGAAGATGTGCGAACTCTTATGAAGCGGATTAAGAGTAATGTACGAGCATTTTTCCATAATTAGTTCTTTATAATATATTTTGTGTGTTTATTTTTTTAAACTTTATAGTCAACTAAAATATGCAAACGACCTTTCTTCTTTTCATTTCTTTACCTACTTTTTTGGTCAAAGTTACTGGCCAAGTTTTTTCTGACTCATTCTTTAATTTATACGGTTTACCAAACATTGTAAGGGTTGTCAAGTCTAGGAGTCTTAGGTGGGCAGGTCATGTAGCTGGAATGGAAGAAAGTAGAAACGCTTTCAAAGTCTTGACTAGAAGACCAATCGGAAAACGACCATTAGGAAGACCTAGGCGCAGATGGGAGGATAATATTAAGATGGATCTCGCAGAAATAGGAATACAAAATAGAAACTGGATCCAATTGGCTAAGGATAGAAGTCAGTGGAGAGCTCTTGTGAACGTGGCATTGAACCTCCGGGTTCCACAGGTCATAGAGTTGGTTAGTTAGTTATTAATGTTATAAGGTTAGCTCAAATAAAAGAAAACCGTATGGTACCTCATTGGAACATGATCTTAAAACTAAATTTAAAAGAAAAAGAACTGAGATTTATCTGCCTCTTTCAGGAATAAGAGAAGAGAATATGAAACCTTTGAGTAAAACTTGATGGCTAATTGTTCACAGTAAACTTCATAGTAAACATTACGTATGCATTTGAGAAAGCATAACTTACATAGCATACATTACAAATTTTACTTGATATAACAATATATATAAATATATATATATATATATATATATATATATATATATATATATATATATATTAACCTACTTCAAGGGAAGTCTTAAAAAGTAGAAAATCATTCATTAATCATTAGTATTAAAATTCTTGTAGTATGTGCCAAGCCAAATAAATTAATATCTCATAGAAATGCTGTCCAACTGATTTTATATTAAGCACTAATCTATATGGCTGGACGCAGACTTCAAATATTTTAATAAATAAAAGTAATGGTGAATGAATTGTTTTCTGCTTTTTCGAGCTCTCATAGTTTTCTGTTTTTAGTCGGGAAGTATTGTTTTATTTTCTAGGTTTTCGTGCGTTTCTGAAGTCGGCTATTGTTTTAATGTTCTTTATTTTTCCTACTTTTCGTTATCGCAGAAGTTTAATTACACTGAGTGCTCACTGAATTGAGACCACAAATCTAATACTTTGTTGATCCACTTTTGCTCGAAGGACGGCCTTTCCATGGGGATCTGACACCATATATCCCTGATAGCATCCCCCAAAGAGCCTACAGATATCGGTGCAGGAGTCATGGCGGGAAGAGCTCATTTCACATCTCATAGATGTTCTATAGGATTTAGATCCGGTGAGTTAGGGAGCAATTCATATTCTGCAGGTCCTTGGAATGTTCCTCAAACCAAGCGAGTATGTCCTGGCTCGGTGGCATCGTGCATTGCCGTCCTGGAAAATGCCGTCTTCGTGTAGATAGAACTATGTCATTGTAGCGTGTGCGTGATACCCTAACACCTGCTGATATACAAAGGACATCAAACTGTGGGCCATGCACACCAACGATCCCAGACCATGCCAACAGAAAAACCTTGAAATTATATAGCCGCACTCAGTACGCACCATGCACGAGGGATGCATAGCTTTGTGCTTTTGGCTCCATACACGCACAAAATGTGACTCATCGGACCAACATACCCATTTTCAATTCTTCATGGTCCAATTAGCGTGCTCCTATGCCCAAGCGTGATGAAGTCGGCGGTGACGAGTCGTGAGGAGTGGATGACAAGTGGGTTTTCTGCTGCGAAACTTCATGTGTGCCCGTGTACGCCGCATAGTTGTGTTGGATTTGGTTATTATGCATCCATTGTTGTGTTGGACACGTAATTCAGGACACTGATGGTTCCTTTGGACGTTACAATCTGTTTAACGCGTTTTTCGCTTTGCGATGTGGGTTTATATGTACCTGCAATTCTGTCTTTTGGAAGCCGTAACCAAATTTTCTTTCCTATCCTTGTACAACTTCACTACACTGGAACGAGTGCACCCAAAAAGTGTTTCTGTCTTGATTATGGACGCTCCTGTTGATAGTATTGCACCAACAATAATGCGTTCTTTGAATGCGGATAAATCCTGTCCACCTTCTACTGTAACAGTGTGCTGTCTGCCAACATGTGGCCTTGAGTATTTTGTTTCTCTGCAATACTCCCAGCAGGGTGGTCATGTTTTCAGCTCGGCTGCTGACCATGCCTTAGTGTGTGGATCAGTGGTTGCAATTCAATGAGCACTCATTGTAAAAACCTAAACTAGAAATAGGACACTAATTTCGTATAAAATTGTCCGGCCTACAAAACATGAGTGAACAAACATTGTATATATATATATATATATATATATGTTTACGTATTATGGAGTATATGTGATCGTACACAATGTATTAACACTATCAGCTGTTGAGAATTTTTTCAGCGTAGCTTCAGAGAAAGTCATGAGATCCCAATAAAATTTAAATGCCACTTGTGAGAAGATATATTCTTTGAAACTTAAGGACACTAATCAAAATTGGTATATTTATATCGAAGTCAGAAGTGAACATACCCCAAACACATATATATTCGTATATAGTTGTGATTCCTGCGTTCTGTTTCTATTCCGTTCCTGTAGAAAATAAATCTATTAAAGATTTGTTTATTGCATGATTTAAGTTATTGCTCTATGGCTGTGTAGTGGATCAGCTATGGAATATCTTTCTCTTATCTGAATACCAATAGTTCAGATTCGATCGCTGGCCGTACGAGTTGCAGAGCACAACATTGAATCCGTGGTTTTCCTCGTTGTTCTCATGCTTCCTGATACTTTCTCAATCGACCAATCACCATTCACTTGCAGATACCATTCATTCCCCTTTTTAACTTACATGAATAGAGCACATCCATGAGGTATATGGAGTAAAAGAAACGTATGTGGCATACATAAAAACGTAGGTTACACGCGTAAATCCTGTAATTTTGGAACTTAACGTACAACTATATATAACATCCTGCAGCAAACGTGTAACTGAAAAAGTATGTTTTATATTATTTTCCGTATAAGTGTTCCATCTATACGTATTTTCCGTATAAAAGAAAACTTTGTATGGACGATAAAGATCTCGTGTATAGATGGACATAAAGCTGACGTATGTAATACATGTACATGCATGTAATATATGGAAGACTGTTAGATGCCAAGCATCATGCAACGACACAATAACATAGCATAGGATAATATATGCTCCATACTAATTTTCGTAGTAACATTATGGATTCCGTATATTTGTACAATATACTGCTGTCTGGATAAGGAATTTTTCTCAGAGTATCAAATTAAGAAAAAGATTTCAAACAGTGATTATAAATCTATAGAATATATATTATGAAAATAAATATTTTTATAGTGTTTCTGTGTGTTTATAATCGATTCTTTGGTAATAATGTTTTGTTTTTGTTGCCAATATTCACAAGTTAGTATTATCTTCAATTACAATATATTTAATTTTAATGTTTTTATTGAAAATGTGGTTATACAAATATACTAAATAGTTGTTTACTTTTCATTAGCACATTGAGGAAAAAATAGTAAAAAAAAAGTTATGTAGCAAAAAAGTAAAATTTTGCTTTACTCTTTACGGTAATATAACAGACATTCGAAAAATATCTCTTAGGTATATACTATTACAATGTCCTAGATATTTGATTATTATATGGTGTTCAATTTGTGATAAAATAGGGAATTTTTATTCCTACTTCTTTGAAATTCTTTAATGAATATGGTACATGAAAAATGTGCTAATTGTTTGACATAAACCGTTATATGAAAAGGTGTCTATTATGCAACTTTTCAATTATAAATTAACATAGATTTAATTTATTTCAGATGTGCCAAAATTTGCTGAACCTATTAGTAATGTGACAGTAACAGTAGGAAGAGAAGCAACGTTAACTTGTGTGGTAGAAGATCTTGGAGGATATAAAGTAAGTAAAGATATTTTAAAAAGAAAAGCACGTGTCAAAATCTAAGCTTAACATTAGTCCAAGTGAATAGTTAGATACAATATCTACGGTGTTAGATTTAGTTTAATGACCAAACCTTCTGTAATGTTCACTCAACTATTAGAACAAAATCTCAAGATGCATTCCTGACACTTGGAAAGAAGATGGATGGATGGATGAATTAGACTAATCATCCCTTGCAGCATCAATGCTATATGAGACGCGAACCTACAGCTTAACGTTCGATATGAAACACATGAACTTCTGCTGTTAATCGAATCTGTTTCTTCCATAACGGGTATCCCATCACTACGTAGACACGAAGGAACTCACTTGGAGACCAAGTCATAGATTCAAGCAGATTTATACCCAGAAAGAATTACATAGAAGAAAACTGTTCTTACCTCCTTTTGGATGTAGGAAGGCCGGACGAAATAAATTGATTGAGTTGTATTTACGTTCTTTTGTCAATATTGAGTTAATATAGGACGATACCTACAATATAAAGTAAAATCTTATTCATGGGAACGATTCCCATTGGAAATCAAACGCAGGATTTCGTGCAAGAAAGGAACGCGCAATACAGTTGGGGCATTTATTCCATTGTAACATTTGGAGCCAAATAAAGTATATGTACACTCATGTCCAAAATTATTGTCGCATGTCTATAAATATGTTGTTGTAGGAATATAAATTGATAACGAATTCGCCCGGCATTTTTTGTAATGTTAGTATGTGTATGTATGTGGAAAATTTCATGTCAAAAAAGCAGTAAATAAGAACAATAAAACGAAAAAAATCTTTAGCATTTAACAACATTTTGTTTTACTCATTCAACTTTTCGTGTTTATAATTCTTTTTCTATGAAATTTACCAACATAGTATCAGTATTAAAAGTACCCTGCAAAATCATTATCAAATTAAATTCTTATAAGAAGACAGTTATAGATATGCGACATTTGTTTTGGACATGCGTGTACATTTATTCCAATTTCGAAAAATACGTAAATTTCTTCCAATGCTCGTAATATAAGTTGTGTGGATATGAGCAGCATTACGTGTTTCCCCGTTTTGGTGATGGAGGTGATAGTCATTATAATTTAGATTCTACGAGAAAACAAATATCTTTGTATAATTTCTTAATGATATAATTCCTGAAATATCTATCTCAGCATAGGTGTTCAGCTTGAAATTCTACATTACTATGTAACTAATACTTTAGATTATTTATCGTTAACAAAGGAAATTATCATCATAGATACTTTATTTGACACATAAGTAACAAATATGAAATAGAAAAGGCCAAAATGTACGGGATTTAACAGAGTTTAATATTAGGTACACCATAGAGATGTTTAGGAAAATATTATTGATTGACAAATTAACAGAACTTTGGTTTTCTTTTTTGGTACTGATACTTTATAGGACGGCTCTGTAAGTAAGTGGTATCCGAACTGTTATTTGGACATTTTTCTAAGGCTCCGTGCCTCCACTGGGAACAATGTGCAAAGATGATACTTTCTTTAAAAGGCTTAGCCCGTACTTATTGCTGTAATATCTGTGAAATGCACAGTCATATTTGCTTATGAGAGAAAAAATGAATAATTGTTAATTTTATAATTTAACAAGATCTAAGCAATATCTGTCACCACTATAAAAAAAGACAGAAAACAATTCTTACTGTTCCTGCTGTAAGAATAAATACTCTATGATTATTTTTTAAAAATGAACAATTTATGCGTATTTGTCTTCTTCGCACTCTTTGCTTTTTAAGGTATGAATTTTCAATCAGAAATATCACGTCCAAACTTTGATCGTAGCTGACTTTATTGGCAGTTGTTGAACCTTGGGTCAAGTTGAAATACTATTTGGAGTGTTGTAGTTGCTTTTGGTATTCGCTTCATTTTGTTCTAGTCCAGATGAAGCCTTATTTGATAATGCTTTATCGCAGTTTGAAGACAGATTATTTCTATAGATAATATTTTGTAGATATTGAAATATATTGCCCAAAAAGTGTTAGATTATTCGTTGAACTTTACAGTTATAAAAGCGAAACCATAATGCAAATACACATTTTAGTAAAGATGACTGCTAAATTTAAATTGTAGAAGTCTCTCCTTTTTCTCCCACAGAGTAGTTGCTTTTGTAAGAAACAATTACTAACGGCCATCAATACTTTTGAGAAAATTGTGGAAGAGAAGAATAATTTTTTTATATGACCGAAAACATTTTTACTGACAATATTGAAACCAAATAATAGAGAACAACATATTTTACAAGTAGTATTTGTGTCACTGTTGGAAATATTGCGTTATTAACTGTTAGAAGCATTTGTCACTGTTAAGAAGCATATGTACTTCGTCGTTAGGAAACATAAATAACGATTGACATATTTTCCTGTTTAAAAAGGTAGTTTCTCTTATAATTATTCACTATATAAATAAACAAACTATACTTTCCAGCAGAATAAAAACTATGAATTACACAGCCACACAAGAAAATAAAAGTTATGTGCACCAAACCCTAGGGTTTGGACTCGATGTATTTTGTTACGCAGAATTCAAATTTCGAAACTTCAGGAAGATCGACCATGTCAATTTTCTTTTATGCGTGAAAAACGTGTGTTCTCCTTATCCAAAATTGCTCAAATTTTTCGTCCATAAAAAATTGACACAGTCAATAGTCCTGGGGTCTCGAAATTTGAATTCTGTGTAAAAAGAAAAAAAAAGTTGAATCCGTACCCTGGGGTTCGCTGCACAAAACTCTTGTTGCTTTGTATGGCGGCTGAGTTACATATGCTCTTTCTATTAAAATCTTTCAATTCTTTAACCCATAAAAAGGAATTGATATAATCAATCGTCCTGGGTTTTAAAATTTGTATTCTGTGAAACAAATTACGTAAAATAATACCTTGATGTCTGCTGCACACAACTTTTGTTTTTTGTATAGCAATGTTGCGTGTATTCTCCCTATTAAAAATCGCTCAAGGTTTCGCCCATAACAAAAAATTGACGTAGTTGATCTCCTGATGTTTCGAAATTTGGATTCTGTGAAACAGACCCTGTGATTCACTGAATTGAACTTCTTTTGTGGCTGTGTTACTATGACAACAACCAACATGCTGTAATTCTTAGTCTCATAAAATTAATTCTTCTCGATTCTCTCGAAAACTACCAATGAAAGTTTAAACTCAAGCATGTTGTTTTGTTCAGTTCAATGTCTTCGATCTTTTGATATATGTCTTATCTTTGGATAATATTGTATTAAACAACAAGCAGCAGAAGTTCACATGTGCATCACGTGAAGAAATTTGCTTGTGTGTTGTGATATTTTCTTAACTATTATTTAAACTGATAGTAGATTTGTAATACTTCCAGTTTCAGTAACGAGAGACTAGAGTGGTGATAGAATATACGTATTCTTAGAACGCTTAATTGACCATAGAAAGCCACTTCTCTCTATATGTTACCATCTTCATTCTATAACAGTCAATGCTAAAACCGGAAAAGATTGATTTCTAACATTCCCTATTCCAATAAGGATTAAAAGAGAATATGGTACCTATTTTTGAACACTAAAACAATTTAATAAAATCGCTTCTCGCTATCTAATAACGTTTTTGCTCTATGTAAATCGATATTGAAAAAGGAAGTCGTAGTAAATGTCTTCCACTTCCGATTTTAGTAGAGACTTAAAGGGGGAAATGAAATATATTGTTGACACTTAATTGATTGCATAATGTCACTCGTCTATCTACTACCGTTTCTAGTCTATAACGACCATATTAAACTCGGAAGTGGTTGATTTTCTCCTACTTCTGGTTCCAATAGTGAGATGGAGTAGTGGAGATGGAATATATTTTTGGGACACTTAATCAATTGTAGCAAACCACTTCTTGTTATCCATTACGTTTTCGATATTATAAAGATCGAAGTTAAAATTGGAAGTGATTGATTTCTACCACCTTTGGTATCATTACGGTCTAAGATAGATGGTATATATTTTTAGAGTGCTAAATTCATTCTATAAAGCCGCTTCTCGATATCTCTGTGCGTTTTTGCTCTATGAAGATCAATATTGAAACCAGAAGTGGTGGTAAATTTCTGCCACTTTCGGTTTGAATCGAGATTTAAGGGTGAAAATGAAATGCGCTGTTAAGCTGCTTATTTGATAGCAGAAAGCCATTACTCTCTATTACCACTTCTTTTTTATAGCGACCAACGTTAAATGATTACTTTCTGCTACTCCTGATTTCAATACAGAGATTAAGCTGGAAATGGAATATATACTTTCGACTTCGGTTGATTGCAGAAAATCGCTTCTCGCTATCTGTTATCATTTTCACTCCATAACAATCAACGTTAAATCGCTCTACCACTGAGCCACCGTGTCCACCTGCCACACACTTGTTAGAAAGCTCACTGTCAGTGACTACAAATCGAGCAAAAATGCAATTTATTTGTTCCAGATGGAATACTAGACAAGAATACTTCCGAATTAGAAGGTCTCAATCTCCTTATCCATTGGTATTGGTTATTTTTCCTTTGTATGGCTTGGTGTTGTCAAAGGCATTAGCTTTAGATTGGAGAAACTCACCTGGTGGTTCAACAACAGAATATAGGGGGTTCAACAACACGAAGAAGGCGTCCATTCTAAAAAAATCTTACTATCTATTGTTGACTTTGCTTATGTAAATCAGCAATGATACTATATATATATTTCCCTCTTGAATAGATGAAAAGAAAGCAGATAAAATATATATTTACTATACTGAATCTGAATCAGAATATCATTTATGGGTATTTATTATTGATTTGCTGATCCTGTCTACGGACGGACAGACGGACAGGCGGACATAGCCGTTCTATACTACATACTATTCTTTCGTTTATCTTCTTAAATTATAACGATGTGAACGCTCCTGAAATTAGAAGGTAAAATTTTAAATATGCGTTCAGTCCTTACCTCTAGTCTAATGGCAAGTGCTTACGTCTTGGGGGCACAGGGTCCATTGTTTGATTCCTCATATTAGATACTAGAAATTTGAATGCATTGCGGTGGTTCAGTTTGCACTTAAACTTGCAAGTCTACGTTTTATATAGCATCAGTACTGAAATGGACGTTACACTCTAATTCAAATTATTAAATGAGGATGGTAATTCAGGTGACACAAGTGAGCTTGCCGTTGCTTTGAATTTTCAGAATTAGTGTTACCCTCCCTATCCTCAAAATCGAGATCTGACAGCTTCTTAAATAACTGAATCGTCTTCCCTTGACGACCAACAACCTGCTCACCCCCTCTCTCCAGTTGTAAGTGCACATCAACGAAAGAAAGAAACAACAAACAACAGATCTCCCTCTTCCCCCGAGATGTCAGCGAAATCCTGCACAGCATAGGCAGAGAGCATTCCAAGTCACTACCTCAGACGAGGTATAGACCACCAAGAAATGTCAACATTTGACAGGCAGGCAGGACAATACATACTATGTGAGTAAAGACATATTTAAAATTACATTTCAGAATGTCAGAGCACTGCATGCTAGACTTTCAGGCTTTTATAGAAATGTTTTATCCAATAATTATAGTGCAATACCCTTGAGAGTTGGTTGAATCCTAGTATTAAAGAAGATAAAGTGCTGGATTATAGCTACCACATTAACAAACATGGTCGTGACACATCAGTGGGTAAAAAAAGGTGGTGTTGTCGGTGTATTGTAATACGCAGTGTCCTTGCCAAAACTATAATTAGTGATATTATATCACTTTTTTGTGTATATCATTTTCCCCGTTCCGCTCATCGAAATTTATGACGTATGAGTGTTTCTTTGATACTTTCTGTACAGTCTATCCAGTAGAATCACGAATATTCCTTATATTTGATTTTAATTTACCAGTAATTACAAATTCTAGCTATGATTTAAGTAAAAGTGCACAGAAATGTCACGTGCAATTATAATCTTACAGGCATAACCAATGGTTGTTAATGCCAATAACAGAACATTATGCCACAATATTAAGGACTTGTAAGTACATAGAGAAACCCAAGCTTTAGTACCAACTGATGGGCACCATCTCCAACTTTTAATTGAAATATTATATAATGAAAGTAACAAAGTGGGAAAAGTATTTATGTTCGAAATTTTCGCAATGCCAACTTTAAAATGATATATGATTAAATGTCTAACATAAGCTGAATCAATGCTATGCAAATTCGGTATTTGACTTACGTTACAAATGTTTATAGGAGATACTCATAACACTGTACCTTACAAAAGGATCTACGCCAGTTTAAGCTTTCTGTACTGGTTCACGAAAGTATTAATTAAAACACTAAAGAGTAAAACATTTCATCACAAAAACTGAAAACGCGGTAGAGGAAATGCTCATTATCATTGAAAACAATTTGAGAATTCGCGTAGATAATCAACGAAAAGTTAATTGATGCGGCCTACAATAACAACATTAAAGAAACTGAAATTGACAGCAATCTTAATACAAGGAATTTCTTGTCTTTTATACCTATAAAGATAAAAAAAACACAAACCACTCCCACATATAAGAATGAAATGTTAACCAGCATTCAGGAAATTGCCAATGCATAAACCCAACATTTTCATTCTATATATAAATCCCACCCTGTCACACATGGCAGTGGCATTAATAAAGGACACGAAATGAATGAAGTTCACTCATATGCACTATATGACATTTCTCTCTCAGAAGTAGAGTAGAGAAAGCTATAAAAATGCTCAAACCCAAGAAGCTTGTGGTCCTAATGGAATCCTACCACATATAGTATAATTAAGGGATGCATGTATCTTCTTGCTGCCCCTCTAGCACTTGAACTTGTCCATGGCAGAAGGGGAATTCCCGACAAAGTGGAAAACTACCATTGTTTGTCCTACTCCTAAGTGTAATGGAACTGACAAAAGCGAAAATTACAGGCCAATAGTCATACTAAACGGATCACAAAAACTTTTGAAAGTATTCTTTATCAACGACTATTGTTGTACGTACTGCCCATAACACTGTGCAACAGTGACTTGTTTACAGAAATGTTAATGGTCATCTTTTATTGTCTTTTTTGCGCTGAACACGAACCTGACAATACAAATATGCTCCTGGCTAAGATTTACTTGTAATTACACAATTTACATGTTACATATAACGCTATAATAATGAAATCGTAAAAGTCACAAAACATTGAAATGATTACGGAAATAAAAATAGCTATTCGTTATAATTTCTTGGACGCTGAATAATAAAATGATAATGATAACATACTCCTAGCTCAGATTTAGTGGTAATTACTTAATTTACATTTTGCATATAACGCTATTATAATGAAATTCTAAAGGTAAAGGTCCCAAAATTTGAAATTATTACGCAAATGCAAATATCCGTCCCTTTTAATTTTTTGGATGCTGAACACGAAAAACACAATAAATATGTGTTCTGAATTCAGATTTAGTACTAATTACACAATTTACATTTTGTATATAACGCTATGATAATGAAACTGTACAGATAAAAGTAACAAACATTAACATAATTACGGAAATAAAAATAGCTGTCTCTTATAAATGTTTGGACACTGAATATAAATATCAAAAATATAACGTCCTCCTGGCACACTATCGGTTTAATAGCACTCTTAACATTTTGCATAATTATAGCACTACAGACAAGAACTGTATTGGTAAAAGTTACCTAAAGTATCTGTTTTAAACACGCCGTCTCTTGGCTTGTTTCTTGTGAGGAGCATCTGGAACATCTCTTGGAATCATCAAGCAGAAATCTGTTAACGTTGAAACTGACCACTTTTCTTTTTAATGTTGTTTCATTGCAGAAATGCCCTAGTGAAATCGCTTTCCCTGCTCGTCACTGAAAAATCCACAATTCACTGGAAAGACATCAAGGTGGGAATGGAGGAAGTGCATTTTGAGTGACATATTGCATCGAAGTTTCCGGTAGGCAGATAGCAATCTTCTACTGATTCTTTGTAATTTTCAACTCGGTGGTTGCCCAAGAATCTGGAAGAAACATTGCGGAAACAATGCCACGCATGGAGCATCAGCACTGAGAATAGATTCAAACATCTCGTCTTGCAATAGCTTGCGTATTTTCGGACCAATAAAGACTCCCTACTTAATCTTTTCTGTACTTAGACGCGGAAACTTTAGGCACAAGTATGCCAATGCACGTTCATTCCTGTTCATGACCTTCACAAATCCCTTCATGAGTCCAAGTTTGATGTGCAATGGTGGTAGTACAATGCTTTGTGGGTTCACGAGAGGTACATTTGAAATGTTTGTTTCGCCTAGCAACAAAACTCTTCGTCGCGGCCATTCCTTTTGAGTTTAATGGACATTCTTTCACGACTATCCCACTCACATATGTAACAACTGTACTTTAATAGCCACCCTGTATAGCCAGCCTGTAGAACAAGCAAAATTGTGATCACCTTAAAATTACCACAAACTAACCACTTGTGTTCACGATATTTTATAAGATCCAGAATGCGTTCCAACATGGGATATATTTCTTTACCTAGGAGTGCATAAGCAACAGGGATTGATGCTGATATCTCCTTACTGTTGTACAGGAGCGCAGCTTTAAGACTTGTTTCGAAGGCGCCTATAAACAGTCTCCACTCTTCTACTTTGCATGAAATCTTCAGTTTCTGCATCAAACCTGGAACGTCATTCCAAATACTAACTCATTGGTGCAGCACAAATATTTTACAAAATCTTTTTAACAATCGCGTAAAGTTGATACTCTAACTGTATCCTCCAGAAGGTCCAACTGCAGCAACCTAGATGCTAATTGCACAGCTTTATTCTTTGACGGTTCCAAATCTCTATTCAGGTCATAACGCTCCGCTTGTGTGAGTCGGTCTGGTTCAGAATAGTTGGTTTTCGGCTCAAATGAAGGATCAGTGTCACTGGTATATAGAGCAGATTCACCTTCACGTCGTCAGAATGGTAGCCGGGAATCGGGAACAGACAATCCTTCTTATTGAGCCACCGTACGAATGACAGATGATATCACTGAATATTTGATCTTCCTGTCCCTCTTCGTATTTGTACCTTTCTTCAAGCAGGGTAGCAAGCAAAAATAGCAGTCTGTACTATGGTTTTTTGGTTCACGCCAAATGACGGGCAAAGCAAAGCGCATGGAAACGTTTCTCACATGCATTCAGGCATTGAGAGTAGATAAACAACTCGTACAACAAACGTGGAGAGCCCATGGTTTATCCTGGCCTCCAACACGACACCCGAAGTATAGTGAATATACTCTTTCACTGAAGCAGTCAATGGCCGCTTCCTGGAACCACAAATCACGTCCGCACACTGTCCAACGAATTTTTACAAACGTAGGGCATTGCTGCACTTTCCTTGAATCACTGACGCTTCGCAATGAAAACAATATGTACAACAGCGATAATGTCATCACTCACTACTTTCAAACTGCTGGTTCACCAGTAACACGAACAATCTGCCAAACTACTGCTTGAAGCACGCCACGAATACGATTAGAGATGTTCACTGGAGCTAGCTGCATCTTGCAATCATTGCCTCACGTGACTCATGAGACGCTCGCACTAGCTGTTGATACCGTACAACGTTGACAAGTCAAATATGCAGCAAATATTTGTCAAGAACGATACTTTGTACCGTGTAAAACATAATTTCGAATCATGTACTTATAATGTCCCATAGCGTTATATGCAAAATATAAAACGCTAAATTACTCAGAAACCTAAACCAGGAAAGAATTTTAAGTGCAATTTTCGCGTTCTGTGGACAAAAATCAACAAAGAACGGCTACTTTCGTTTCTGTAAAAAATAAAAAGTGAAAAAGAAAATGTTGAACAGTGTAATCTTCCCATACCAGCGTGGCGTTTTTAATTTACAGGTCCACAGTTAAAAAAACTAACCCTTCTTACTGATTTTATAGCTACGTATTTTAAGGACAAAAGGCAAATTAATGTTATCTTCTAGAGTCCTGGCACTAAGCTGTCCACATTTTTATAAAAGTATCGTTCGAGTTATGACTGGAGATAAAATAATACGAATCTGTCATTTCTTAATAAATTTTATTTGTCACCTCGCAATACAGGGCAGTACACATATGTGTACCTGCGGTTTTAACTAACAGATTGCACTACAAGCTTTATCACTTTGTGTAAATATTTTGTAAAATACATAGGTATACCTATATGTTACATCTTTCAGAAACTGCCTTGCATAATTTGTTTGATGTTACTGAGACAACAAAAAGAGTTTAAAATAATAGATGTATGTTACATTATACAAAATCATTTTTCTTACTTTTTGTGATACTGTTGAAGCAATTATTTTCAATGCACGTATGGTCAAAGATAGGCACGGATTACGGCGTGACGTCAAACATCTCCATACCTTTTCAGATCCACTTTTACCCCTGGCACATATTACATTTTTCGCAAGTCACCCGGGATTTACACCCTTCATATCGACATTTGCTAGCAAATTTGTCATCCAGAAATGAAGGCAAATGTTCAATATTGTCGTAACGTACTTTTGGTACTGACTGGCTGATTATTCTCTTTATCGTCGTTGCTCGGTGTGATTCTTCTCTCGCTTTTTCCGGCATTTCAGGTGAACTATCGTCGACGTTTCTGCGAGTTTTCTTTGCTTCTCCAGCAAACTGAATGAAAGCATTTGCCAAATCCATGCGATAGAGAAGTCTTAACTGGTTCTTCTTTGGAAGACCTTCTTCATTACACCTTATGCTATACATTAGTCAGCAGTTCACTAGAACTAAATCAACAAAATGGTTGAAGACACATACTGGCCATTTCCTAGTGGGTATTGCGTTTCTGTAAAATGCCAAGAACCTATCAATTAAATCAATACCACCCATTTTTTGTTGTACATTCCAGCAATTCCAGGCTGCGGAACATTGACTTTCTTCTTTTCCTCTTTACTCCATTTTCTACAAACGCCCGCTGGCTTACTGTCAACACAGGAGGAAGGGGGCGCGGTGGGTCAGTGGTAGAGCGTTCACCTTTGGTGCTTGGGTTCACTGAGTTTATCCCAGCTCGCGCTGTGTGGATTTTGTGGTGGGCAAACGCCATGCTCGTAGGTTTTCTCAGGATCCTCCCGTTTTCTCCCACTTTCTTTCCACCATTTCATTCATTTCTCATCATCACCGTTTCCTTTCGTCTAACCGGCATAACCATGGAACATAAAACTCAAAAGATTTTTTTTAAAACACAGGAGGACAGAAGTGTACAGCAAATAATTTTATCATCACTAATGATATCTGCGTAGAAAAAATATTTAGTGTTATCTTGTCTAAAAAATCATGTTTTTATAAAATAAAAACACCACGGGGATCAATTTAGAAAATATTTCGCAAAGTGCTCCTCTCAAAATTAACAAGCTTAAGTGAAGGAATTACGAACATAAGTACTGGTTTTGTTTTTCCTTGGTTATCCCACGATTACAAGGAATGCTTCAATCCGAAATTTTGCGGAGCCCCCACTTGAACTCTACCTTCTATTCGCAGCTAACAATCTGGAAACTTTTGTTACATATGTACTCCCATGCGCAAAAAATTGCGCGTATACTGTAACTCAAGATTTTTCGCATTTATTCCATTTTCCTTACGTTTATGGGTAAAATTCAGTTATTAGTATGTGGAGATAATAGAAAGCAATCCATCTAAGGAGATATTTCCAAAAAATATAATAAAATAATAAAAATATAAGCAAAAAACAAAATTATGCTCGGTTTTGTGTATACTGGCAACGATGATTTCTAGGGATTTTTTCAGTAGCAGATCACAATTGCGGAGGGAATTCAGTAGGGGAATCGAGGAATTGGATCAAGGAACTCGATAGTGGACTAAATTGTTGCATTTATTGGTTAAAACCTAGTGTGTAGATTGCCTGCCAAATATAAATTAGCTTCTGTAACTAAGATGTCGTACGGAAATATAGAATTAAACAGAAAAACTCTTATCTTAAGGTTCGAAGCGATACGCACCATGGTTATGAAGATTATTTCTTTAAAAAAAAGAGCCAACACAACGTAGCCTCCGTGGTTAGGTGGATAGAGTGGCTGAGTCGTAGTTATTTTATTATTTTGACACCACATCGAATCCCATCCCATCCTTTTTTTTTTTTTTTTTTTTTTTTTACAAAACATTATAAGAAGTGTATAATTTTGATGTTAATAAGAACCGAAACAATATAATAAGGAAATAATTTATTGGTAGTATCCTTTAATCGACGTATTTATTCAGTATTAGAATACGTGTACTATTGGAAGCAGTTATTGTTTTCAGTTTATAGTCTTGTATGTTACTTCCCGTTCTTGAACAGCAGACAACTCACTTCGGGTTTGTGTGTCAGGAAGAACATACGCGACCTTGAAAATCTGTGCAGTCTTACCCCTTGTTACATCGACCTGATGTTAAATGATCGTTTATATGTGTGTGTGTGTGTGCTTGTTTTTTCGTTTTTAGAGTATTGACTTTCTCTCTCTTTTTTTTGATATCTACAAGTGCAAGAAAGCGTTCGTTGAACGTAACTAAATTATACAGATCTATGTATACGGAACACAAATATTTCCAAATATAGAATGAATATGAACGATAATCATACCATATTTCTACATTATATAGTAGCGTGAAAAACTAATATTAAAATGATATAACAAACAGGCGTAAGCTTTTTTTCTAGCATGGCAACACATTAAACGTAACTCATTAAATTTTGGGAATTACAAATTATCACCTTACGTGTCGTTGTATTCCTATTCTTTTTCACGTTCAAGCGACCATAGAAGAAATTGGAGTAATAGTGATAAAAATCGAATTCGAGATTTCAATGAATTCAAGTTTCACGCCTCCACATATCGAAAAAGTGATTTTGATGTCTGTCCATCTGTTCGTTTGTTGGTTCATCACGCTTTTACATGCATTCAAATAGAGGCCATACTGTTCGACGTATCTGGACCTAAGTCTAGACATGAAGATTTTATAACACTTTATCGTTTCGAATTCTATATTCTCCGACACCTAAAAATAAGGGTAGTTTACTGAAGGATGAAAATTTAAAATAATTACATTGTTTCAAAAATAGCTGTAAAGATTTTGCTTATTTTTTTTACAAATATAGTTTGAATCATTACTCTGAAAAAAATACATAAGGTGTAATTTACTGTATGGGATGCGTTTTTTCGAGCAATTTTCTCAATCACATTTCGTAAATAATTGTGTCATTAATAACCTAACAATATGACACAACTCGTTCGTCCTGTAAACATTCAGAAGAGGTAGTTTACTCTTCTCCGACGATTTTCCCATTAACGCCTGACGCAATTTTGTTCATATTTCATAAATGAATGTCACATAAATAACCTAACGATATGGTATAATTCCATTATCCTAAAAAGCTAGAAGTGGTATATTACTTTTCGGGGCAATTTTTACCCTACGATTTTGTTGAGAATGACACTGGCAATTTTGTTCGTATTTCATAAATAGCCTAACTCGTTTGTCCTGAAAAGATACACAAGGGATATTTTATTCTTGGGGATGACTTTTTTGACGATTTCTCAGAAAGTACTCAGACGCTTTTGCTCATAGTTCACATACAATTATTTCTTTAATAATTCTAATATATGGCATAAGTTATTTCTAACAGAAATATGACCAATGGGTACTTTACTTTTGGACATAAGTTGCTTCGAACAAAGTTTTTCAAAAACACATTATTTTATTCGCATTTCCCAAATAAATGTTTCAGTAATAGCTGCAGCCTAACACGAGTCAGTTTAAGAAATTCGAGCGAGAAAATTCAGTGCGTTTCATCCGTACCCATTCTTAAATATATTTTTAAATGTTACACCTAATCACAATTTTCCTAACAAAATCGAAACTTCTATTTAAATGTGCCTTGTTGTTGCCAAATGGTTCAAGTCCATTGGTTCTGGATTTGATTCCCGGTGAGAGTTAGTGTATTTTTATCCAACGTTAAGGTATAGGTAATAAGTAGGTGCAAAGAGAAAAGTGTTGAAACAAGCCTAACCAACCTAATAAATAATACAAAGAAATAATACAATATTACGAAATTATAGAAGAAACGTTGTTAATATTAGATATTTGCGTGTGAGATTGTCCAACCGATGACTGTCAACTCCAAAGGTAAGAAAGTGAAACATCCAATACCAGGTTAATCAGTGGTCTCTAGGTAAAGCTATCCTACTAGGAAGTGATTGAGATACCAAAAAATGTTGTAATCGCTGGGAGACATGTTAGGAGAATATTAATATATATATATATATATATATATATATATATATATATATATATATATATATATATATATATATATATATATATATATATATATATATATATATTTGTATTTTCTACCGGGAATAACTGCATCCGGTCTAGAAAGCTGGGACTAACAACAAAGGAACCCGATGTGCTAAACACACACCACCTACGAACTTCAATACACCAACGAAGGTGCAGACTATTCATGAATTAAAGTCTCTCACCCAATGTATTAAATAATACTCAGAATTTTATAGAGTAGTTTGTTTTATTCGAAATGACATACTTCCTGCAACTGTTTGGGTTGGAATTATTTGAAATCAAATCTTTAAGTTTTACGACCCACGGTTATACCGGCTAGGCTAAAGGACACGGTGATGATGAGAAATGAATGCAATGGTGGAATGAAAAAGTGGGAGAAAACGGGAGAACCCCGAGAAAACCCATGCACATGGTGTTTCTCCACCACAAAATTCACTTGGTGCGAGCTGGGGTCGAACCAAGGATCCCATGCACCAAAGGTGAACGCTTTATCACTGAGCCACCGCGGCCCCTCTGAAATTATTAATACGAGAGAGTGACTACTTTTATGAAAACTTGATATTATTATTATTATTATTATTATTATTAGATCTATTATTATTATTATTATCTTAAATTAAAAACTCTCTGAACCTAGTGCATTGGCACAATTCCACGAATTAAAAAGAATGTGTTTACTTATCATATAAGTGTAGAAGGACTTAATCCCCGCTGCTTTCAATATAAAAAGAAAGTGTCCAACTGTCAAATGATATGCTACATAAAATGCTCTATGCAACATAATGTAGTATAGAGTCATCATTCCAGGTTGTCTAAAGAACACTCTCGTTTTAGCAAGAAAGGAAGAAAATAGAAAATACTGAGTTTTAACCTAGTAGAAAGTTTGCAGATTTAAGGGAAAATGCACAGAGGTGTTGGATATAAAATCTAGTTCGGATTAATGGAGTAAGACACCGTAAATATTTCATTGTTTGAAATATACTGGGAGTGACCAAGCCATTACATATGGAAATATCGAAAGAGATACGTTAATGGTGTTATTTGCAAACTTTTTAGAAATGAAAAAAATAAGGAAATCTCTAAAACTCTGATATCACAGATCCAAATTGACTGACTGTTAAGTAAAACTGCTAAATCTGAGTAAAGCAAAAAAAAAAAAAAAAAAAAAGTATTAATGACCTGTGTTAGTTTCAGACATATCATTCTCATATCAAAACTACGATAGAAGTAAATTATGAATAAAGGTGAATTCACAGTTCTGGAATACCAACAAATGATTTTGCTAGATGTAACTTTTCAGAAAACTTTTTTATAAGGCTTTAGATTTATTATTTTTTTTGTTTGTTTATAAGCTTCCCCATGCCGTAAACGTCACCAACTCCTAGTGGCTCACTTGCCGGTAAATGGCGATCGTCGATATAGCGACGCGTCGAAGGATTGCCGCTAGCGTGCCACTAGTGGCAGGGATTCGTCGAGTCGAAGCAGATATCTAGAATCGGGGGTATTGAAGTTACCACAACGTAAGAACGAGGACTTCATTTTGGTCCGCGCTCGTTCGATTTGTCACGGAGAATCGTAAAGGGACCAACATGAACTATCGCCAGGCATGTGCATGCGGTTATTATTATATATTATTTTTCCCTGACGAATTGTTATTATAAGGACAATATTTGAGCTCCGGGGGGTCAAGAGTAACTCCTGCCTTTACATCATGAAGTGAAAAATCTTGAGGTGGGTGCGTATAATTGTATGAATTTAGTTGGCAACTGTCGCCGATCACTAGCAAGTGAATATGAAAGAACTATGAAAAAAGTAAATAGACGCTTGCCATTTTGTTATAAAATTACATGACGAGTGCATTTGATTTGATTCCGAACAGTTGTCTTCAAATATACAAGGTTAAAGAAGCACTCTGATTAGAAATATTAAAAAGACTTCAACGATTTATCACTCTACAAGCTGTGTCTTCATAATCGCCTCCATGACGAATTCGGAAGAACACGCAATTAGTAACCCTAAGGTTGATGGTTCACGCCCAGCTCAGGGCACTTTCGTTTTATTTTTTTAAAAATGTTTTTAGACTCATCTTGATGCAAAGAAATTACGCATATCGGCGATTTAGCGTATTTTAGGGGAATAATTTTGTGGTTCGTTGGCGTTCCGTCGCTTCTCTGCCGGTGGTGGTATAATTTTCAAAACGGAAGTGGGACCAATTTTTGGCTGCGGGACCGCCAATTTTTGGGGACATGTCACTAGTTGCCTATCGGTGGTCCACCGACGCTTACGGCATGGTATTGTTCCCTCACGAGTGAGGCAGATTGTAATCGACCAAGAGTGTTTTGGAAAAATGGGAAACATCTTCCAACTTCGACTTCTGAATAATCCGTTTAGGATCAAGTCGAATCAAGGCTGCGCCACGGGAAGGTAGAACAAGTGAGGCAATCGTTCCAAGCACTACGCTCGACAGCTTCCGTCTCATTCACGACTTAGACTCTTCAGGAAAAGTAACAAGTTTATTACTTGTAATTTATTCTTTGAGTCAAAGTATTTTGCAATAAACCATCGTTTTGTAAGATATTTTTACGATTGTATACTATTAATTTCGAAAATTGTACTCATAATATAATTTCCCATCATGGATTTGAAAAAATCAAAGTTGGAACAAAGAAAGATCTCCGATCCACATGTCTCTTCATGTTTGATATGGAAGTCTCATCTTCATTATTGACCCTTAATTTATTTTAGTCCTAGGCAACGCGAATCGACGGTATGGCTCTAAGTGAAAACATTTATTTAGATGGTTAAGTAATCAGGAAATTCCTGCTGTTATTTCACGAAACACAACAGATCTTGAAAAAAAAAAACAATTTTGCTTACCAGGGGGAGGGAGTAAATCATCTGCTTACGTTTGCTTAACTAGGAAGAAGGCAAGGGCGCCGATCCTGGGGGGCCGGGCCCGCTCAAAGCTCATGTAGGCCTCCTTTGTATTTATGAATATACAATATTTGGCATTATTTGAGTGTAATTTGTCTTAAAATCTTCATATATATATCTCTTCTGCATTTGAATGCCCCCCCCCCCAATTTACAGAGAAATTGGCGTCCTTGGAAGATCTAGTGAAATGAATAAAAATGTGATAACGTAATACTTGAATAACTCTATCTAATGGAGGAAAGTAAATTAGTATTCAACACTTCTTTCAGTTTTAAGCATTTCAAAGATTCTCGTAATTTAGTAGCGTCCCGGATTTGCATTTTTGAAGTACGGGAACTTTATCTATACCTTAACGTGGGAATCGGTTTCGGACCATGCACTTAAGCCGCTTTGCCATAAGAGGCACAAGAAGTTTTTCTTTAGATTTCCTTAGGAATATTGCGAATGGTATAACTTTTAAAAATATGTTTAAAAAAGAATACACATCGACATAATAAGATGATAATCTGATACCTAGGAAATATATTGAATTGTTTTTAATTTGTTCTCACGCTTCCAAAACAGTACTTGTGCTTTTTTTTATTCCAGTCTCTTAATATAAGCATTTCAGACTATTGTCTGTTCTAGGACGATACAATTCTAGTTCATGTATATGCTAGCTTTGGAAATACAGTAGAGTTTCGCTTATCCGACATAAACAGGCAGGCAGAACGCTGGATAATATGGATGTGTTAAGAAAAGACCTAGTAAAAGTAAAACTTATGATATAATTTTACATATTACGCATCTAATAATAATGTTTTATAACAAATAACTGCACTGCACTGAATCAGGGACGTATCCAGCGTGAGGGCCTGAGAGCTGTCTCTCTCCGAAACTCAAGCACTTTTTAATAAACTTGCCTTTACCCTTTTGAGGTTCTTTTATATCAGTTTACTAGTAGTCAGTGTCCAAACTTTGGGCAATGTGCTGTTGTCTTGTTATAATTCTAAGAACATACCATAATGCCATTATGCCAGGTGCAGTGGCGTATTTAGGGGGGTGGCTTTCGGGCTTAAGCCCCCCACGAAATCTTACTTAGTATAGTAAAGTAAATGAAATGTCTTGCAGAATTTTCACATTTCCAGGCAAAGCCCCCCCCCCCCCGAAAGTTAGCAAAGCCCCTCCCGAAACAAAATCGTAAATACGCCACTGACCAGGTGGAATTAAAGAACAGTCTTAAATAGGATTATCATTTCGTTTCCGTTCTGTTTTTAACTTTAATATATTAGAACGATACACTGCATGTCTTCTTGCTATTTTTGTTATGTGATATACGTAGCAGACAGTTTTCTTTAGTTACATTTCTCTCGAAAATATGTTTCATTTTGTTTGTGCTATAATGCAGTTTCCAAAATAAACCGGTTTATAAATGAAAAGTAGGAAAAAGTTTAAGAGAGGTACAGAACTGTTGCATTATTATTATTATTATTATTATTATTATTATTATTATTATTATTATTATTATTATTATTATTATTATTAATTATTGATATTTAAAAACAAGAGAATTACGTGCTTACGAGGATTCGTGTTGGGCCCCCTCCGAATAGAAAACCTAGATACGTGTCTGCACTGAATGATAGACGTATGAGTCAAGGTGTAGACGGGCGCGCTAGGCGATAGACTCCACAGCATGAAAAATAGATTAAGACCACAACTTGGAAATCTTCTTGCCGATTGGTGCTATTTGCAATGATATATTGGATCATATGGTATGTGGAACAAAGGATGGTCGGATAAGCGAGACCATGGCGTATTGGTGTTTCACGCAACTAAACCTGTAAAATGTTTGTATAAACAATTATCTTTCACTCCCTAGCTAAATTTGTGGGTATGATCACACACCTTGCCACATGAAGTATAGTCTTATAAAGAAAAAAATATATATATTTATTTTAGCTAAAACCTAAAGAAAAGCCAACTCCATTTTTTTTAATAATGGCAAACTAGTCCACTTCATCACGATAAATCACGTTTGGTACTAAGATGTCTTTCTCTGTCCGTATATATCCTTCACACTTCGTTGGAGACAAAATTGTTTTTTCCCCAAGAAAACAGGTTGACAGAAACTATACAACAGCATGAATAGAAAAAAATAGCTATTAACAATAGTTTTCTAATCCTGGATAAATACGTCATTACAGCAAAATATCAGTAAGTTGTCCTTATTATATTGCTTCGGTTCTTATTAACATGAAAATTATAATGTTTTGTAAAAAAGAAAAAAAAAAGAAATGGGATGGGATGGGATGGGATTCGATGTGGTGTCAAAATAATAAAATAACTACGACTCCGCCACTCTACCCACCTAACCACGGATGCTACGTTGTGTTGGCTCTTTTTTTTTTAAAAGAAATAATCTTCATAACCATGGTGCGTATCGCTTCGAACCTTAAGATAAGAGTTTTTCTGTTTAATTCTATATTTTCGTACGACATCTTAGTTACAGAAGCTAATTTATATTTGGCAGGCAATCTACACACTAGGTTTTAACCAATAAATGCAACATTTAAGTCCACTATCGAGTTCCTTGATCCAACTCCTCGATTCCCCTACTGAATTCCCTCCGCAATTGTGATCTGCTACTGAAAAATCCCTAGAAATCATCGTTGCCAGTATACACAAAACCGAGCATAATTTTGTTTTTTGCTTATATTTTTATTATTTTATTATATTTTTTTGGAAATATCTCCTTAGATGGATTGCTTTCTATTATCTCCACATACTAATAACTGAATTTTACCCATAAACGTAAGGAAAATGGAATAAATGCGAAAAATCTTGAGTTACAGTATACGCGCAATTTTTTTTTGCGCATGGGAGTACATACAAAAACAATGTTTATTGTCTGGCATTTGTGACACAAAATCGAATACCAAATCTAATCTAAAATAACCTAACCTAACCTAAATCCAAACATAACCTATGGTAGGATATGCATACATTGTGCTAAAGTAAGAATATTAAACACATAATATTGTAAACAAAACTTTATATATTATAGTTATTCCATTATACTTTTGTAGTCCAGACATTTCGCTTAAATTATCCCTAATTGACTTCAAACTGACTATTGCGCCATGGGCGGGCTAACTTTACATCGTAATTTTTGCAAAACAAACGTCAATTTTAGCAAAACTAACGTAAACTAACGATAAATTAACGATATTAGTTGGAATTTTATGAGAATTCAATATGGACGGGCTAATTCACAGTTGGCGGGAAACTTTATTTCTAGAATAAAATCGTTATTTTTGCTAAACTAAGATAGTTTTAGCTAAACTAACAAAAACTAACGATAAAGCAACGATGTGATGTGAAAAAAATTTGAAATTCGTTTGTGGGTGGGGAGCCGTGAAATTGGCCTGACCATTTATTTTTTGAATAAAAATTTTATTTTTTCTAAACAAACGATAATTTAAGCAAAACTAACGTAAACTAACGATAACTAATAGATAAGAAAAATAAAAAACGTTAGGTGGGCGGGACAACTTCACAGACGTGACTTCATCTCGATATATCTTACTATTTCTCCTTCGTATGACACGCATAGCGTAGTTTGGAAGTCTAATAAGACAGAGATTCTTCTGGACACAAGGTGAGTGATATTTGTTTCACGTGACTGCAAGGAGAAATGTTTTCAGGGAATAACGATGTAACAATAAGACTTTGCTGCAGCAGAAATTACTCAGCTAATCGATGTTAAATTTATTCCACACAAGAAGGCTGAGAACTTCCAGGTTTGAAAGGACGCTATTTATTATAGGTTAAAAGATCTTAAACCGAAAACTAATGTCTTATATAAATGTTTCTAAGTGTGTATGTGTGTGTATGTTCGAGCATAATAGTAAAACGCCTGAAGGTGTTTTGCAAACTTGGCGCATAGGTGACTTACAGTCTGAAAACAAATACATTGATAATAAGATCCTTAGAATCCCTACGAGGTTGAATGCATAAATAGTCCTAGACTACCGATATTAGTGTTGAATCCATTATTTTCAGGGTTGCTGATATGAATAGTAACACTGTTGATGCCGTTTAAGTTCAAGTTCAGACTCCATCAACTTGATGAGGGTGAGAAGTTATGAAAAATAAACTGTCAAAATTGGTCGAATTTAGTGTCGATTCATAGCCTTCTGCGTCGCTAAGCTAATTGGTGACAGCCCAGATGACATTTAAACCGAAGTTTAAGCAACAATGCCAGAACAAGCACGCAAGATGGCTTAGATTGACTTCCTGTTCTATACTGAGCTTCAGCTTCCTAATAAGTTCATGGTGATCCCTCCAATAACTTGAACTTGGAGCAAATATTATAATACAATTTTTTCGGAGAAAGATATCGATCACTACTTGTTATGGCACGACTATTCACTCATCCAAACCAAAACGTTGCTGAAAGTTGTTATTGATCTTGGTGACAAAGAAATTCCACTTGAAATATTATGTTTCATTACCTCCAGTCCGAAGAGTTGCAGACATCTTATTCCAACCAATTCTTTGAGGAACAAATCTCATTCAGACACTCCAAAATATTCAACATCGCGAGAGGATCTACGACACATTCACAAATACTATTGGTGACTTTAGTGGTTCTGGCTCCAGACTCAAGCTATCAGAATGTAAATCTTCTGATTCTGAGGCTAATAACAGCAAACGCAACATCGTACCACGTCAACTGGCAGATGAGGGAATATTTGTAATTCAGAGCCTCATTCTATTCTGTAGTATTTGAAAAGTTTCGTAGACTGTAAACGCAACACGAAAGTTGGAATAGGCACTTTTATGTGCTATAGTAATCAAAGCAAACTATAACGCACAGTTTATTTTTTGTTGTAGCAAACCTTTATGGAATGAGACCCTATGATTTTTCATCAAATCTCCACCTCGAAAAACTGACTACACAATACCAGTTATTTATATCAATTTGACCGTGAGTTCAAGTTCATGAATGAAGACATGAAGGTAATATTGGGTCACTGGATTTTATAACAAGTCTACTTAATTCGATAATTCCCCTGGGCACAATGACGTTGTGAATTCTTTCAATTTGCACGAATTGTTGACTGTTAACACATCAGTTGAGAACTCAGTTGTTGACTGTTATGTTCACATGTTACAAGCGACAGCCTTAATCAACCTTCATGCTTTCCATTCCTTCACCTCTACTTCACAGGATTACTTAGTTAACAAAGACTGGGAGTATCAAAACCTTGACGGAATACTTAAGTGTGATGTCATATACCTTTCACACTGTGAGGATGTGATGAAAGATTAGTGGTAGTTAGTGACTTGCGGCAAAAGAACGAACACAATAAGCTGTATTGATTGAAGATAAAGTCAAGGTCATTCCACAAGAAAAAGGATCGTAATTGATTTGCATGATTTCCTGAAAAATTGTTATCAAAAGGTATTTTGCAATGCATGCCTGTTATCTTACTTTCGATAATCATAACACCTCAACACAAAGTTAGAATTCTGACTGTGCTATTTGTGTGATGTCATTTTGTAAAATAATATCTCAACACCTACCTGTTTACAACAAATGCGGTCATGGTTGAAGACATTCCAGAACGTCGTTCTTTGTTAGCTTGTGAAACAATATATATGAACAATTTCCCAATATCTCAGCTTAAAGAACAGATTCGCTTTCAGCAACATTCTTTTATCACACCAATGCTCTTTAATGAAAAATAACATTTCATATAAGTTCTTGGAAATCTATAATATATAGCATAAATTTTGATTTCGTTGCCCAATTGTTTGGAAATTTTTCTGGTATTCTCAATTTCATGTCCAGCCTTCTTTTCATTGTGATCACAAACCGTGTTAATAAGTGAGCGCGTTACGAGAACTTGTGTCATGAAAATGTAGTTGAATATCAGTCAAAGGAAAACATCCAGTCATATATCTTTCGATTCTAGTTTAATTAGTGGAACTGATTTGTATTATACTGTTAACCACTCAACCCAACGATGTGATGAAGTATACACAGAGAAAACGCAACAACAGGTTGCGTTTTTATCTACTATCTAACTGATACAAAAGTTTGTGTTTTTGCACAATCTGAGTCTTCGGCTGTCAACAAAGTATCGACCATATCGTAGTTTCGATCGATCGTGATGTAATGATGTCAGAAACAGAAATTACTGTGAACTAATGACAACAGGACACCAAGTGCATTATGCGGGAAAACAAACAGTACTAAAATCACATCGTCGGCATTTATTTATTTATTTGTTGTACAGCGGTGGACACTTCTAAATGGTACAGCCATATGGAGATTTACGGCTAAGGTGTACCATTTAGAAGTGTCCACCGCTGTACAACATAATGAAACATAAGAAATGTTGTCAAATGGATGTCTACTAAACGTTACTCAACCCATATTGTAAATTTAAGAAGACTCGTGCCTGCATATCATGTGTCCAAAATGTTGACTATTACATCGCGCACATTCTTCAGAGTGGTCCTATAGATTGATGGACATGTTAGTGAAGACGGGTTGCTGGAACGACAGAACAATGAACGAATCTTCTGTCTGGACTACGGTATATTGATAGAGGATTATCTTTTCAGAAAATTGCTTCCTTCAGCATACCCCATATGTAGGCGTCTTGAGCTCTGAGGCCAGGGGAATGGGAAGGATATGGAAAATCCATTTTGCGGAAAATCAAATGATGTCCAAACTCTCGTGGGCAGAAGGACAAGTGACGCAGTAGCATTGTGGGCGGTAGCGCCTTCTTTCTGCGTCCATTGTTATTGTAGCGACAGTTTTTTGTTGCGGCGGAAACCACGCAAAAGATGCAAGAATGGATCAATAATCAACTGGTGATCGATGTAGCGATCAAGGTACACATGGCTTTCATTACTGAACCATACGCTACTAATGAAGACTTCATGTTCATATGCCATAGCTGCAGAGCAATACAGTAGACGTGAGCGCTCACCTCCTGCAGTGAGATGCGCTCCACACCGTATGAGCGGAAATAGTGCTCGTCAATAAACACCTACTCCTCTGTTGTAAGTAACATTATCTTTGCGCCAACTGCATACTACGCTAGTTCTCACACGATTGAGCACCAGTGTAGCCAACAACCTCTGAAGAAAATATTCTAGACGGTCTTCAGAAATAAGCTTTCTTACCCAAAAAAGTGGTTAGATTTTGAACTGCTAACCTACAACCCATATTTTAGATTTTAAACCCCCTTTTTGTGTGTAGGATTATAAGTGAGTTATATTAAAATATGAAATGTTGAACTTTATTCGCAGAAGACTAATAAGCAACATATATGACAAAATTACAATAAAATCCATCAACTCATCTGATTTGTGAAAATCGGCAGACATATTATAAGTTTAATTGAAATAAGTCATCATCGATATCATCGCAGCTAGCCGAGGCGCTGGAACTGGATGCACCATCGTTGGATTGTGGATTGGCTGTTTTTATGTAGCCTGCCATTGTCCGAATTTTCAGTAGTACTTCTTTCGGCAGGTCATAGTTCTTATAAACACTTGTTATTTCTCCGTAGATCCACATGAATCATCATGAATGCATTGAAAGTTATGAAGCTAATTAGATATCCTATTTGTTTCCTTAATAAACAAAAACAATCTATGTAGCTTGAAGAAACGAACAGCTTACTAAATTTGTATTAAAAAACTTTCATTCTTGTAATTAAATGTGAAAGTTAAAACAATTAAAAAGTAGCAAATAATGGGGCCATTACGGGAGAGACATTGAAATTCTGAGTCGATAAATATTGTTAAATAGTTGTAAATCTGTGGGTGGGGAGAGAGAAGAAGAATGAAAAAATGTTTGTTGCGTAATAAAATACCCTCTGTCTAGAGAAATCAATTAATACGATGATATGTAATGACAAATAGGCTATTTTCTAAATAAAAAATCACTTTATTTTGAAAGAAAAAGTATTTTTACAATTAATTTAATGGGTAATAAAAAAGCCAAAAATGGCAAAAGAGTTTCATAAAATAAGTTATATTTGAGGCTATAAGCATTTCGTAGATTTGTATGGCTAAATATCTCTCCAAATAGGCTAGACTTAGCCAAAATAGGCTAAATTGGCATCACTGTTGAGCACACTTGTGGCGCTCACAGTTCATACCATGTTGCATCTGCGCGCCATCCGTGCGCAAATTTCAGTATTGTTTGTTTTGCCGCATATTGTAGTTCTGAACTTCGATATGTCTTGCAAGAACTTATGAGCATATAAAAAGAATGAAGATTGTTAAGAGATCCAAAATATTCATTAAAATATAATTTAAATAAAACAAATATTTGTGTAATATATTTGGCTGGTTGAATTTGAGTTCAGTGTTCTCTTATCAGCTTGGGTGTATGGGACGAAAAGCTACATGCTAACGTGGGATTCGAACCACATACAGAGCCCCCTTGTGGCTAAGCGGTTAGAGTACGTGCCTGTAGCACGGGAAGCCCTGTGGGTGCTCATGTGGTTCGGATTCCACGTTAATCAGAGGTCCACGTCTTATACACCCTTGCTGCTGAAAGGGACGCTAAACTGAAAATAAATAAAAAATCAATCGAACCACATATGCTTACACTGGAAATAATATACCTTGAATTGTAATATACCTTTTTGTGATTTATATATTTAAGTTATTTCTAATGGGACTGTCACAATTCTTAACTAAAGTTATTCTAAGTTACTGTGTGAAACGTATATACAAGTTCTGAATACCATATATCTTCATTTTTCCTTAAAATCGTAAATCTTCATTTTACTTAACCTAAAAAATATATGGTAACCCTAATAGGCCAGTCAATAAGGGATGATTTATGGTGGAATAAGGAAAAAAATGGTGGAAAGGTGGAACAAATTTTATTTTCTTTATATAAGTGTCCGTAACAAAATACTAATTTTGCACCACTCTACCACCCCGGATTTGGCCGCTATCTTGTAAAAATGGCGACAAAAATACGTTTTTTGTAAATATTTCGTATGGAAAGCATTTTAGAGCAAAACATGTTATTACAAAAAATAATCTACATTAAAGTCTCTACAAGAAATGTTTTCCTCATTTTTTTCTCTATGATGCACCGTTTAGATGTTATCGGCGTGGCAAATTACGCATTTTTCTTTCAGCATTGCTTCCTACTGGAATCTTAACGAAACTTTTCTGACACTATTTTGTTTTAGTGATTTTTCTTATATTAGATATAAATTAATATATTTTTCATTCATTGCAGGTGTGGCTAAGGATAAGTAATCAGGTCTATTAGATCGTCTATGTTCAAGATGTCAACTGAAAATTGTTTTGTCTGTGAGAAACTTCTCGGTGATGATGTTGCATGTATAGTAAAAAGAAAGGGACTGAGAAGTGTTCCACTTCATGAAAAGAGTACAAAAGTTAACACAAAAACAAGAAGTAGCAAAGCACTGCTATCACCTACGCCGATAACCCTTAGGTCAGAAGTGCTAAGATTTAATTTTGAAGAATCCTGCCAGTTTTGTAGACAATGTACATCAGATGAATTTTTAAAGACAGGATAAAAAAAAAAAAAAAAAAAAAAACTTGTGAGTGAGCGTGAGAGTGTACAACGCATCGAAACAATTCAAGTTAAAGATTCTATTATGGAAGCTAACAATCAAGAGTGCCAATTTTCATTCCGTGAAATTTTTTTAAAATTATAATGATGCACTGACAACTGAAAAATACAATAAGAACTAAACTGAAAGAAAGTTACTCAGAAGATATTATTATACCAACAAACAAAAACATAAAGGACATAGTTTGCTTCCGTGATACAGGGCATAAAATTTTCACGGATGCGTGGTATGATCGTCAAAAGCGTAAGCATATAAACGAAGAGAAGTTGACAATCATAATGACAGAAGGACAAATAATTACTCTAGATATCAGATTCTAGGTTACGAAACTCATGAATAGTCATCAACAGATAATCTTTGAATGACGTTAATTTATTCATTCATGGCACTTTAAAATGCCTTCTCCATACTACTTTCTTGAAAAACAAAACAGGGAATAGCACAAAATGGGAAAGAAAAAGTATAACAATTTCTCACGTCATAATTGTAGCAGCTACACCAAAATATCTTTCATCCTCATCGCAAGTAGGACTTGCGGTCATCGTAATCAAAAGTATGGTAGTAAACATCTTCTTAATGTTCTCTCTTCGTTAGGACTGTGCGCACCATTTGCTGAGGCAGTTTTCTTATAAGTTTCGGTTCTTCTGCACCCTGCATTCTTTGTTTGTTTATATAATAATATTTTCTGAGTAATAATCTTTCAGTTCAGATTTTATTGCTTTTTCAGTTGGCAGTGTATCATTATAATCTTGAAAAATTTTACTCAATGAAAATTGACACTCTTCCTTGTTAGCTTGAAGGTAGTTGAAAGCAAAAGCCATGGCATCTGAAACAACATTATCTTTTGGACGAAAAAGTTTCATTTCAGAAGAAATCTTGTAAAACTTTTTCATGTGTGAAGAATGGTATCTGGCTTCAGCAACAACTAAATCATGAACATTGCCAATTCTAATACTAACTTCTTTGCCTCAGTCGTCATTTCTTCTGTCGGCTGCATCCATAATAGAATCTTTAACTTGAATGGTTTCGACGCGATGTACACTCTCACGCTCGCTCACAAATTTTTTACTCCGTCTCTTTAAAAATTCATCTGATGTACACTCATGTCCAAAATTATTGTTGCATATCTATAAATATGTTGTTCTAGGAATATAATTTGATAACGAATTCGCTCAGCATTTCGTACAGTGTTAGTATGTATATAATCGGCAAAGGTATGTATGTGCCAAATTTCATGTCAAGAGAGCAGTAAATACGAACAATGAAACGAAAATAAAACTTTCTTGTCCACTTATGGGAGACCCGGGTTCGATTCCCGGCGGGAGCTCATGTGGTTCGGATTCCACGTTAATCAGTAGGTCCACGTCTCATATAGCCTCGCTGCTGAAAGGGACGATAAACTAAAATCAACTCAACTCAATTTCTTGTCCACTTAGCAACATTTTGTTTTACTCATTCTAATTTTCGTATTTATAATTCATTTCCTATGAAATTTACCACAAATATACATTTCCCGATTATACACAAAGCATCAGTATTAATAGTACTCTGCAAAATCATTATCAAATGATATTCTGACAAGAAGACAGTTATAGACATGCGACAATAATTTTGGACATGAGTGTACATTGTCTACAAAACAGACAGGCTTCTTGAAAACTAAATCTTAGTACTTCTGAACTAAGAGTTATCTGCGTAGATGACGAAGTACGTTGTGATAGCAACACTTTCCTACTTTTTGTTTTGTGATTTTTTTCTTTTTTAACATTTTTCATGATGTGCTAACACTTGTCAGTCTCTTAAGTTGACATTAGTAACTCTTACTATACATGTAACACCATCACAGATAAAACATTTTTCAGCTGACATCTTGGACATAGATGATCTAATAGATCTGATTATTTATCTTTAGTCACACCTGCAATGAATGAAAAATATATTAATTTATCTATATATATAAAAGAGAACGTACAAATCCTTTGTTAGCTCATCACGCTAATACGGCTGAACCAATTTCTTTCATTTTTGGGGGGTTATTAAGATTTGGACCCTAGATGGTTTTTATCATATCACTTTAATTTTCAATTACCAGTGTCTTGAGATAATTGACCATTCAAGTGTCCATAACGTACAAATCCTTTGTTAGCTCATCATAGCTAAATCTAACCGTATTTATATGCAACCCACATGACCGTGTCACTCGGCGGGTTAACATAAATGACAGGCGATATAATGTTAACATTTACTCCAATCTTCTATGGTTTTTATCATATCACTTGAAAGCGAAAAAGTAAAAATTATCTAAGTAACAAAGTTTATTGCGTTCCGGGGTGACCCCAGCGAAGCGGGGTGAACGCTGCTAGTATTTTATATAAGAAAAATCACTAAAATAAAAAGTGTAAGAAACTTTTCGTTAACGTTCTAATAAAAAGTGATACTGGCAGAAAAATGCGTAATTTTCCACGCCTGTAATACCTAAACGGTGCATCCTAGAAAAAAAATGAGGAGAACATTTCTTATAGAGAATTTAATGTAGATTATTTTTGTAATAACATATTTTGCTCTATAATGCTTTCCATGGGAGATATTTACAAAAAAGTTTGGCGCCATTTGTCCAAGATGGCGGCCAAATCCGGGGTGGTACAGTGGTGCAAAATTAGTATGTTGTTACGGACACTTATATAAAGAAAATCAAATTTGTTCCAGCTTTCCACCATTTTTTTTTTTTTTTTTTTTTTTTTTGTTATTCGACCCTTTATTGACTGGCCTATAATATTATTGTATGAAACATCCATACCGTATCAATTTCGCTATAAGAAATAACACAAGAGTTTGCACAAGTGTTTGTGGTATTTTTTATCTGATTTGTGAAAAGCAAAAAAGAAAAAACAATAACTTCTTGCGTGTTATCTATCATTTGATTATTCACGATAAATCTATTGGAATCCAAATATATTTTAACTGGCATCAAAAGTAGGCAATTACCCTACAGAATTACGCCATAAAACTTTCGTAAAAAGTTTTGAACGCTTATAATTATAATACCTCTGAAACGTATTTAAAGCACTAGCGCAAATGAAAATTGATTTTTTTAAAAAAAAAATCACTATAATATATATTGAGAAAACTAATGTATCTTGAAAGTAATAATTAGTTATAATAGTAAAAGAAAACGACACAACCGCAATCAATATATATTTTATACAGGAGTATTTTCGTGAATCTTTTTTCTTAATTTGTATGTTAGTCTTCCTAAAAGGAAGGAAAAATCTTTTGTAATGTCCTGCTTTTTTATTATTCGACCACTAACAGGACATCATGAGAGTCACAATCTGCTGAAAGCTAGCATGAAATTAGATTCAAGGAGGAAGAGAGGATCCAAAACGAACCTTAACACGCAGACAGATTGAATACTTTCCTAGATGCTGAGAAAAAAGTAAGATTGATTGGTCTGCCTTGTAAAAGGAACCATTAAAAGCGGAAGAGGTCTGCAGAAGAATTTAACATTTTCCAAATGACATTAAGAAATGAACGATCTTAGATATTAGAACATAAAATTTCTTAACGATGCATACAAAATAAAAAGGATACCTAAAATTGATCCAGATTGAGGTAATTTCGTACAGAGTGTCGACAAGCAAAGGCCCATTTAACATCCCCCTGATGAACAGAAATTGTACAATTTTAAGTTTTCTTACTTTCCGTCATACAATGTCATGAACCGTTGCTTTTATTGCACTCATAAAGTATCCATGAAAAGGAGGAAGTTAAAAGCCTTTCCCCTCGCCTTTGAATAGCTATGTCTTTTATTACATTCATCCCCCTCCCTTTATCACTCTTTCTGTCACACGCATATTCGCATTCTTGTTGGCTGACAGAACATATTGTCCCCACTACAAGGATGCAATCTGTGATCTAATTTCTTTTTCCTTTGTTGTAATGCAAGTTTTTTTTCTTATAACATACGAGAATACACCTACACCATCAGTAGACAATGTGTGTTGAAAAAGCAACAAAACTCATAATATTCGTTATTTTTTCAACTTTATTGCTGAATAAATGGAGTGGCGTGCGAAATAGAAGCAGAGGTGTTTTAATTGGGAGCACGATCAATTAGCTTAATTGGAGTGATATCAGTCTGAGCACGAAAGAACCTAGTGACTAACTGTAACCTACTATGACCTTACAGTACAAGCGTGCAAACTTAATTTTCAATGAAAATAGAAGGAAAAGAAATGAATAAAAACGAACCGAGAGTACAAGAATTGAACAGAATAAAATGCACAAGTACACTTTGAACGAAACATGTTCATTAGGATTTTAACACGTGCAAAGTGTGTACGCTTAATAAACATGTTACTTGGATTCCAAGTTAAAATGTGCATATTGTATCTCAAACTAGAAACATGACATGTTAAGAAGAGATAGCAAGCCAGAAGAAAATGATGTAATAAAACATGATTTCAGTTTGGAGACTAAAGTATATAAAGTCAAAAATGTCCAGCCAAACTGTAAATAGCCATTGAGGACCTTGCAGCAATGTTGTGTAACTATAATCCTGAAGTTAAATATATCTCGATAAGTGAATAAACATATATACAATAACATTAATAATTTACATAATAGTGCACAAATGCTGTCAATCAAAATATTATATTTCAAACACTACCACTATAGAACACTTGAGAGGCAAGCAAATCGGAGCTGTGCAGTATACTACTGTGTTCCAGTTCTCATGAAGATAAGATACTTCTTTGGGAAGAAAATTCTTTGTTGAAGATTTTTTTTCTATGATGGTCTGTACACTTTCTAACGGAAGGAGATCTAAGTCGTAGGGTGGTTTCGAACAAGCCCAAATAGTATATCCCGTTTCATTATTAAAAAGGCTGTAAATATAGGCGAACCAACTAATCAGTGTGTAAGCAATGCAAAGAGTATTCAGAGAGATCTCTGGACGCACTCTTTGTCATAAGTTGATTAAATGTGAAAACATATTCTTGCCAATGATTGTAGAATGAAGATTACATCAACCATATATCTAGGCATATTTTAAACTGACTACAAAAAGAGCAGTTCATCAGTTCGTTCTTATGTATGTATCTATGTTATCGATTATATCAGGAACTGTTGTCCATATTTAATTGCGGTTTTCACTAAAAGGATGAGATATTCTCAATAAAGGTACCTGCATATCAAATATTCTTTACAATTTGGCAATTAATTATAATTTCTAATTGCTTTTTTGTTTGAAAGATGAAGAAAGAAATAATCTATTCTATTTAAGTTCAAGCTATCTTGTAGGTTATATAGCTCCGTACGTTTATAGAGTATTTTTGGTTACTTTCCAAATAGGAACAGGTATTTTTATAGTTGGAACTGCCACTATTATTAGATAGAAATGCAGAGAAATAACCGGGCTGAATAAACAGCTCTAACTAAGAAGCAGAAAATTACACACACTCACACACACACACACACACACACACACACACACACACACACACACACATACATATATATATATATATATATATATATATATATATATATATATATATATATATATCAATGCAAAAACGTCTCGTACACCGTTGGTCATACTTGGATGCAATTTTTCACTAATCTAATGGGCTATTTCCAAGGAAGGTTCTTACCTATAAACGAAAAACAATATTTTAATTATTCAAAAAATAAATGATTATTAGGGTCACACAGTGAGACATAAGATTGTAGTGTAATATTTTATTCTGCATTATAGCTCTTGAACAAAAGTTAAGTTTTAAATTCTGTTTTCTTGGAATAGATAACAAGAGCAATTTTCTTGACTGAGTTTGTTAATAGTGTTAATCTTGTGCAGATTTAAAAAATCGGGACTGCTTCTTTACGTCCGTCAATTCAAGCGATACTCATGAACGAAAGGGAATGTTTGAATTCTGTTTTCCACAATGGATAACTAGAACAATTACTTCGGTTGTAATGGTTAATCAAGTCAATTCTATTCAGATTAGGAATAGGAGAGCCATTTCTTATGTTTTAAGTAATTCTTCTTACTGTTTATACCAGAGCTTATGTATGTATAAGTACGTATGTGTGGTGAATATGTTAAGGGATGACTGATATATGTGAACGATTTTGACGATTCTTTTTTCTGTGAAAAAGTATAATGTCCTTATGATTTCGTGCAAATTTCATCATATGTCATACTTGTTTTTGGAGTTAGATTATGAAACTCATCAACGGCTGACAGTGTTCATCTATTATTGTGTGTGATTAGGCATGAACTGTACATACATTCATCAATATTGTTCATTTACTTTTGTTTCATTATAAAGAGCATTTCTTATACGATTATTTTGTATAAATTTCAGTAGGAACTGTTTACAGTCTATCGAGTTAGATCATGGAACTCCTCAACTGTTAGCAGCATTAGTACTGCTATTGTGTATAATTCCCTCACGTACAATTCCGTAACTTAAGAAGCGAACTGAAAGGGAAAAAAATGTTCGTAGAACGACTCATTTTGTAGGAATTTAGTGTACTTCCTTTGGTTTAACTAGCTACCTCAAGGAAGTATCTAACGAAACACAAAAGAAAGAAAGTTAAACAATCAAATAACCGGCTTGAAAAAAGTACTAAAAAATCAGTAAATCACTAAAAAGCACTAAAAAACCACTAAAGCACTAAAATACTAAAAATATGAACCAACTTTAGATAAAGTTGCAAAAAGGAAAAAAAATGAAAGCGCCTAAATACAAGAAATAATAATAATGGAGCGCTTAAAAACAGAAAATACAACATTATTATTATCTATGAAATTTGTTTTGATGTCGTGCCACGCGAAACAAATTAATGATTCATAAAATTAACATCGAAATTACTTTATATCAGGAATCGACTTGATCGTTAGGACCACTCATAAACGTCTTATACTAGTAGAGAAAAAAATACTTTTTCTCTCGCACACGGAAGAAAATACCTGATTCTAATAGAACTTTTCAGGTAGAATTCGAATTTGCAATCAGGTTTTCTCCATCACCCTCAGTTTTCCCGTGACAGATGGTTTTTCGGGAAATTTTCCCTCAAATTATCTATTTTTTTTTTTTACCATTTTCATACCTGTAGATCGCGTACCCTTAAGTATATAAAACACACAAATTATATTGTATGTTAGCTTGATTTATACTTAGTAAGCCCTCTAAGTTTCATAAGAATCGCATTACTCTTTCTTGAGAAATAAACATATTTATATAAAAATATGCTATGTGTACTGTTCGTTTTACCATATTCATTAGTGCAGATAAACTCACATATAACTTCCACGAAAATTACAATATAAGCAGGGTTTATACCTCATTGGATTTGAAATAAAACATATTTTCAATGATGTATACACCGTGTTACATGAGGGAATTTCTAGAGGTATTTTGTTGGAAATTCCCTCCAATAAGATTTTTTGTCTTAATTTGCTATTTGTATATTGTGATACAGAAACAGGAACTGCACTAAAACATAATTTTATGTCTACTTAATAAATAATACAAAAGAAGTAAGTGGTATCTTCTTAATAAATGAACGTTACTAACCTTAACTAAAATGTTTTAGTGGTCGACTTTCTTTTGTGTTTGGCTTCTGGAACATCTCTTTTGAGTGTCCAACAGTAATCAGCTAGTATTTGTAAACTCCACTGACCCTGGTATCTCTTCTTCATGCAGGAAATGTTCCCCATGCTCATTACTAACAGCACCAAGGTGGGAGTCTAGAAAGAAATCTAGGTGGGAGTCTAGAAAGTGAACTTTAAGGGACATGTTTCTACCTATTTCTATGAATGATTGCAGGAAATCACTCATAATTTTACTGTAATTTAGGGCTTTCTGGTTTCCTAAAAAAATCTCTGTTAAACATTTAAATGAACACCAAGCTCCTTTCTCAACCGGAGTTAAGAGATCCTCAAATTTTTGGTCACGAATTAAATCTTATTTGGGGACCTACAAAAATCCCTTCCTTAATTTTAGCGTCACTAACCCGAGTAAATTTTTCCTTGAAGTAAGAAAATCCTGCATTACTTTTGTCCATTGCCTTAACAAAGTTTTTGAAGAGCCCCAATTTTATGTGAAGAGGAGGTAAAATTGTCTTATCAGGGCTCAGCAGTAAGGAATAAACAACATTCTTCTGTCCAGGAGTTAATACATGCTTTGGCCATTCCTTCTTGATGTAATGTTCCGCTTTGTTCCTGCTGTCCCATTCGCAGAGGAAACAACAATATTTCGTATAACCAAGCTGCAAACACATTAACAAAGAAATAACTTTTAAATCACAGCAAACGGTCCACGTGTATTTCTCATACTGAATTCTTTCTAACACTTTTTTGATGTTTTCATAGGTTTCCTTCATATTAATTGCATAAGCCAAAAGCACTGAAGGAAATTTGTTGCAATTGTGCAAAAGGACAGCCTTCAAACTAGTTTTTGGAAGAGTCAATAAACAATCTCCACTCTGTACTTTTGTGTGCATGTCCGAGTGTATCCATCACAGCACATACATTATTACAATACACTAAATCATTTTCTTGAGAATAGTAGTTTTGAAAATCTGTATGACGGTTTCGAAAAATACACATTTTACTGTCACGATGGAGCAGATTCCATCCTTTAAGTCTAGAAGCAAGATGTTCTACCTGAATCTTGGAGAGTTTTAAATCCCGTACGAGGTCATTTAGTCCACCCTGAGTTATCAGATGGGGATCCAATGTAGATGTGCTTCCTACATAAGTGGGATCATGTTCTTCATTTGGATCCTCAGTAGTAGCCTCAAGTACGTAATCCTCATTTACCGTAATATAAGCAGGAGGTACTGGTACAAGTAATTCTGCACTGTGTGGAACTGGCCTAATTGCTGATGGCAAATTAGCGCACTGTACTCTATGCTTATATTTACTGGTTATTCCCTTTATCTGTGCCATACAAAAGTAGCAGTCTGAAGAATGATCTTTTGGTTCCCTCCAGATCATCGGTACTGCGAACTTCATGTTTCGTTCACCATTTTTCCACCCAGCCAGACGTTTCTCGCAAGTACAACAAATGTAGTGAGGAGCCCAATTCTTATCTTGGTCTCCTACACAACAACCAAAATATAAGTGATAACACTTCCTCACAAGTGGACTAAAACATCGAATTGGTTTAAATGTCAACTCCCCACATACGTAATAGAAATTGTCCGGGTGATTTACACATTTCCTCGGCACCTTGTATCCTGTAAGATATCACACACATATACACACACGAATCTACACTCCATCAATCATGAAGCAGCACAAGCGTAATCTAACTCCGTGCATCACCACACAACACAATCTATTCGAACTCCACAATGCACAAACACTTCAACTTACACGCGGCCACATCTAAAACACGTCCAGCTTGGACCGTCACTCAAAGCTACTAACAGTCATCAGGCTACGTGAGTCATCAATTTTTTTGTGTATTGTTGCCAGATCAAAATATTAAAAAGTGGCTTATTTTCCACAGAAAGTTGCTTGTATTTGAGTATGCATCTATGTGCCGTCAATAATACGTCAACGTTAGGTTTTTGTGTATGGTAAAAGTCTTGTATAGTATATTATTTATTACCTATAAATAGACAGAATATTGCAATTCAAATGAAATTAACATACTTTATTAAGTAGAAAAAAAATTATGTTTTAGTGCAGTTCCTGTTTCTGTATCACTATAGACAAATAGCAAGTTGAGACAAAAAAGTTTATAAACTACTTTTTGGAGAGAATTTCCAACAAAATACCTCTAGAAATTCCCTCATACAAAAATGGCGACATGGTGTACACATCATTGAAAATATGTTTTATTGGAAGTCCTATGATGTATAAGCCGTGGTTATTGTGATTTTCGTGGAAGTTTTATGTGATTTTATCTGCACTAATGAATATGGTAAAATGAACAGTACATATAGCATATTTTTTTAAAATATGTTTGTTTCTCTAGAAAGAATAATGCGATTTTTATGTAACTTAGAGGTCTTACTAAGTATAAATCAAGCTAACACACAATACAGTTTATGTGTTTATATACCTAAGGGTACCGAGCTACAAGTACAAAAATTGTAAAAAAAAAAAAAAAAAAAAAAAAAAAAAGGAGGATTTCAGAGAAATTTCCCACAAATAACTCTGTAACGGGGATACTGAAAGTGATGTAGAAAACCTGATTGCAGATTCGAATTCTACGTGAAACTTTCTATTAGAAACAGGTATTTTCATTTATGTGTCAAAATCTTGTTAACTGATGTTATTTTCTGGTTTTAATCGTTCTATTATTTTTATTTTTTTTAGTTTTTAGTGTTTTTATTACTTTCTGTTTCTTAGTAGAGTTTTAAGAAATTGGTTGATATTTTTTAAAGTGTTTTGTTTTATTATTATTTATAAATTTGACTTCTATCTTTTAGCTGAGATTCAATTATGTGGTTATACGTTCAAATTTGGTTTGCTTTCCTCTGACAAAGAGTGATGTGAAGAAATAGATTACAGGGAACACTAAACTGCAGAACCAAAATGTAATCCGATGTTATGCATATTAGACATGGAATCTATTCTTTAACTTCATGTTCCGTAGGAGAAATTCCCTAAATTCTTTTCTTTATTGTGTCTACATGGCACGATGATAAAAAAAAAGAAAAGAAATACTTTCAGGTCTAAATTACAATTTGAGAAATACATATAGTTTACTTAAGTAATTGAGTGACTGGGAATTCTATTTATTACTTTCGTATAACATTCATTATTTTACAACCTAACCTCCTCAAAAGAAGACAAAAATTAATTAAACATTTTCTGTGTGGGTTTAAATCATTTTTTGTCTAAATAACCAGCGTTTTAGATAGATAGTAGATGCAGAAAATTTTGTGAGATAATCTGTAATGTAGTTCCTTAGTAATATATAGCATATGCCAATTTCTTCTACACGTAAATATAAATTATTTTCATTCAAATTACCTATCGTCCTAATATTTGTGGAAATTTTGTAGGCCAATTTGCGGTTAATTGATTACGTTTTGGGAAAGTAGTTTTAAAATACACTTTAAGATGACTTCAATCGGTTTGTGTGTATGACTATTAGTAATTTGATTGACGTCATTTGTCATAGAACAAGATCTGCAGTTTAAAGTGGTATATGAACAATTGTAGTAGGTCCGGAGGTCTACCAGGAAGAATCGAACTTAAGAGTTCATGTATGAAAGGTTCGAGCGGTAGCCAGTAGATCAGTGATGATGGCTACACTATTAGTGAGCGTTTGAAGTATGAACAAGAATTGAAGTAAGGTTTAGAATCGCAATAGAAGCCTTTATGTAGAAGAGAAAGTATATTTAGCGGGTCTTTGAATGAAAATTTCTCTACAAATATTTTCTGTTAGCAGTGTAAGATCATAAACTTTATACAAAATTGGAGATAAAAGAGTAAAGACTGTGTAGAATATTATAATAAATTATTTGATAGAAATGGAAACCAATAAGTTCTATAAAGTTTATCTATGAAAAATTAAAATTTTACAATATTATTAGCATTTGATGAAAAAAATGTCAAAGATATTACATATACCAATCGACGAATCTTATTACGATGAACAAAATGATATCAGTGATTGGAAAAGCTTATGCGTAATTTTCGATGAATGGGGAAAGGAATTAATTTGTAAATACTGTATAAAAATTGATGTTGTACTATAAACACGCTACTATTAATATGAGACTTGTAGTGCATGGCATGATTAGTCAGATATAGCCAACAATTGCCACTAACGCTTGAACTTCTGTTTAACTTAAACAATGTTCAAATTTAAGACATAAATTATGTCTGTCGATAGATCACATCGACATGAATATGATAAAATACTTGAAGCTGAATTTGTATCTGCAGGTTTCGAGAAAATAATAAAAAAATGCTTTTACGGTATTAAAAAGGTGTTATTCGTTGTCAATAATAATTAGCAGTTTCTGTTTTACTGGAAGCAATTATTGTTTATTTATATTTAGCAAAATACGCTGTCAACTAAAAGCTTTCTTTTCGTACTTTAGCACGCATAATCCTTACTCACATAGTACTTGTAAATTCGGAAATAGGCAAAAGATAAGAAGTAGTTACAACACAAAAACAAATTGTATTTCTGAGGACTGTGATATAGGATGCGGCAAAATAAATTGAAGGAGGAAGAGAACATTGGAATTCAAAGATATTATTTATAAGAAGGTAGTTACCACGTGAAGATAGGAACGGAATGACTGAGAATAATTGAAACTGTTCCAAGTGCTTCACTAATGATGTCAGAGTACTATAAAATATTGTATTCGTAAGTTGTATAAAATATGTAATGTTCCCGTATAAAAGAAATAAATTAAGATAATGGTCCCATAACATATGCACAGAGAAAAATCCGTTCTCCGGACAGCGGTATATTGTACAAATATACGGTATCCTCTTACTTACTATAGAAATCAGCACGGACAATACGTTATCCGCTCCCTTAGATGTTACATCATGCCGTTGCGGAAAGTCTGACATCTAACAGCTCTCCGTATATTATATGTATATACTTATGTTACCTACGTCAGCTATATGTTATATACGTCCATTTGTATGTGAGATCCTGACCGCCTACATTGTTTCATACAGAACGTACGTATAGATGGAACACTTATACAGAACGTATTATAAAACTTGCGTTTTCAGTTATACGTCTGCTGTACGTTAAGTCCAAAAACTACAGGAATTACGCATGTAACCTATCTTTTTAAGTGCGCCACCTACATTTTTTCTCAGTGTGAGTAAGCATTCGTGGCATTGCATTCCTACATACCTAAACAATGTAAGCAGCAATTTTACTTCCAATTATGACCAAAGAAATGTATTTGAAAGTTGAATAATTCAGCAAAGTGTACAATTGATATATTTTAGCGTATTTTAGCCCTGCAAATATACACTAGTAAGATAATATGTAGCTTGGTTCCGCCAAAACAATCGTGTGAATTGCTAGCGTGGAGGATCACAGTGTATGTCCATCATCGGCATTCAATTTCAAATAAACCAAACTGTAAGCATAGATTTGAAAAGATTTAGCACTACATAATGCTCTCGAAAGATGAGACTGGGAATTGTATTTACACTTAGACTTGTCCATCACTATGGTAAAAGTTAATTCGCAGTATAAATTTAAAATGTGATCGTGATTCTACAAACCACAATTTGTATTTACAGAGTTTAAAGAACCGTAGTAAAAAGAACCACAAGTATTTTGCGTAACAGATATACATGATCTCATTAGTATTGTTACATTACATTCGCTAATATATTTCGAAGATCTTTAGTTTCACGGTTTTCCTTAAATTAAGAAGACGTTTCTATTACACTACGCCGTAAGTAACAATTCTTTGTAACTAGATCTATGTCAATTGAAACTTCGCGTGTACGTAGTGTAGCATTGCTTGCTTTTCTTTTTTGATTTTGCGTTGCCTTACAAGTTTGTAGAGTTGTCACGACAATAGTGGTTAAATATTTTTCATGATTCATTCTGAATTCCCTTTTTTCATGTTTCAGTGATAAAAAACTTGAAGAAACAAAGTTTATGTATGATTTCTTCTCTTTTTCTCAAAATTGTTTGTTACACAGATTAGTATCATAAAGTTAAAATTACTTCATCTGTGAGTTCACTGACTGCATGCTCAAAGAAAGAAAAAAAGCTGATGATCGCAATCATACATCACATCGCATTTTATAGGCATGCCTATAACAAACATTAATGAGAAACGCATGCAAGACTTTGTCGTGCCTTAAGGTCATCTGCGCATCAAATTTCATTTCACACTTGTAATATAAGCTGATTTCTTTAGTACTTACCTCAGGATTACTGAAGAATATTCGAAATGAAATAGAAAACTATTATGAAGCACTTTCGTATTATTATCATTATGCACTTCAAAATACTTATGGTCCCATTGTGTAGTTTCCATGAGATAGTTTTTCTATTACACGAACTCTTACTGAGTTTCAATTTTTACCTCATTCAGAGTTGATGGCTATTGTGTTCCGAATTCAGAAGTAGGCTACTTGGATTATAGTATGTGACTGCGAACTATCAATTGACAACACATTTAATTAGACAACACTTCTCAATAAACAACTCAAAAAACAAATTTGGGATAGCAAAAGTCATGAGAATAACAGGTAAGAATGCTTATGCAGAAGAATGATATTTTGAGAATATATTATACTAAGAGCATTTTCGTATATACTTTTCTTAATTTAGATGTTAGTATACCTGAAATAAAGAAAAAGTATTTTGCAGTATCCTACTTTGTTTTGTTGGACAACTACAAAAGATATGAGAGTTCCAATCTGCTGGAAGCTATCATAAAACAAGAGAAGAGAAAATTATTCATGAAATCATTTAAAGAAAAGAAAATCTAAACTGGATTTTGGTGAGTTCAATTATTGAGGTGGACATACCGTCATGTAAGATCAACTGCCACAGTATAGACAGACCTCCACCACATTATCTCACATCTAAGACAGCTGGATCACAGAACTACCTCTTCTGGATATCAAAGTTTTATTTATTCAGTTGAACACCTAGAAACCAGTAACTTGACAATTTCGATTGTATAGACTTGCTTGACAAGATAACTTTTTTAGCTTGTGATTACTGTAATGCGGGCTAAAGCTATAGTGCTTACGTAAATGTATGTGAGATATTTATGCAGTGCCTTTTAGCTTATCTATCATTTATGAAAGAAGAATGTAAGAATGTTATAATATGATGAATATCTTTTATATTTTATTATCCACGCCATTATAACTTTAATATATATAGTTATATTACATGCTTACATGCTACATAGAAAATAGAAGCTTATGTGTAGGTTTTTGAGAGCAAGTGATTAATGTGAGTGGTTTACGTGCGCGTCTCCAGCATTCAATCTCATGCGGAAATACTCGTCCGACATATCCGAGTAGTTGTGTTTCGGACGCCATCCTAAGCAGTAAGGCTGCTCTCTTATAGATTCGGTGCTCCAAAGAGAAGTTAAATTCTAATCAATTAATCAACGATGCGTTTTACAAAATCATCAGTTTAAAACATATTTAGCAAGGTAATTTGTGCACCAGACACAGAACAATATTTTAACTCAAATTTCCGATTTACAAAAGATAATTTCATGCACTTGGGAAACTACTTTATGTACAATAACCATGAAAACTATGCTTCCTTATACATCTTATTTTGTCCTAGATTGCAAAATATTCGAGAGATAAATTTTCAGCAACATGGAGAAAATTTTATCGCCTTACGTGAGAAAGAAAAGTCTTGAAATCAATTCATGCGTTGGAAAAATGTTAAGAAAATCGTATGTCGAATACCTATGCATTTATACCGATGTATGCAAAATTACGTTTAAAAGTGAAAAACCTCTGGTAAATTGTCTTTTCCTAATAACACCAAATTAATGGTAGTTTGCATAACATTTCGTATAAAGAAGATTTCAATCATAAATTAGTTCATTCTTATTGGCCAATTTATTTATTATTCATAGATTATATATTATGAGGCAGAATATATAACTAAATTTGACAATACTGGGGAAACTACCTTTCTAAAAGTAGCAACTTCCTTTATAATTTCCTGTAAACCTAAAGCATAACTTGCAAGTGGAAACAAAACTTCATTAATCATAAATGAAATTGCTGTGTATACGAAACTACTCTCATCAAAACTTTGATTCTTTTTGCTTTCTTGATCCATGTCTCTAGCCATCAGGACACAAATATTAAAGTTTATAAATGTATCTTTTCATGCCTCTAGAATACACAAGTAATCTAAGTTTAGAAGTACTCTGTACACTCACACTGTCAGATGAAAGATGAAAGCGAGTTTTTCTTTTATACTCTCTTTGGTCTCACGAACACCTACTATTGTGCTATGAGTTATGCAATATTTAATCCATTAATGACTAGTCACATACTTATGTTCTGTTTGTATGCTTATGTAATTGAATCACGTACTGTGAAAAAGCAACTACAATAAACTACGAGTAGAAACACTATTTTGCCTAGATTGCAGGCTAGATTTTATATTATGTTAGGAAGTACTTTGTTTTAGTCTCATAGTGTGGAAAATTCAATAAATTCAATATAAACCTAAATAGTTACCTTACTGATCCAAATTGAATATTGCTGTTTGAACATACACGAAGTTTGAGTTTCCTTCGCAATTTATTCATACTGTGGACAAAAATAATTGGTACCTATTGAATTTAAGTCAACCAATTTGAGGCTTGAAATATCGCATAAAGCATTCTAGTTTGCAATATAGCTATCTTACAAATTAGGGGACTAACTAAGCTATTTGTGAGCATATTCGGTAAAGTGAAAGACAAGTTTATTACACATTCTCATCACGTGCAAAAGATACAGAAAAGATCTACAATTGCACGGCAGTTGTACTGTGACAAATCAAATTGGGACATGTCTTGTGTCGAAATAGTACTAAACCTGAAAGTAGAGTATTAATTGCTCCAGCACTAAGAAAACAGCATGGGATGGTATCTTTGTTTCTAAAGAGCTCTTTCGTCTTCTTTGAATTTCTCTCTTCTCAGAATCTCTCTCTCATTCCTTCTCTCTTTAGCTTCATATAAGTGTAGAGGGACGAACCAGGAAACTCAATTTTGAACGAAGAGAACCGTATTCGAGTCTTGCCTTCTGGGTAAGAAAATTTAATTATGAAGTGACTGGTAAGCTTCCTGTTTTAATTTACTGTTCCTTAATTTCAGTTATACGGCCGCAGACTGACGTCTTCGCACTCAAAACATCGTTTGACGGAGAAACAAAATGCACTCTTTTCTAGTTTTTAAATTTTCTACTCTTTCATTTCAAGAATAGGACGTCCTAGTTATACACATTTCGCATATTTGTTTTGCAATTTCAAAGAGAAAAAATGCGAGCAAAATTTAAAGTAAAACAAACTAAAGATTTATTTAAGAAACGTAAAATTTTATAGTCAATTTCAGGTGCAGAATTATCTTGGTTACTTATTGTGCCTGAGCTTTAATAATCGTTGTCATCCAAATAAGGGCATTAGAGGAAGTATGAATAAGATAAAATCGTAAAAATCCCTCAATCAGAATGACTAAGTAAAGGAATTAAGTATAAGACCTATCTATCACAAATATACTGCAACTTGCTTCCACGGATTTCAGAAGATTTCTCACCCAAGAAGACTTCCAATGCACAATGAATGAAAGCAGTACTGTAAAAATACTGGTAGAACATGTTGATCACAATCGGAGATATGCCGTGAGGGAATTTAGTTGCTCCCGGAGGGTGCGGGTAATACACTTCCTTGGAATTATCACAGCATATTTCAATTATGTTGAAATAATTTAAATTAAAAATCTCCTTAACTACATGTAAATAGACTACTAGTTGATGCCGCAGTAGCCGATAAACTGGAAGGAATTGTTTCCGTTTAAACTGAGTGCATAATGTTTTTCAAGTATATTTTTGAAACATACAATTAGGAAGGAAAATCAGTAAAATATTAAAACCTTCTCTTTGTACGCAAAGTCAAGTTACTATAAACCGAAAATATGTAACATATAGTTATTTCGTATTAACAACTAGAAATTATCTAAGAAAATGTTATTTTAGAAGTTATATTGGCAACTTATCAAATTTTATTGTATTCTAGAAAGAATTATTAATCTAACGCACAACTAAGTTCATTGTCGTACTCACCGAAGGAAAAAAGTTAATGTTTAATATGCTTACTTACTGAAATGTCCGTTCTTCACAGGTGGAGAATAAGGTTTATGCAAAATATTTGAAAGTAAATGTATGAGCGAAATAAATAAATAAGAAAGGCCCTGTCAATATAAGTGAACAATAAATATCGAAACGTAACAATTTTGACGTTACCTCTGTTCATTCTTAGGCCAATTGACCTGTCCTTTGTTGCCTAAAGTTGGTCTTAAATATAATCTGGACTGTTACCAATCAACTTAGGGATTCCGGAAATTATGAATTCGACACTAATATAGCCCATTTTGAACATGTTATTTTTTCACCCCAAAAGCCCATGATGATGGGGGCTAAACTTTTACTTCAACGATGTCAGGAGTGTCACTGTTCAACTCAGTGACACCCAAAACTATGGATTTGAAATTAAATAGTTTGACGCAGGTATTTATCCTCTTCTTTTATGTAAGCTTGCAGAACTAATATGTAGGGTTAGTTGCATACAGGCCGGGAGTTCTTAGGAATAACCAAGAACGTGCACGTATTTTGAGTTTCGCGGATCCTCCCTCTTACGTAACTACTTTTGGTGAAGATCTATTTGATGTACAATGTTTAATGGCTGTAAGTAACTCGTTTCTATGGGAAAGAGTGATGACACACACACACACAACAAAAAACACACACACATGCGTTATTTTATTATTATTGAAGATTCCGTGCGGGACCCAACAAAAACAGCTGTGCAAAGTAAGTAATATAATACAAAATTAGTTAAAGGAACTAATTGATATTTTCAACATTTTTATTTTCTGCAGAATTTTGAGACCCTAACAATTATAAGCCCGTAAAATAAGCTTTAAACTTTCTGTTCTGCAAGAACATGTTTGCAATCAGGTACTGGTATATTTAATAGACTTTTGTATATGCTTGTCACATTTTCTAAATTCTTGGTATGTTTCATTTAAGTTATGCCTTAATTCTAAATGGCTAATTTAGGATCACATAGTGAGACTTACATGATTGTGTTATTAGTATATTCGTCCGTTCGTCTGTTCTCTTACTCTGAACGATAACTTTTGAACGAATGGAATTTTTTTGAATACTACTTTTCGCAATAAATAGCTAGAGCAATTATCGCTGTCAAGATTGTTAGTGTTCAGCCGTTAACATATTAATGGATAATGGCAACTTCAACGGTGGCTATCTACAACCCGTATCTCATATATTTAAATGAATGTTGAAAATCTATTTCTTGCAATAGCTAGAGCAATTACTTCGACCGAGTGCATTAATGGAGTCGTCCCGTCATCATTATAACGGATAACAGCAACTTTAAAGATGGTTATATATATATATATATATATATATATATATATATATATATATATATATATATATATATATATATATATATATATCCCATATCCCATACATTCAAAATTTTGAATTCTCTTTTCTTTCAAGTACATGCACTAAATTGCCATTCGTCACCGGACACCTGTAGTCCAATCTCTCAGCATCTTATTTTGTAGGACCACTTTTTGTCACAATGACGTCCGTAACCCTTCAATAAAGACTTTTCATCAATTTTCGGTACGTGTCGACAGAATCTTGGCCCAATCGTTCTGCAAAGCGGCAAGCAAACGGCACTTTTTTGCTTTCTGGGCGGAATGAGCCGGCTCTCAAGCGGCGCTCTAACTCGTCCCAAAGATGTTCAATGGGATTGAAATCTTTACTTTGAACCCACCAATCAAGTTTTTCCACACCAATTTTCTGGAACCATGCGTTTATACTGTCTGTTGTATGACAGATACTGTCGTGCTGAAACGGATATGGGCCAATACCGAATTGTGCCCATAATGTCACTAACATGTTTCGGCATTCATGTTTCCTGGAACTAAAGCAAGAGGATCAAGGCAATACCATGAAAAACAGGACCGCACCATGATACCATCTCCACCGATTTTCACTGTGGGTACAATATTGTCTGTAAAAAGCGTTTTCCGAGCAGACACACACCCACACACTCCCATCTAATAACTACATCTGCTGGTGAGGTTCATAAGATGGATTTCCAATGTTCGAGAGTCCCTTGGCGGGTTCCTTATACCACTCTAAACGACGGGTCATATTACGAGCTGTGATATGTAGCTTGTGAACTGCTGTTCGAGCATGGAAACCAAGTGCGGCTATCTTCTGGTGGACGGTACGCTCACTTACAGCACTATTGAAAGCAGATCGAAACTCCTATGCCACCATCTTTAATGATGCTTTCCGGTTTGGCTTCATCACAAGTGTCAAGCATCAATGGTCACAATCTGTTAATATTTTCGCTTTAATGGGCTTGGACCGGCATGTCATAACTTTCTGTCGTTTCCACGTTACAATAATATTACTAACAGTCGACCGGGTATCTGAATTTTCTTGAAAATCTCACGGGTCGAATGTCCAGACCTGTAGGTTCCAAAGGTTCTCCCTCTTTCTGCCTCACTAAGTTCACGTTGTCTGTCCATATTCACTTAGCTGATATGAGTGTATTGTCAACCAAAAGCGCCTTTTATAGGCTGTATGACATGTATAGACAATCCTAACCATTTTTGAGGGGTGTCTGCTGACGATTGCAAGTTAGTGTAGATAGAACAATTATCTGGGCCAAGTTCATATCGCATAGATGGAAATATTTTGTGTGATCCCCTGTACTGTCTTCACAAGAGCTTATTATTTTTCTTACTAAAAAGTTACATTTTTATTTTCCCCGCACATATTTCTCACATCACTTATTTTCTTTTATACTTGCCTATCCTGAAAGTTAAAAGTAAAAGCTTCGCTACCTATTACCATTTTGTTCTATGCCGATATATTGAAACTAGAAATGGTTAATTTTAACCACTTCTGGACTCAATGGAGTGTTAAGGGAGGAAATAGAATCTTCTGTTGAGAAGTTGAATCAGCTGCAATAAACCGCATCTCGGTATCTCATACCGTTTTTGCTCTACAAAATCAGTATTGAAACCAAAAGTATAGTAAATTTCAACCACTTTCGGTTTTGGTAGAGTGTTGCGGGTTACGACGCTATGCTCTCTTGAGCTTATTTTAGCTTTTTCATTTTTGTTTCGTTTTAAAGTAGATTTTTTAAATTGTACTCTATAGTTTCGTTGAAATTATAATTCATTTAAACTTTTCAGAATTATAATACTTAATTTTTTTACGAACAGTCTACTTCGGCGTCTAGCATTAACGTTACCTTTATAAATACTCTTATTAATGACATGCACATTAAACCCCAATCAATCAATCCAACATTAGAAACGTAGAGGAAATACTTTCGATAAGTAGCATTATCCGATACTTACCCATTACTATTCTTTTAATTTAGTCCTTTGCTTCGTTCTTAATTGTTAGTATTACAACTTGCTATTTAAAGTTCCACCTTCACTATTTGAGTACACCTATAATGTTTCCATGGATATTTTGTCTTAGCTTATTACCGTACTTCGTTTTATATCTACACAGAAATTAAAAAAATCGTATGTGGCATATGTAAAATTCTATGTTACATTTGTAAGTCCTATAGTTTTTGGACTTAACGTACAACAAACGCACAACTGAAACCCATGTTTTATAATACTTTCTGTATAAGTGTTCCATCTATACGTACTTTCCATATGAAATAATATAGGCGGTCAGGATCTCGCATACTAATGGATTATATAATATATAGCTCATGAATGTAACATACATATATGTATGTAATATAAGGAAAACTGTTAGATATCAGACATCCTGCAACGGCATGATATAACATCTAAGGGCAGTACCTATGTAGCATACGGATAACATATGCTCCGTACTGATTTCTGTAGTAAGCAAGACGATTTTGTATATTTGTACAATGTACCGATAACCGGAGAACGGATTTTTCTCCGTGTACCTGATTCAGGACCAATTTCTTTAAACGCTATCAGGGAGACATGTTCCTGTTTTCTTAAACTGCATTCTATATACTATTTGTTATCAAGTCTACCTTGTTCGTGCATAAAGAGCCTGGGCAGTTTATTCAGCAGTAATCTGTTTTTTTTTTTTTCAAATTATTTAATCTCCTACTCCATATTGAATATAAAAATTAAAGAGGGTAACGAATTTTCTTGTTTCACCTATAGTTAACGGTTAACTGAAAAGCTCGAGTATATTCGAGATTTTAACTTTACAAATAATTTAAAACCTCGAGTATATTCGGGCATTATTACAATTGACCACTGTTGAACGGTACAAAGTTTACAAGCTCGAGTATATTCTAGGTTTTATTGAAAGCACATTTTAGGCTTACGTAAATCATTATTGCCTTCAGTAAAAATAATCACACTGTTGCCATTCGTTTTGTTCCTAAAATGTTAGAAGATGTTAGATGTTAGAATTTAGCAATAAAAAATAGGTAAAAATTGAAACGCTTCTTTGGAAATAATTGGTAAGTTAACCGGTTAACCTCTGAAAAATCATCTTCTTTCCTATTCTATCTTACATCTATTTATTGTGTATATTTATAATAGTGTATTTATTTTAAACTTTTGCGCACCTCAAACCAATATTGAAGAAATTTGGAGAAATACTACATGAACCTTCTAATCTTAAAACAATAGTTTTGAAAACTATCTGTTCATTCTCCCTTACTTAACTAATGTTCTCACGTCATACATAGTTTGAATAATTTTGTTATACGGTTAACAACAAACGTCTGAAATTGATTAGAAAAAGCTTTTAGTTAGTACAAATCAATACGGGTAAAGTGCTTTTGAAAGAAATATCGAGTACAGAGAGATTCTCTGGAAAATATGGCAAATAAATTATTGCAAAATAATATTTCACTTCTAGGCTGTATCAAAACTTATTAATTTTATAGGATAATAATGAATACAATGCAACATCATACTATAACTTTTACCAAGGTGACATAGGGCCTTGTTTCAAATTTGTAATGATATGCATCACAAGGTTTTTTATAGACCTGGAGGTGGAAATCTGGGTTGTAATTTTGATTTTGTAATCGATATTGTTTCACGTAACTTCAATACTGAAAATCAACGTTAAACTCCAACCAGAGGCAGAAAAAAAAAAACTTTAGAACAACCGTGACGATGGTGAGGCAAATCATGGATAATATTAGCTAATTTTTTTAAATAGGATTCTGGTTATATTGATTTTGGTGTATGTACTGATAATCTGGCCCCTCTGTTACGAATGTGGCATTGTAGTAATGTCAATTATTAACATAAAATAAAATTTCATTCTTATAATACTGTAACTGCACTTCATGTAATTGAAATTCTACAATGTTATTAACGTTCAACTCAAACTATGTCCAAAGAGAAAACATGTTCCAAAGATGAGGTCTCTAGATCTCATTGAGTTGAACAAAATGCTCATGCTTAATTTTGAGGAAAATGGTGAAAAAACAATTTATTTGCAAACTTAAAAATTGATGCTTTAAGGGAACCATACCACCCATTGAGGAGAAAGTCATACTAAAACCCAATCAAGCGTTTTCTTTTATTGTGATATTAGTAGGATGATAGTAAAATCATTACGATCCTAGCAGGACGATTACATATTATGGTTAACCTAAAATTATCGCTATGGCCTAAAATTATCGTTAACTTTGAAATTTTAATTGTTATATAACTAAATTATTATCCAAATATAACATATATATATATATGAGAGAGTAGAATGAACAGTATTCACATCAAGCTGAATATCATAGCATACTTGAGTGTAAATTATCAGGCATAGGTTTCGACAAAATTGAAAATATCGAAAGGCTGTGGATAAAATATATGTAATTTATTGCCAATGATAAGTGACAGTTATTTTATTTTGCTGAAAGAAAGCGTTATCGATTTATGTGCTGCAAATTTAGCAAAATACATTGTTAACGAGCAAATTGCGTTTTTTTTTATCTTTTTCTAACCGCGACACACATAATCCTTACGCACATACTACTTGTAATATAAGGTAACTCTTTTATTTTCTGTACAATTTTCAGTTTTACTTATATCTCTTACAGAGCAGGATACAAGTATGATAGATAAGTCAGTTCAAATAACAATACTATTAAGAGAGTACAGTACTAATAACAGACTATTAAGTAAGCTCTTGTAAAAAATAACTCAATTTCTACTTATGTCTTCTCATTCATAGACATAATTAAGTCAAATAAATGTAAATTATCTTTGACCAGTTCAAATTAGCATTTTAATTCTAAACGCTTTAAATGCAGACATGTGTCAAGTTTTTTTGAACAAGAATGTATGTGACTTGCAGTAATATACATTGTGCATTCGAGTGAAAAGTTTTATTGATTTTTTTTTTGTTTGTACATTGACTTAGAGTAAATTTTACCAGCACAGAAAACAAAGATTAGCGTATTACATAAGGAATGCCTTCAAAAAATCAATTCATATTCCGCAATGACGCTCATGTTGAAGCTTACCTTATAAACTTGTCATAAGTTACAGAAAAGAATCACAGTGAAATATGAAGTTTTGTTCATTACTTGGAAGCTAACATTTCATCGCAGACAAACCTTCAGATCTGATCGCATTGGAAAATTAAAATTTTGCTGAGAGATGTTTTTCATGATTTTAACATTCTTGTGTTTAGAAGCAACGGTGAACTTTGGACGGTTGCTGAACTCTGTGTTTGATCCCAGGCCATGTGAATTCGTGGTGGACAATATTGTATCCGTAAACTTTCCTTTCTCATACTAACAATTCTACCAAATCATTCAGTTTCATTAATTATCTTTTTCTTTCGGTTTAAAGAGCAAAAAAGTAGGACAAAGCTAAAAGTTTCATTTTATTATTATTGTAGAGGAGTTGTTTACTGTGGTCTTCGCTTACCTCGCCAAAATTCTGTTCGAAGCAATCCAGATGTGAATGAAACACGTGAAACTTGAAACACACTCAAATATATGTTCTCTAAAAGATTCAATCAGTATTTGCATCTATTCACTTCTGTTTTAACAAGGAATCAACTCACCAATAGTTGAAAGATTTCACACGAATTTCGTGCTAATTTATTTATTTATTTAAATCTGTTTAGTTATTTAAATGTCAGGGACGAATTAGGACACGTTTCTATTCTAAATTTCAGAGCAGTGTCTCCGCTTCATCCGCAATAATGAAAACGATTTATCTCTTTGAAACTAGATTACGAGTATTACATTCTGTGTATCTAAGATCATGTTTCGTAGTTTAAACTATACAGCGGGGATAAAGAGCTTCCTATGAATTAAAAATATTTCGTGAATTTACTCTTCAAGTCAAGAAAAAATCCAAACATTTCGAAATCATAGCATATATAGCATATTCATGGCTTTTATACTGTTACTTCTTCAACATTACTTTTGCACTAAACAACACTCCTTCAGATGTGGGAACTTAAACGGAAGAACAGACATATCGAAATACCCTATTGGTTGCTTTTACAATAGACCTTTAATAAGCATTGTTTCTTTGGTTCATATGTAAAGTAAGTCAACATGTCATTTATATCGTAGTAATAACACATCTCGTAAACGAAAATGATATGCAAATACGTTATTATGTTTAATTCTATATTTGGATGTTTTATAAGAACGAAGTAGAAAAATCCATTCCTTTAGACGTTTATTTACAAGTTCACATTTCTTTCTTGTTAATTATAAGTCCCATATAAGATTCTCAAATTGTCTAGGTACTTTTGATTCAGAAAAAAATATTTTTTTGTTGTCTCGAGAAAAAAATCTTCTAGATTACTGTCTGTGTTACTTGGTTCTTTAACATACACTGTTCGAAAGGGAGATAAAAAGCGAGTAGTATTTTCCTTTAAAAAGAGGCCGACATGTCAGATTACTCCTGCTTATTTGACTTCTTGTCGTTCTTGAAGTGGTTTAAGTCAGAGTCATTCCTATAGTTAGGAGATTTTAACTATGAATTCGTATATGAATTGCAAATAGCATGCTTATACTGTATTATGCAACCAATATCCAAGGTCAGCCAGCACGTGCTACAAGACGCATGTACGACCTGTAGGAGAAATGGAATGAACTTTCGATGCGATCATCAAGTGCACAACTTCATGTCAGCAAGTAGGCAACAAGAATTTTAAGATTTATGATTCTATCAAGATCTACGAAGAAGGAAGCACATTAGAATTTACTCCAGTAGTTGTGATCTAGAGTTTAAATTCAAAGCATACTAATTAAGTAGCGGTTCGAATTTTTATGTATTTTTCTCTAAACAACGCCATTTCGCCAGCATTTTCAAAATTGGGTAGGATTTTTCTAGTATATTATTAGTCAAGTATCTTCAATTTAATTCTTTATTTCTCAAAAGAAGACAGAAAGAGCCCTTACTCTTTGTTTTACTTCTATTTGTATTGAAGGAAATTAAAGTGTGATAGAGGGAAGAGAAGAAGAAAAAGTTCCTCTGTCTAATCCCGTGCTGTAAACGGTATTTAAAGGGAATGTATCAACGCAAGCGCTTTAAGATTAAACTTTACCGCTCAAAACTTCCAGTGGTTCACTTTTATGTTTGCATATGTGTAAGTATGTGTTAGTTGGTCTTTTCTCTTTTTCCCTCTGAGTTTGTTTAAATTTCCGCATAAATTCTGTGGTTGAGCTTCATCAGCCTTGCTGGTTGGGGCTTTGCTTTAATATCTGGTTACCGTCTGTCAAGTTTAAACCCGTTAGCTAGAAGTGAAAAAACATATTTTGGAAAAAGTAAAGAAAAAACACGTAATAAAAGCACCAAATAGTGTTACCTTGGAGTTTCAATTTATCTTACAATCTCAAAAGCAAGCTCATATTTTGCATTTTAAAGGAACATATATTTCCTTTTTACAGAAGAAAGGGAAGGAACGAATAGGATTTAATTTCACCGCCATTTTCCTTTTAGTACACTATTTAAATATGAATGCCTGTACAAAATAACTGTTTCTACATGAAATTGATTTGATACCTTAATAGAGACCTCAACTACGCTAATAACAGTTATTTTGACATTACTTGTATTCACAGTTGAGAATTTTCTTTAAAATCGGAAACAAAGGAAAATCTGCTTCATCTTGCTACTTAACATTTAATCGAGGTTCTTATTGGATACACTCTACATATACAGCACATAATCGTTCATGGTTGTAGTTTTTCAGGGTTCAATGATCATGTAAATAAACAGAAGCTAATCATATTCTGGTTGTTCATTGTTTACATTTAAAATAATCATTTTCCTTCCCCATACGCACTATATTTTTCCCAGAAAACTCTCTCAAAATGTTAGTAGTATTTAACCTTCTTGAATCTAATAGCGCTGCTGAGATTTTATTCTCGATAAGGTGATTCAAAGTGTAATATTACTTCCTGTCTCTGCCTACTTTGTAACTTAATTTATCTATTCTTCCGGTCTTTCAAATCAGGTCCTATTTTAAATTATTACATATGTTTCAAGATTATGTAGTATTAATAAAATGTAGTGAGAGAATGTAGCGAGAACAGAAGTTATCGTCGAATTCGATACTAACATTGCCCTTGAATAGAAAGCAAAATCATATGAAATATCGAGGGGTGGTGTATTTTTTACTGTCACAAGAACTTTAACATTCACTTTGTGATGAATTGAATCGATACTGTACCCAAAGTAAATTTGCGAAAATTAGGAAGAGGTTCTAAATCTTTACTTCCTCGGATAAATACTAGGATGCCTTTTGTCAAAATGACAAGTGTTACCATATTCTGTGAGGAAGACTGGAGATTAATTGTCTATTGTAACTCATGTGGTTTGCTTCTCTTTAGTCCATGTTTCTCATATCATCTCTGCTGTAAATAAAACAAAAACAACTATTGAAAGCTTAAGCCTATGCTTCATGTGTAGATAACGAACAATGACATATTTGCAATGCCATTCTTAGTAAATGAACTGTTTTAATTAAGTGCATTTTCCAGCACCTTCGCTGTAACATGAACTTATAATTTAATCTTTAATCTGAATTATCAAAATGTGTTCAATGTCTTTCTACCGGGATTTGAACTCGAGAGACCGTGCATCAGAGCTAGTCACTTAACCAGTGACTTATATGTGTTGTGTACTAAGGTGTTATATCTCTCAATATTATATACTTGCTGAATTATTCGTTCCTCACACGGGAAGATAGGTTTTTGGAAACATTTGAATTCCTTCTTACCTTAGAATTCTTAATTCGATGAAAGTGTAATGATAGTAATAAAGGATATAATCTACTTTTAGCATACATTTTGAAACATCCTATCTCCATAGAATACGCTCTTTAATCAAATTAATATGATTTTTAAAAATCAGCATTAGGTAGATACCATCTATCTTCCAAAAGTTATTTCAAACAGGTCAATTGTTTTCCAGAGTCCCTCAACTGAGCATTCGACACTGATGTCAATGATTTTTTCATATTTTCACCTCTCCTACGGCCTATTCTTCCGATAGGGCTGAACTTAGACTTAAACGCCATGTGGAAAGACTAATGTTGATCATTTTGGATTATTTTTAAATACCAACCCTTCCGACTTTCACCCCTTGGAGTGTTTTTCCTTCAGCTTTTTCAGATTGTAAGTCAAATGTGAACCAAGTGTGGTTGAAATTTCTCCAGTTATTGCAGAGTTAGGTGAAAAATGTATTCATACATACATCCGTAGTTTCGTCAAAAGTTTTGTCTCAAGATTAGCAGATTATAAAAATGAAACCAAGTATGGAAAGTAAGAAATTGTAATGCAATATATACAACGGTAAGTAACAAATTAATGGTCAGTTATTCCAAATGGTGTCCCTCTGAATGAACACAGGCTCGTAAACGACGGGACGCGGCAATCAATGGCAGCATTCACCTCAAAGATGTCTGTCAGCCACTGCCTTCACAATAGCAGATTTGAAGCGGCCTACAGTCATATGAGGTTGAGCATACATCTTCTCTTCCAAATAGGATCAGATCTTGTAGTTAAAAGGATTTAAGTCTATACTATACAAGGAACATTCTTCAGTGGTGATGAATACAATTTTGTTGCGACGAAACTGGTTACGTTAGCTGGTCTTCGTTACGTTAGCTGGTGCTGAGTCCTTGAAATATCCAAGTCTTATTTTTGAACATAATGCTGCCAAAGGATTTCACCAACTTATCGAAATTGTCCTCCTGGTACACTTTCGCTCCGTTTCACACCATTTTGACAAAAATGGACATCAGTGGAAGCCAGGTACGACATACCCAGCCAAACTATCACTGATACATAGTGATGGCCTTGCTGGACTCGGGAAACTTGTTCACATGCTCCAGTATGGCTGTAGCATGCATCCTATCATTCTGCCTGTTCAAGTGTTCTCCAACTGTAAAAGTATCATTTGTGAACAACTTTGTCGATGCTTATTATACACGTACTGCTACAGAAGCAGCTTCTATCTCTCACGTCGCATTCTCATCAAGCACTGATTTTGCCGTTGACCTCTCCTTCTGCGACAGACATTTAGGTCTAGGTCTTGCTTGATCACCCTTTTAATTGATGATCGCTACATGTTCGTTTGCTGGGCCATAAGTTTCTACTTACGTGCCGGATTTCAAGGTGTTCTTGCCTTCAGTGCCTTAATGACACCTGCTGTCCTCACGAAGCGAGATCTACGAGTGCAAGGCTTATCATCGACAGAGATGCTTTATTATATTGCCGTATGGTGCGATAAACGAATTTCTATGTATTGTTCAGTTTCTGCAGTAACTTAAAGTGGTTATCGGTGAGTGTCCGCACTTATGTAGAACCAAAACTGCAACCGATCCTCTTTCTTTCTGCACTCTATCTTTCCTCTGCGCGAAAAAAAGGACAATAATGGTGTTGTAAGTTAAACCAAGATTACTATTTCACAATAACGGTAAATGATTATTTTCACATATCATTTCTAATTACTCGAATTTTCGTAAATATTTGGAACAAAACTTTTGACCGGACTAATATACTGGAGTAATATATATATATATATATATATATATATATATATATATATATATATATATATATATATATATATATATATATATATATTGTTATCGCTGGTGTTGGAGGTCACGTCTCTCTACCCTTGCACTCACAGCTGAGAGGTGGTTCCCAACCATCTCCTTTACCTGGACATATATCATGCATTGTTAATTGTTATTTAAACTTGGGAAGATTTAAATAACAAATTGATGGACAATGTGGTCGGTTACGTATGAGCTATCAAAGTGTCAAAATTGGTTTAATTTTCTTTTTCTCTTTTCTACCATTTATACCTATTGCGAGGGATAGCTCACTACTTTGACATAGGATACGAAGCACATCCCGTAACCTACAGCCTTGCGTTAATGAAGGAATAGAATTTAAAAAACAAAATGATTACTCAAATAGTAATTATGTTTTACTATTCATATTTCCACTTTAAGATTGTTACTACATTTAGTATTTCATTTTGATTATCACGGCTTAATAACCTTCAAAATATGTAAGAACACTACGTAAGAAAATAATAATGTTTACAACACTTACACAATATACGGCCGTTAAAATAAGAATATCATATATTAACTTTTGAGAACTTTTACTAACTAACTACTTCTCTTTTTCTCTTTTACATTAACAATAGGTTGTGCACATTTATTAATATCTAAGTGGCTTGTTAAGAATGAGTTATGTATAAGCAATTGCGCGCTGTTACTTTTTTTTTTCTACAATGGCACTTTACTAGCTGGCGTACTAATTGAACATATTATATTATTCTTTCACTATGACTTTTCAAACGATGTTCCTCTGGCGATCCTAACACTGGATTCTTATTCTGATATCACAAATGCAATTTTGTGGCTACTTACAATTTTCTTTCCTGTTGCAACCTATGGCACGGCTTATCCTCTACCACTGCTTCGGGGACGAGTTCTTCGAAGAATCCAGTAAACGCTGCGTAAGATGACTGCACACTGAGTCCGGTCAATCGGCACTCGAAAACTTTTTCCAGACGACTAAGTAATTAAAACTATGTTCGGGCGTTGATCGTGATTAACTATACAAATTCACGATTAAGTACGTATGAAATGGCCTTTAGCTTGACTTTCGCGTACTAGGCCTATTGGCGGATAACTACTTCTTCGAGCCCTCTGTCGGGGTGGGTGACTTCACACACACGGTTCGTAGTCGTTTACCAAATTTTTCTCCGTGATGGAGGATTTGAGATCCGCTGTCCGAACTTCTTTCCCGTGATGGAGGTTTCGATTTCGTCTTCCGACTGATTTACGCTTTTTCTGGTCACCGTGGGTCACACGACTAGCAACTACTCACTGAATATAACATTTTCCACTATTGGCTGATGAGCAAAAATTGTCTAATCAAAAATTAGTTTAGATGTCACTTAGGCAACTGGGGTGACTTGCCAATTTTCGTTCTCATGGGAACTGAAGTAGAAAAAGTATCTCAGCAACTTTTGGAACAAAGAGTTATTGTTCTACGCACACACACATATAGGGACAAAGTTAATTTTGGCGTCTTTAAGTCGAAACCGATGATAAGATTGAGTTCGCTGTTGCCAACTCGTGTTCTTTTTACTAGAATTGGTTGGGAAAACTAATAAATAAACATTTTAGTTTTCTTGCTTCGATGAGTGTCCCGCTGTCGATAGCAATATATATATATATATATATATATATATGTGTGTGTGTGTGTGTGTGTGTGTGTGTGTGTGTGGTGTCACTTTTAAATTCAGTTATTATGCTCGTTCTTGCTAAATTGGCGTTTCGTCACGTAATATGTTAGCGACCCCGAAAATTATGGATTCTACAGCACTAATCTCGGTCATTTGAGACATTATATTTTTCACCCCTTCTCACTCCAATCCGATGGTAGTGAACTTCGATTTTAACGCTATCGGGAGAGTGACAATTAATTTCAACGACTCAGCGACCCTGAAAACTACATATTAGACATTAATGTTGGTCGTTTTCTGTCATTTAATGTGTCCCCCTTCTCTATATATCCTAGGTGATCTAACAGTCTATTCTTTTTCCAGATTGTAAGGAATGTGCGTATTAAGTCTGGTTAAAATTGCTCCAGCTCTTCTAGAGTTGTGTTGGAACATACACACATCTATTTCTCTCTCTCTCTCTCTGTATATATATATATATATATATATATATATATATATATATATATATGTATGTATAATGATGTGTGTGTGTGTATCAAAACAGGCAAACAGCCTCTCTATATCTGTCTTAGCGAACATTTTTGAAACACTTTTTTTATATATGAAAACTAAACTTGAAAGGTTTGAACCAGGACACACACACACACACACACACACACACATATATATATATATATATATATATATATATATATATGCACTGATTGTCTGTTTTGACATATGAATCGGAGACATGGACACAAACAAAATCAGAAAAGCACCGTCTGCAAACTAGACGGTGAAGCGTGGAGACATATATGTTAGGAATCACCCACAAACATAGGAAAAGAATCACATGGATCAGAAAGATGACGTGAGTGTCGGATATTGTCATGAAAATAAGGCACTGAAGTTGCAATGGTCTGGCAATATTGCAAGAAAAAATTATGATCGATAGACAAAAGCAATTCCTGACTGGATGTTTTCTTCTTCGGTATTCAATCAAGTGATTAGTGTGAAGCAGTTTACAATGCATGGTCATCTACAAGCTCCTTCAGCGTTTCGTGGCTTTTGCAGAAGATACCTTCCATTATCTGGTGTGCTGTACATACTATAGAGTAGGAATACAATGAAACTGGATTACTGGGTATCAATAAATAAGAAACGACCTAAAGAACATTCTTGTATGAGGAAGTGTATTGATATCACGAATCATAACAAAGTAACGTTCAAGAAAAAGGTGTAGGGTGGATGGTTTTGGAAAATAGTTGTAGAGACGTTCCTCGAGCAGGACTAGAGACGGACTGACACTGGTACACTATGATTATGATGTACTGTATATTGTTATTTACCTTTCAGAGAAAATCTTCGAAGATGTGTGCAAAATGAGAAGTCATAAATTTAGTTTCTTCAGACTGCGATCAGCTTGTATTTGTTTCACCGTTTTTGATGTAAGGATAGCCTATATTTTCATTAAAAGAAACATATATATCTTTACCAAATTCCTAGATATTTTCAACGTAACACATTATCTCCACTACAATATAGACGAGACACGAACAATTGACTTGGAAATCTAGAATTAGTTACACAAATGCTTCAAACTGAATAACTACGCAATATGGTTTCCTTCATTTCTGATAATAAATGAAACAAATAAATGTAAGGGTAATCGATACATTACTATACAAGTAGCCGAAAGGTTATTTTGAAAAACACCGCCAATTAGAAAGATTATTCTTAAAATCAGTATTGCGGGATTGCCAGAAATAAACAACTTGTTAACCAGCTACATATTATATCGAACTGTTAAATATTGGACATCTGGTTTAGCGAACATTTTTAAAACATATATATGAAACTAACTAAATTTAAAACAGTTTGAATCATGACATATGTTTGAAACAACTGAGAAACTAAAATAACTGCAATACTTCCTAAGTAAGTAGTATTAATGTACGTTTGTTTGGCAAATTTATTGTCAGAACTGTTTGTATGAAATAATATAAGCTTGTTTTCGTTTAAGTTTTAAATTTATCAGAATGTCCTATGCTCCGAAGCTTTATAGTTTCATCTCTTCTTTACATCTGATTTCTGAATTATCTTATATATTTCTTGATTATACGTAATAATCACATTCAGATTTAAAATTGTGTCTTTTGAGATTTCCTTATTTATAGATGCCCTACCCTGTATGGGTTACGTGATAATTTTAGTTATATTCACTGACGATGCTAATGGGGGCATGGAAGTGGACGCCCCTGGTGACATTATCTGCTTCCCGTAGACATGTTGTTTTGTCATTTAGTAATATAGTACTATTATTACTACATATCAAATAATATGAAACTATTACTTTCGGTACACATAAAAAATCCACCCAAATGTTCCTCCGCTTGCCCTTAAGAAATTAAAGCTGGTATCGTCACTAGTTGCATTACTTATTGTGATAACTCAGTTTGGAAACAAATAGATTTCTATAACATTTGAGGAAATTCAAATACTTCATTAAAGAAATGTATGTCAAATATGAACTAATAACCATTTTAATGATACTGTTATACGAAGATAATGGCCAATCACAAAGTTGAAGAACATTTTAGAAAATGAATAAAATGTGTCTGACGCACGTTACCAATAATGATTGGTTTGATGCTGAACCTACGTAGCAAACCTCAGTAATTTTACATCGCTTAGTTTACCACCTGTTGGGCAGAGTCTAATAAAGACATGTACACTGTATGTACTATTCATGTTTCTGCATTTGTTCGTGGATCACACGAGAGTCAATTAACAACAGTTAACTCGTCTGTCAGTGACAGAGAACGTGATACACCATCAATGTATTATGTTTTCGTTCCTCCACAACCTTGTTTCTCTACCATTCTTCCCCCACTTCCCTCATTTTCCCCCTCTCGAATCAATTCTCCCCTTGTTCAATAAATTATCAAACGCCTCTGTTGGAATCTAACACAAAGACTGCTTCAGACATAATATGTGAATGGTATATTACTTAGGCTTTTTATTAAACTTTAAATTGGGATATAAATTAACTAAAAAAATATAGTGAACCAAAAAATGTTATAAGAATTAGTATAAAGATATAGTTGTTAGAGGGTGAAATATTTTTTTAAATGCCAGTTATTCCTGACAATGATTTCCTTAATGTCACATGCTCTATAATAAAATGATATGGGTCACTGTATTGATTGTGCTAATTTTCTCAGTCGAACAATATAAGTAGATACCATAAGATTATATCTTAAACTACTCATATATGAGTTTTGAAGGCTTGATAGAAATACATTATTTTAGCCTGTTGCATACATTGGTTCAATTTAAATCACACCTTAGCAGGGCCGACCTTAGGTGGTGCGGGACCCGATTGGGGACATTTTGCGGGGCCCCAGGTTTACAACTAACTTGCACCTATAGAACCAATATATATATAATCTTACGCTCTCCCTGCTGGTCTAGGGGTTATACCCATTTCCTTTTACAACGTTTTTCCGTTTGCAAAATGTTCTCGGGGAAACGCTCACCCTATTTCTCCTTGTGCCTTGCAATTTTTCAGGAAGGCTCTGTATCAATATTTCATAGTTTTCTTCTCTTACAAGTACATCTATCGAAGTCGAAATCTAGTTTCTTGATCAAACTTGGCAGAGAAGTGTGGCATATCAAGAAACGAGCGTAAGCGAAATTTAAAGCACTTCCGTCCATAAAGATGGCTGCAGTGGACAAAACCCTGATTGATCAGAGTAAGCCATAACAATGTGCTTCAGGTTTGAAAATTTCATCTAAACGTATATCAATAGCGGTGTCTGTGAACAAAAAACTTCAGATCCAAATTGAAAGAGACTATGTTTATGACTCTTAATCTCTTGAACCACCCGACCGATCTCGATTAAATTTTTAAAGTAGATGCAGTTTTGGTCTGGCAGTGTTTTTAGCTATCTACTTTGACGATAGAACTTACGGGAGGAAGGAGGGGCAATATAAAAAATAAATAAAACTTAATATCGTTTGAACCAAAAGACCAATCTCGATCAAACCTTCAGCATAGATAAGTTTCGGACCTGGGATGTTTTCGTCATTTTACTTTGACGACACAATGTAGGGGAGGGGAAGGGGGAACATACATGTTTAAAAAAAATAAAAACAAAAGTGGCTTCGTCATGCTTAAAATACCGAACCGATTCTAAACAAATCATGAACAGAGATGAGGTTCGGATCTAGCCTGGAGAAGGGGAGGGGGATATATATATATATATAACTCTTGAACCACCCAACCGATCTCGATCAAATTTTCAACATGGGGAGGAGAAGTTTGAAAAATAAAACTTAACTCTTGAACCAAACTATTAATCTCGATGAAATTTTTAACATCGATGAGGTTCGGGCCTACAACTTAGGGGAGGGGGAGGGGAGAGAGAGATACATAAAAATGAATAAAACTTAGTAACTCTTAAACCGCTGGACCGATCTCCATGAAATTTTCAACCTAGATGAAGTTCAAATCTGAGATGGCTTTGTCATATGACTTTGACGTGTAACTTAAGGGAGGGGGAGGGACATTTAAAAATGATTTGAAATGACCGATATTAGTGTCGAATCTATAGTTTTTGGGTCACTGAGATCAATAGTGACACGTCTGTTTTTGGGGTCGCTGAGATGAACAATGATACTTCTGATGCCGTGCCCCGCAACATGGGGAGGGGAGAGGGATCTATAAAAATCACCGAAAATGACCAATATCAAAGAGCGCTTTAGTAATAGTAAAAAGTGACAGAGTAACGGAACGTATTACTATTTTTCCTTAACTTAACTCAGCGAAATCGGAGTGCGTCTAAGATTCGAGGACGTCTAAATTCGAGTAATTATCGAGACATTCTTAATTAACGTGTTATTAAAACTAATTTGCTAGCCATAAATATATTTAATTTTGTATCATATTCAATCATTTACACAGCAATAGTGTCCTGTGGCACATTTTGAAACGAATTCAAATATAGCGTAACTTTTGGTATGTGTTTTTAACAATTTAAAGAAAAAATAAATTTATATTTCACGTAGATAGAAAGACTAAGGAATTGATGCTGGACGAAGAGCATAATAAACTTTCAAATGCTTAATCACAGTAGAAATTTTGTTCTCAGCTTTTGATTTTCTATTTTGTGTGCTACGTTATTTATGTTTTATCTGTAATTACATCTGAAATTAGCCCTATAAATTAGTATAAGAAATGGAATATCGAATATTTAATGTGGGATCGGAATCATGCGAGATTTCGGAGTAGGAATCTAACACGTTCAGGGTTCTAGCACGGCGACCATGTCCAGTGAAGTTCAAGTGTAGTTATGAGGCTACGGAGAGTTAACTTTATACACAATTGCAGAGTCTGTTATAAAGTGTCTATTAAGCTTTGAAATCTAAAACGTTAAAAAAATATTTTATCCTTTCGGAAGAAAACATATTGCAATAGGAATTTCTTATTCTAGTACGTAATAATAGATATGTTTATTAAGAAAATGAGCGTGGTTTTCGGGGCCGCGGTGGTTCAGTGGTAGAGCGTACACCTCCGGTTCTTAGGGTCTCTGGACCCAGCTCGATCCCAGCTCGCGCCGTGTGGACTTTGTGGTGGACAAACACCGTGCTCGTGGTTTTTTTCTGGGTTCTCCTGTTTCCTCCCGCTTTCTTCATTCCACCATTTCACTCATTTCTCATAATCACTGTCTCCTTTAGCCTAACCGGCATAACCGTGGGACGTAAAACTTACAGATTTCCTTTCATTTCATGAGCGTGGTTTTCGTTTAGTGAACAGAACAATCAAAGAAGAATATAATGAATAATGATTGAAAATCCGTAAATGTTACATTATAATTCGATTAAATACTATTTTCGTGCTATCTACTGTGCTATTTGACATGTACTATTGAATACACTGATTCAGTAAGCAGGAATTAAACTATAATATTAGAGTTGATTGATACAGTTTACTGTCTACTTTCATTACCGGTACTATATGATACAACATCTATTGCTAAAAGTTTAACATTATTTAATATTTGAGTTATTCAAGGTTTGATAAACTGGGATAAATTTGATAAACAACATTTCACAGGAATTGAATTCATGAACGCATGCACAGAAGGCACAATGAAGAAATATTTTGCTACTATATAGTACGCGGTCTACAGTCAAGAATGAACTTAAACATGAATAGGAAATTAGAGGTTGATAATACTATTTACACATTTTTCAATTTCACATAATTTATCTCGAGCCTAGTGAGACGAGACGAAGGGGAGATGAAGAGATTTGGTTGCTAGAATGAGATCGACACAAGCTTGTATTGATAGAGACGAAATCAAAACTGAGACGACAATATTCGGCTCGAAAGATCAAGACTAAGACTGCTAGTTGTCGATCGAGATAAGGTCGAAACTATATGAAGTGATTCTATGTCGTCTCGATACCATACTTATTTCTAAGAATTTCACGTTAAAAGTTTGGAAAATTAAATGCAAACAAACATTATGATTTTACATTTAATCAAGATAAGTTCGGTATTAATAAAGAATAATTTATATTAGCGTTTCGACGCCGGCGAATAAAAGTGTTATTTGTAAAAGAAATATTGCCAAGTCAGAAAATACGTATTAATTTTATTTTATGAAGCGTTTAGTTTCGTTAATATACACTGTAAAACATTTCTGCAAAACCAAGTTTCTCAGGATTTATTAAGATTATTTCTATAACAGAGGAACATAAGTTAACTATATAACTATAACTGCCAGCAACTTCCGTTTCATTTCTCAGATGTGTAGGATATATCTCTTTAGCATAGCAATCGAAAATAAGACTGCGAATCGTTATTTTAGAGTCAATTCGGAAAATAAACATTTTCTCCTTAAAATCTACATTATTTAAAGTCACTTTCTACAAAATAAACGCTGGCTATTTGTGACAGAATATATTTATCGTGATATAAAAGCACTGAAAACATCAAGTCGTTCCGTTACACCAGGAACGGAAATAATACAATTTATTAAGTCACGTTGGCTCCGTTTATTACCATCAGATGCAGGATTAATATTTGTAATTAGCATTTCATTGTTAACGTTGTTAATTAACTAGACAAAAGTTAATTAATTAATTAAACAAAAAAGATGGTCTAAAAATTAATGAGTCTTTTGTGCACGAAATGGCGCTATTGATCTAAATCACAGAGTATATGATTCGCAGCTAGACATTCCTATCGCCATTTGCACAGACAGTTGAAGTTATTAGATTTTCAAAACGTGTTGGAATTCCTAAAATCAGACGTATGGTATTGGCTCGTGAGAATGAGTGAAAATTCCGCAAAATTACACTACCTTTTCAATTTTATTTTGATAAAGGCGCAAATGCTACTCAAGCCCGTGAAGAAATTTATGCTGTTAATAGACAAGATATTTTATCAAAAGCATAAGATGGTTCAGTTGCTTTTGTTCTTGAAATTTTGATGTTCAAAATGCTCCTCGCAGTTGGTGACCAATCACAGAAAACGTAGATGATATCCTAGCAAAATTGAAGCAAGATCAGCATGTAAGCACTTGTGTCATCGTCATGGGCCTAAGCACCCACCACAATACAAGGTTAAACCATTTGAAGAAAGCTTGTGCCAAAACAGATACACAAGGAAGTTATGCTGTGCTCTTGATGGCATCTGCATCACAAGCTACTGCCGGCAGCCAGAACGATAAACTCAGACTGGTAACTTCTGTGTTAAATAGTCCACTTGCCACACTACCTTTTGGGTTTGCTTGATCTTGTACTCAAATCGATCGCGGAATATTCAAGCGCCTGCTGTTTGGGTTATGGAAATATAGCAAAGCTAATGACTCATCTTTTGAAACCAGTGTCATTCAGCAGTAAGATCTGTTGAGGCAAGGAGACAAGGTCCTTGTCATTTGTCTTCTTGTAGCACGTGTTTCTTCACTGTATGTTATTCTATGATATTAGGATTTAAAGTGTTTAACTTTCGTTTTCTTGCTTGATGATTACTGCACTGCCTAACTCAATAAACTGTATATTATGACTAATAAATAATAATAATTTTAAAATTGAAACATTTAACAAATACGTATTAGTATTGTAAATTAATATGAAATATTATTATTTTTAGCAAATTATTGCTGGAAGAAAATTTACATGTTGCTTTTGGGGACTGTGAAAGGTATGTTAATGGTAGAGAGACATTAAGAGATAGCAAATGTAGCTTCATGAAACATAGTTGAGATATTGAAAGTATAGATATTATTCACGTGAAATTACCTGGTCAGTCACTTCATTGTATGTGTTACAACGTCATAAAATTAAGTATTGAATTCTTATTTGGGTTTGTTGGACGAAATATAGAAATTTACTTTCAGAAGAGAATATATTGTGTTGAATCAACAGCTTTCTACACCAAACCAGAAAATAAACGACAAATATTTTGCCACCCTTCTTGTAGCTCTTAGACTTTTACTCTTTTTATTGCCTTCTGAAATCAAGGAGCATCCTCCCTCAATCTTGACTTCCTGTTTGTTCAGATACGAGTGTTCAAATTGTATTTGAATGGGTACGAGGATGATACAATGTTCGTGAAGAACGTCAAAGAGGACAGAAGTTCGATAGAAGACTTTCCAAGGGACAATCCTAAGGTTCTAATGAAGAGAAAATATTCTCAGGGCTCATTCAGGACTTCAGAGAATAGAAGCTTGAGGTGCCCATCAGGAAAGGATTAGGAGCTCAGACTGTTTTCGACAGCTGTGAGACCAAACCGGTCGCCAGAACTGCATGGAAGACATTTAACTAAAACCAGAGAACAACGGCAACATAAAGTCTGCTTTCTTTGCAACCAGATATTGAGCTTTCATACAAAACACTGTTATTTTCCCTCTTTTATCTCTCTCCTCTCTCTTAGTCTGTCATCCATTTTGATGTTTAAAGTTTATTCCATAACCTTATTAACAACTTAATGTCCTATCATTAAGGGAATGCAAATTCTGATTCCTATACATTCTAGTGATAAATGTGCTTAGACCAGACATTTTTACGGTTCATTTTGCTTCAGATTTTGGTTTTGAATTGATATTTGTCTTTTGTAGATGCTGGAGATTTTAGATTCCAATTCTAGTGCCAGATATTCAAGTTTATTATTTCTTACATTTATTGATATTCACAAATTTTGCTATCTTCAAGTTCACACCTTTTTTATTTCCGTCTTAATGAGCACAAGACCTTTCATTGGCACAAACTAAAAAGAAAAACAAAACCACTTTATCATTTACGTAGTATAATTTATTATTTACTACGTGTAAAATAATCTCAACTACGACAGTGATACAGGAAATGAAACTCAGAATACATCAACCGAAAATACTATCATGAGTTATTCATATAGGCTGCTTGTAGACGGAACGCAATACTTATATTGTAGCGTAAGATCTATTGAAGATCATTATGTGACTAAATGACAACACTTGATATTTTTGTCAAACCAGTGAAGATTTTCCGCCCTGTGGCTATTAATTAAGGTTTCAATAATGGTGGAAGCGATAGACTCGGTTCTCTTTCTTCTCGAGTCCTCTAAGAAGAAATCATGCAGCGAAGGATTCTGGAGTGGATGATTAAATGCAGTCGGCAGGGAAGAAGAGAAGCGCTATCTATGACAGTTTCAGTTTCCTTTGAAACTTCGTTCGGCGTTTTGGGTTTCCCGTGAAATAGAGATGACATTTTAAAGCCAAAAGCGATGACATTTCGTGTTTCCCGTGGGAGAGTTTGAACCAGACTCATTTCTGGGTTTTTGAGGGAGAAATGCCATCTTTTCCTTTCTCGTGAAGGATCCACCGACATTCTAGGGAAGCCACGTAAAAGCAAGGAGGAAATTATATAAGCTGTGGTAAGTAAGTTAAATAGGCAACTATGTCTCCTCCTCTCGCAATATAGCGAGAATTATATTTTTGTAATAGGAAGAGCTTGAAAAAGTTGAATCTCGATCGTATTGATTACTGATAGGTAATGTGTATGAATGTATTGATATAATTTCTACTGAAAACCCCGCGTATTGTTACCTGTCAGCTCATCAATAATGTTGCCTCGTGATTAGCTTTTCCAATTTTTATGCTATTTTTTCAAGACAAATGTTGGTTTTATCTTTTAACCATAACGGGTTTCAATCAAATTTGGGAGTCTATCAAACACTCTTATAGTAGTTTTGTTACAAATTGTTCCCAAAAAGTTTAGTTTGTGCCAAGTTTGAGTAAGTAAAGTCTATTTTGTAAGTCCTTGAATAAAGAATAAGAAACATACTAATAAAATGATTCATATTCGTAAGTAGAAACATGAACGTTATGCCAATGAGATGAAAATTTAACACAAGATTGGAAATGTGGATGTGGAGACGAATGTTGAGAATTAGATGAGTAGAACGGAAAACAGGTCAGGAACATTCTGAAAATGGTAGATGAAAGGAAATGAAATTATGTTTTGTATGTGGAAGACAAAACTGCATTGATATTGGCTGAGAAGGAACTCTATCATGACGGATGCGATGGGCATGGGCGAATAAGAAGAAATAAAGAATTACAAAGGTTAGCTGAGGGTCTTAGTACAGTCCTAAACAATATTAAGTATAGGTTGGAGCTATCATTTCTTATACCTCCAACTTATACTTAATGTTGTTTATGACCGTATATAGAAATTTCTCAATTTAACTAAGTGACCTATCAATAATGAGAGAATATCTATGATGAATGTTATTTAATTAAGTGCTTTTATGCTTAATGTAACATGTATCATTATAAATTTGGCGGAAAGAATAGCATAGCTTATATGAAGGGAAATATTAACAAGATTGATATACATACTATCAATAAATGATGTGACCATTCACGCGTCAAATTGTTAACAACTATGAATCACTGTAACACTATTTGGACCACAAATGGTTTGTTAACGGATATGGAAAGCATTTTTTGATCCTTCTTTATTGTATATCATTTAAAATTTCACGTTCTGTTTTGTTCTATTACGTATCTAAAACCTTTTACTCGTACATCTTATACCTTGTAATTACGGTGAACGATATGTCATGTCTTTGCTTTTATATTTTTGTACATTAACCTTTCTTCACTTTCTTTTTTTATGTAAATAACAGTTTTATCATAGGTCCTCTAATTGCATTTCATTTTTCGTACTTAACTGAATGGAAGTGTTAATGAATATTCTATACAACTTTAGTGGAAGTCATTTTTGTAGATATCTCTCTTACCCATTATCTGTATCTTTCCTTATCAGCTTTTACTATCCTCAACCTTATGATCATATAATTGCTTGCTTTCCATTAAATAGTCATTCGAAAGTATACTTATTTTAAATCTTCTCACTTATCTTTCTTGATTGTTTCTTTCTCTTTATCCATTCTTGTTATCCCACACATTAAGTACTCCATCTTTTATTAGGTAACACATCTTCTCCTCATTATTCCGTTATTCGTAATGTCTCGTAATGTATTGTTAACCTTTGTTTGAATAATAATAATAATAATAATAATAATAATAATAATAATAATAATAATAATAATAATAATAATAATAATAATAATAATAATAATAATAATATAACTCTAGGGGTCCGAGTTACATTTTGATATGACAAGGAACTTTCTTTGACTGAGTGATTGATTGATTAATCAACGCCCAGACTAAACCGCTTAACATAGAATGTTGAAATTTGGATAGGGCATAGGATTTTTGCTGTAAGGTTTATATAAATTCGAGATGGAAGAGAGGAAAGAGGGTGACAGTTATTATCTTATAATTTCCATAACTCAGAATCTGTGAGGGTTAAAGATATGAAATTTGGTATATGGACTTCTCATTTTAAACAATTAGACACATGTTTCAATGTTTCATGATATTTGCAACAGAAGAGAACAAAGGTGGGAAGAGAACAAAGGATGGTAAAAAGGTGGGAAGAAGAAAGAGTGAAGTTATAATTGTTATAATAGAACAGCTATTCTCAAAATTCGTATATTGAATTACACTGGAAAAATTTACAAAACCTATTATGGATTATGTGTGAGACATAACAGGAAGATCAACACCTGATGATAGAGTGAATTCAGCGCTGGTCGATGATGTAATAATCTTCTTTGTTCAAGTAGTTATCACAACGCTATAGCTATACCGGTTGTAAAGAAATCCGCGTGATCTTATCATAGCTACCGTGAGGCAGCGGTTTTGAAATCATCACATGTTATATAATGGTAGCCAGCTGTGTCCTGCTTTGGAGCAGGGAAGAGGTGAAAGTCGCTGAAGGTTAAGTCAAGGATATAGGAGGTGTTTTATTCCTTCCCAATGTAAATGCCGGATACACTGAATAGTTTTTGTATCAAATTATTATTCAGAAGAATCACATCACAACAGAAGAAACCAGTACGTTTTTGTCTGATGACATCCAAGAACTCAGAAATGTCATGTAACACCTTTCAGCGTTCGTGGTTTCTTCTTCGAAATATTTGATTAGTAACACACCTGATACGTATGTTCCGGAGTACATTGCACAAACTTTCCTTGTTGAAGTTACCACTTTGAATGTCCTCTTTTGTACATATTTTCATTCCATAGATGCCTGCTTCGTTGATGGAGTGAATTGTTTCAAAATTGTTTTATCACTAGTCACTACGTGGTGAAGAAAATTGTTCCTCTCCGCTGCGTAACTCTGGAGAATATTCAGCGACGTCGTAGTTCTAGTTGTCTTATGGTTCACGAATAGTGCCCATGACACTCAAACTTTCCTTTACTTAAGAAGATCAACCACAATGTTTTGCACAACACCATATGGTAGTTCCAGCTCAGCTGATATTGAGCAGCGTACAAGAATATACTTGTCCCACGGTACAGTTCAGTCAGTGGTTAAGATACTGAGTCTACCGCTGCGTCTAGGGGGGTGATTAACAATATTGATCCACCCTTCTTTGAAGGCACGACACCGCTTAGCCACACGTTGCCTCGGAATTGAATCTTCCCTACCTAACTCTACAATCTAGCTACAAATGTCAACAGATGTAGTGTTTTAGGCCCACAGGAACCGCACTTTACTTCCAGTCATTGCAATTTTAAAGACAAGTCGCTTCTCAGGTGTACATGCTTGTCCGAAGTTCTCAAATCTGCAACAAGAAAAGCATGTCATTAGTCTACAAATAAATTTTCGTTAAATTACAGTGAATATTGCAAACGTTTTGTGCTTATACTAATGCCACATTGACTTGATCCCTAGTCTACCGTTGCAAGCGCTGCTATCGGCTGAAGGAATTCCACTCGCTTTCTCTCGCTTAGCAACAGCTGAACCATTATTGGCTCAACGCATGGGTGTGTGAGGGTGTGAGCTATAGTTCGCATTTTTTCCAAATGTCGCTCAAGACATTTTGGCAGGACAATAGTAGGGTTACTGGTGACCTGTATTTTTTCAGGTAATTGGTATTGTTGCCAGGCTCAACTATACCTATTTTTCAAGGTTAAAACACAATTATTCTTCATTCGTTTTGAGGAATATAAGCAGGTGCCGGAAATTTGATTTTTCAGACTTGCCAATTCCAGTAGTTACAATCTTCTAGATATAAAGTGGTTGTACTCTGTAACCATATTTCCCTCTGTTCATGTAACGATGCAAAAATAATACTACGCTAACCAGCCTCATATATAATTGATGAATATTACAAAAGCATCTAAGATTTTCTGTAAAACGTTGAATATGTAACTTACTCATTATCACGTCTTTAATTCTTCAAAATAAAATGACTTACAACATTTAATTTTACTCGCTTTCTTACTTTTTCCAAATCTTTCTTTCGCTATTATCAACAATTTCTGCTAGTCAAATCTTACGATTTTCATTGAATATCTGTTGTTCATTTTTTAAAAGATATTTTTTCACTTGTTTCTTGTTCCTACTAAATTTGTTTATTCAAATAATGCATAACAGAATATTCTTTATGCATACCGATCGTTTTAGATCAATCACCCACTGCTTTATAAAAAAAAAGAAAAAGAAAGAAACAAATAGTTGGAGATAGAAGGATAAGACAAGGTGTGAGATAAGAAAACGTCAGAGAACGCATCAAATGGAATATTCCAGTTGTCCTGCAGGGCTTCCTACCATAGAACCCAGAATGGTCTCCAGAAAATTTTAAATAGGAAAGCATATAATATTTTATATCATTGAAGAGATTATTGAAAATCAAAGAACTTTTGTAGGCAGGTATTTTCATGAGAACAATGTCCACGGAACAGCTACCATTTAATTCTGAATTCCTGCACAGTCCAATATAACGTCCAATGGTTATAAATCAGTAACGATTGGAAATAAAAAGAATGAAACACGAATTGAGACAGGGTAATGTCAGATACAGTGGATCAAATCGAGTGTTCTACTTTCCTCAAAGGTCTGTTATCATGGGTTCCCCGGGCCAGACGAAAATTTTAAATTTTAAGCTATGAAATGTGATATTTCATTGAAAAAGACATGGGAAAATAAACAACTTTTGTAAGAAGAACATTGTTTTTTCGTGTGGGGCACCATTTGCGAAATCACCACTATTTGAATGTGAGTTTTATATGCCTATGAAAGAATTCAGAATTCAATAGTGGCAACTTCGTAAATGTTACTCCACACAACAGACTATTTACAAATGCTGTGTGATTTTTCAGTGATGTATCGAATTATGTACCATGCGATTTAATGTTTTGAATACCCTTGGTGCTGAATGACAGGAGATCATGTAGTACAAACATATCAGTGTATTAGATTCGTCTTTTAAAATTTTCCTATCTCCCGTTTTTGTATTGTAAGAGTTATAAATTATGGGTACTTAAAACTTTAAGAAAACTAATATGATTTTTAAGTTTATTTATATATAGGAAATGTAGATTAGATTTTTTGTATATTGTACCATAACAAATAGAAATATTTACTTACTACAATGTTAGACATGTTATGCTGGATAATCATGATGTTTGAAACGAACCTTAACTACAAATTCAAATTTTGCTGTTATTGCTGCCCACTCAACATATCGTTTCAGGGTAGCTTTCTACCAGAAAGATACACATCTGATGACATCTCCAAGTTATCATTAATCATTTTGTAATTATTATCTTCATAATATATGTTTATTACTTAAATTCAATTTGATTATATAATATGGCAAAATTTTATTTTCGTGAAGTAAAAAACATTTAAATAGATTTGAAGAAAAAATCAGTATATTCGAACCATTAAAATAACATTCATTAAAAACAAAAGAAAATTAACTTCCCGCATAAATCAATAGGATAAAGAAGAGTTGATGCAAGTATTCAACACCGTCAAGTATTGATCTTGAAGTTGAGCTTAGTAAAGATTTTCTAGCACAGTGTATCCCATAGGACACCAGGCAATAAAGATAGACTTGCATTTTTATAACATGTAAAATGCTAAACGACAAAGAGAATATCTACTTTTAAAAAACCTTTGCTCATATTGTAGGGAATATAAGAACTAAAGCTATATTGATTGTGTTAAAAACTCATCTTCTTGATAAGTTGTTTAAAATAATTTTCCCCTTCCCCTCTAAAGTGTCTAAAATGAAACGTTGTGAACCCTATCACCTCACCTAATGATAGCAGGCGGCTAGAGAACCAAGAAAAAGGAAGGTAGCATTAAGTCCATTAAGTCGCGTCGTCTCCGGGCAATGGCAGGAAACGCCTCAGGGGTCACCCTTAATTTCAATCCGCCACTATAATTGCATCACTTTCATGCCTAATATTGTTTGTGGAAAATGCATTAAGATTATTGATAAAAGATGAGGCTCCGACTAGTTTTCTTGGCTTCCAACAACATCCATTTTGCGGCACACTGAGGACATCTAGTGGAGATAAGCAAAGTTAATGAGTTCAAGACTAGCAAAGATGGGAGAGAAGGAAGTGTCCTCACTTTATAGATAACATCTTAACTCACGCGATAAGGGCAACGAAGAGAGGAAGTTGGGGGGAAAGCTTTAGCTCTCTAACAAAACAGAAAAAGATGGAAATAGATTGAAGGAAGGCAGAAGTAGGGTGGCTATATTTTACAAGTAAGGGGTGGAGGACAAGAAAGGGAATCAAAAACACGGGAACAACTTTCAAAACAACCGAAAATAACATTTACTCCACCAATCAAATTTTGCTCAGTACATTGTTCGAAATAACTATATTTCTTTTATAAATGTCAAGAGTTTATTAAGTTTTGCAAAAAAAAAAAAAAAAAAAAATGCAGAAAGAAAGAATTAAAATTTTCAAGAAATGATGAGATGACATTGAAAAATATAAAATACGAATATTTTGGATAACTGCACAACAACCATTATCAAGTTTGTTGATCTACACATCTTTTTATACTCGTAATTGTATACACACGTACAACTGAATCCTTCACTTTAAACGAGGAATAGCAGATATCCCGATTTTAACAGAGTTGTCCCCTTTTTCACAAAGTTGTCCGGTGTCCCGAAAAAAGAAAGAATATACATTGGAACGCAAAATGCCCCGTGTGTGAAAAAGTAAGAGTTCAGTTTTTGAATCGCAGTTAGGTAATATAATCATAAAGTGTCATATTAAACATGTTACTTACAAGGCCCACACACGGTCCAAGGTTTGCGCAAACAAGGCTGTTTGTGCAAACAGTTTGACCGTGTGTGGCGATGTATGAACTGTTTGTGCAAACGTTTGTGCAAACATTTTCCACATCGAACTCGTTCGAAAATTGTTTACACGAACATGATGTTTGCGCAAACACGTGGACCGTGTATGGGCATGTTTGTGCAAACACGAGCTTTATTTCCGAGTAGGAAGCCTAGTGTACAGACGATTATTTCTTGCGCTATGGCGTCAATGAATAGGAATCAAGAATTCTGGCGAGAATTTATTGACCTTTATAGAAATTTACCTGAACTGTGGAAGGTAAAGAGTGAAGATTATAAAAACAGGAATTTGAAAAATGCGGCATATGAGAAGTTAGTGAATAAAATGAAGGAAATAGATCAAACGGCGGACAGAGAGTCAGTGAGGAATAAAATCAATTCACTTCGTTCTGTATACCGAAGAGAACTAAAGAAGATAAATGCAAGTACACGATCTGGAAGTGGAACAGATGACGTGTATGTACCCTTGGTGTGGTATTTTTCCCATATGGACTTTCTGAGAGACCAGGAAATGCAATTATCCGGTATTTCGACCTTGGATGAAATAATTGATGTGGAAGAAACACTTTCATTTAATATAAGTAGTGGTAAATTTGTGCATATGTTATGATAGATATTTTCATTTGTGACCTTGTTCTCAACCAAAAAAAAAAAAAAAAAAAAAAGACATAGTCTTCATTCTTCACACCGCACCATTTTAAACGTGCATGTTGGTAACAACAGTCGTTGTGCTGCTAACTTCAATAGTTTCTGGAGTTCGCGCCTTCGCGGCCGTCGGTGGGGCCGAAGGGGGGGTGGGATCAACACCGAAGCGCGGGAGTTCCAGCAATGACATGATTGATAATCTGCATGACATCACGTAACAGGCATTTTTCAGCGCCCAACGCCACCGATACCTCACTGAGCATAGCAGCACGCGGAGTTTTGTTGCATTCGTACAAAAGATTTTGTGTTCTAGTTGATAAGATTAAAAAAAAAAAAAAAATCCTTGACTGAATGACTGCAGACCCATTTTGCAAGCAGCTTGTTACAAACAGTCGCTTTGTCATTTCATCAAGCAATGAGCTCACCAACACCAAGCGACAAATTTCGTCTAAATACTCTAGTACCCAATAACATCTGCCAGGGTGAAAAACTTGGTCAGACAAAGGTCATAAGCTGACATTGCCAGACTAAAGTCTAAATTAGAGCAATCTTACGAAAAAAAAAAAAAAAACTGTAGGGTAGGCAGTGGCGGAGCTACTGCCTCTGCAACGGCAGGGTGGCCCAAGACGTAAGGAGGCCCTGATTATATGTGTTTTATTTTAGTCAGACATGAAATCGCAATCAAGAAAAATAATTTTTGTTACTTCCGTTGAAAACTATACTTACTATTTTACCCTAAGATTATTGGTTTTGAGCGGGTATAACACCTGATTTTGTCATTCCTGATGTGATCAAAGTTGGGGAAAAAGATATCTTTATTTTTCTGAGTAAGTTTAGAACTACTTTCGGAACAGTTACAGTCCGTTTGGCTATAAGTCTGAGGTAAATTTAATATATTACAAAATTTATTTGAAATCAAATTAGATTTCACAACAGTATATGCGTATGTAACTCGTAATCAAAAGATCATTAGGAAAATAAGCAACATAATATTTTTCCAGAACTGTCACTGTCAATCAGCCGTGTACACATACATATCCTCGTTGAATTATAACAGTGTAACAATCATGAAAACTCCATTCACATATATTATATTCAGTTTTAAACAATTAGTAAATAATCCTAATTCAAAGTAGCGGTAATATTCTGATTATTACATGTAGTTACTCGTGTTTACATGGTGTCATTCATTGCCTGACTTTGAATGTCTGTGCTGGAAAGAAACATGAAATGCTTAAATTATTTTATAGGTCCTAATAAGTCCTGGCAAGATTTTTCTGTATCTGTGTGTGGGGGGGAGGGCTGATTTTGAAGTTCCGCCACTGAGAGTAGGTGTTATTTATATAGCCTACTATACATTAACGTTAAACAAGCTGCTTCAGTGGACATGCTTACGCGATTAAACTCAAAATTGAACTGAAGTTTGTGCAAACAGTTGTATCGTGTGTGGCCGAGTGTTTGCGCAAACACGATGTTTGCACAAACATGATGTTTGCGCAAACCGTGGACCGTGAGTGGGCCCTGTTACATGGGCTACTGCAGCTTTTTTTTCTTTTAAAGAAAGATCAACCAACCCTTCTACAAGAAATTTAGTCACCGAAAAGAATATTACATTCAAGTGACAATCATTTCTAACCTGACCTCTAATCCTGGTTTCTCTTAAATATTGAAAGGTATTGTGAAATTTAAAACTGGAATAAGGTTAAATAAATAAAAATCTTATTATTTTGAATGTCAAATTTGCCACTTTGTCGGTTGTCCTGTTTTTCTATTTTCTAAATCTGGTCACGCTATTCTAATGTCAATTATTATGACTACTAATCACTATTTGGGACACATATTGGAAAATCATCACCGATTTTTAAAGTTTAGTAAGACGTTCATGTTAATGTGCTTTCACTAGAATAGAAAATATATTGAGCATAATCTATTCTGTATAATCAAATACGTCAATAATAAGACCCAAACTCCTAACCCTATAGTACGAGCGAGAAGTTGGCCCAATTACTTTCTCCTTGTAAAATATTCGCGTCAGGAATTAGTGTTAATTAGTGACCGATTAACAGAATTAATGCTGGTCTCGTTGAGAAGTTAGGGCACAACGAAAACGGCTGAGCCAATTTACTACTTTCTCAGAGACCAAAAACTTTCGCGCCAGAAATTAGTGCACTATTAGTGTCCTAATAATGCAATGTTAATTATGCAATATAGTTAATGCAATATATGGTATGTTTTCTTGAGACGCTGAATCGATTTTTTTCCTTAAAAAAAGTCTTCTCTCTATTTCTATGGTGACCAACATTGAAACCGGAAACGGTTGATTTCTACCACTTTCGATTTGACTAGCGGGTTAACGAAGCAGATGGAAACTATTCTTTGGATGCTGAATCGATTGAAAAAAATACTTCTTGATATCTCTTTGATCTATGGAAATAGGTATTATAACCAAAAGTACTAGTAAATTTAAACCACTTCCAATTCTGTAAAGTGTTGCGGATAGTCATGATATGTTGTCTTCAGACAGTCAATAATTTACAATAAAAACACTTCTCGATATGTTCCATTTTTGATATACAGGTGAAAAATATTTAAACGGGAAATAGTTGATATTTACCACTTCCAATCTGAATAGAGGGTTAACGAAGGAAATGGATCCTACTTTTGGCATAACTAATCTCTTAAAACGTCTTGTGATTAGGGGTGCGCACGAGACAAGATTTGAGACTGTCTCGTCTCGAAAATGTGCTGTAAAGGTGATGTCTCGACTCGAAAAATATATATTTTTCTATTGGAAGAGCTGTGTCTCGACTCGAATTTTGTCAGGAAAATTCTGTCTCGACTCGTCTCGTGCGCATCCCTACTTGTGATATATTTCACCTTGTTTGCTCTATGGAACTTAATATTGAAATCTGAAGTCACTTCTCGATTTGGTGGAATATTGGTGTATTGTGCCTAGTTATGATATCCTAGTCTAGTTTATTCTAGTCTTCAGATACTGAATCTTTACAAAAAACTTCTTGATATCTGTTACCTTTTCGTTCTACGGCGATTAACGTTAAAACTGAAAATGGTTGATTTCTACCACTCCCGGTTCGAACGGAAGAGATGGAGCCTACTCTTGAGATAATGAACCGAATGCAAAAACTGAACTGTTTCGATACCATCTATCGTTTTTGTGCTATGGAAATTAGTACTGAAAGCGGACGTAATAATAAAGTTGTATAAATTTCAGTTTCAGTAGAGTGTTGCGGGTAGTCATGATATGTTGTTTTGAGACGTTGAAGCATTTGCAAAGAAACAGCTTTTGTCTATATGTTACCATTTTTGTTCTACGGCGAAAAATGTTGGTACCGAAAAGGGCTAATTATAACCAGTTCCGGTTTGAATAGAGGGTTAACGGAGTAGATGTCAGATATTTCTTTAGAACGCTGAAACTGTTGCAAGAAACCACTTCTCAATATTCTTTTCTGTTATTGTTTTGACGCTTGTCGATAGATAATAATCTTTCTACAAAACTTCCTAGACTGATACATAAATAATGTCTTGTTTGTTTGTAATAGTCTGCGTTGGCAAGTTTGACTGTGAAAATAAACCTGACATTTTAACCAGCGTTGTTTGTTGGGTGATAATCGAAATTAGATTTTGACATGTAATAATGTAATATTAAATGGTAGGTTTGAGCAACTCCTCAAGTATCTTTCAGAACTGTTATTCATTTTGACATACTATTATAATCATTGTTGAACCTAGAAAATATTTGAGAGATTGCTAGAAAATGAACGCAATAGCTGTTTTTTTTAAGTATTAGCATATCATACGTTTTTCTAATTTTGAAAAGTCACCAATATGAAATGCATTTAACAAATATTCTGTACATATATGACATATCACCTCGAATTTCTTCGAATGAATGTAAATCTATACAACAGAAAAACAGAAAAGAAGATGCATTATACATATTAGAAGATAAAAATTATAGTGTATATGTATCTTATTCAATTAAGGAGAGAAGGGGAGAAACACAAAAAATCAATCTCCGTGTATGATTTCTTTTTTAAATGAAAAATATGCGTATAAAAGTGGAGTGTACCCATGAGAGCGATATAGAAGACATAACTCTCTTCGAAATGTCTTCCAATTTATTTGTGGCCAGAGATAGGGGAAGAGGCAGGGGAAGAACGAGAAAAATGAGAGACGGTTGTGGCTCTGCTTTTTGAGCAGAGGAAGACTCTAAGACAGGATTTGTACAAAAGGTTTTTTTGTTCAAATAGGAAAGACGTGTATAGGAAATACTCCTCCCGTTTATAGAAAAATCTTTACAACTGCAAATGTGGGGCAGAGCACAAGGATCAGCGAATAGTAGACGCTGAAAGACCTTTCTTCTAGTTAGAAATAATAGTTTCTGAACATAAATAAATAAGTACTTCAAATAGTATTCATCGTTAAAGAACACGACACATAATGTGATTAGAAGAAACGATTAGGGAAATTTCAGTTAGCTAATATATGGATCTATTAGATGTTTAATTTCTCCTTCTTGATCCAGGCTATGTGCTACATAGATCGACATACAAAAATGTTTTTTTTTTTTTTTTTCAAGAAACACCGCTAGCTATCCTTTACAAGGAAAACTTATATTGAGGCTCAAAGTATGAAACTATGCTTATCTAAAGCTCTCAACATTTGAACACTTAATGAAAGTAACTGAAAAAAGACATTGCCATACAGTATACTAAAGATTAAATAAATCGAATTTATGTATCATATATTTGTGCATTAAAATATAATTACTTTTATTATTTATGGATATAGGTATAGGTTAAATCACATTTTGCAATGAATATGTAATTGTAGAGTTCATAGACAATAATCTAAGCTGTAATGCAGAATCAATATAGAAGGTGAATATTTATGTATTGAACTTGAATTATGTAAAAAAAAAAAAAATATTTTTGGATCATTGAGTAATCTAATTTAACAATACTGGAGATAATCGAGATGTAATCTATCCAGGTCGATTTACTGATCTGATGTTGCTTGCGTCTGAACTGCACGAACGTCTGAACTGCACGGTGCAGGAAACGTTTAGTATGTCAATACCATTATGAAGTATAATGTAAACACGGTGGACAAAAAATCGTTCATTTTACAAGTTGCTTAATAGTGGGTATCACTATTCTGCCCCGGAAAACAGCATGAATTTTTGTTTGGAAACGGCTCCACGAAGTAGTGCAGGTAAGCTACCGAGATGTGTATCTATTAACCTGACAGTAGATTTTATTGTTCAAGCGAAGTCCACAGATGCCCATTTCTGCTTTTCAATTGCTGCTTGAAATACGTCCACACATTTTCGATTATATTTAAATTTGTGAAGTTTGCAAGACATACCATGAGAAATACCATACAGAAATCTTGAATCTCATGAAATTTAATATGTCCAGAAGCTTTGAACCATGTGAACACAGCAGTAGTCAGAATATGGATGTATCCATTACATATTTATCATGAATCTTTTTGATAAATATTAACAAATTGGTCACTGGGACTATCCAAAGAGTAAATATTCTGGTTTCTGAACGAATTCAGTTGTTTGATTGGGTTCAAATCAAGGTACGAGAAACATTACTTCACCATCATGTAATCTTCTCGAGCTTGAACCGTGCGCACCGCTTACTGCAGGGGTAAAATGTTTATTTGGAATATAGACAAAGTTCTATGTGATTTTGATAAAACTCTATAATTATGTCTAGGTAATAGAAAAGCGCTTTTGAAAGTTGTCAGTTTATTAAATACTCAAAACCATAATGATTCTTATTAGAACTATTATAATAAATATAACAGTGTTATTGTAAGGATACATTTGTTTCTGACGCTAAGAGTACTTGTGATGAAAATAACTTTTCTCACTTGTAAAAGTTTGACGTTTTTACAAGATGTATTTTTTGCAGCTGTAGAGGAAACTTTACATAGACGCGTACACAACTTTCTGAAAAGAAATGTCACATTTTCTGTTTGGCCATATTATTTGACTAAAACGAACAAGTGTCAGAATACAGTAAAAGAAGTATGTACGGTACCACGTCGTGTGAAGTTGTACTGGATATCATCGTTCGTATTTTATTACCACTCATCTATTTCATCTATTATAGTCATCTGCTTCCTCGTACTAATTCCTTCATCATTGTTAATAACATTTATAATTTGTACCCCTAACCAGAAATGTTAAATGGAATATTTCATATATTTTGTCCTCCAAAAAGGAAAGAAAAACCTTTTGCTTGCAAACCTCTCTACAATTCTTCATTTCGAAGACTAAACAAATTATTGGAATTTTACAGCACAATTTATTGATACTAATAACGATTTAAAATATCAGATACTGATAAATCATTCAGTGTGAATGAAATTCTGATAACATACATTGTAAAGATTAATATTAAGCAAAGCCTAACACTTGAAATTCACAAAATATTGTAATATATTGCATTTAGACACATAGCTGTAGCTAGAGATTTCGGCGCCCGGGGTGAAGTAGAATTCGGTGTCTCCTACACTCATCTCATCAAGCTTTTCCTTCTGTCGATCTCTCTCTCTCTCTCTCCCTATATATATATATATATATATACGTATATATATACGAGAAGCAGCTCTTGTTATGCTATGCTGAATTTTTATCAAGTTGCTTGAACAGCCCATTGCAACAGCCAAAGCCATCATTATATATTCTTTTACCTATAAGAGCTGTTTTTAAGAAGCTTAGTTTGAGCGCTACGTTAAACGTGAGCTAACTACCTTTGGTTGGTAAACAGATCAACTCGGAGGATGGAAATATTAAAAAGAAAAAAGAAAACCAAAATCGGTGATAGCATTAAATTTTATTCTGTATGTGACCACAGAAAGATAATTTTAATTTCGATTCTTTTAGAGTAAAAATATTTTGTAAAATGTAACGGAAATTCAGAAGAAGCCTTCTTGGCGAATTTCTCAATATTAATCGGTGAAGCTGAAGAATATGTTTAATGTTTGTATTTAAAATCCAAAATATAGTTTGGCCACTACATATCTTTTAAATCGCAGAAATTACTTCATTTCTTAGTGAATGAAAGTTCTGAATTTAAAGTTACTTATTATTAATTAATATATTAAAAATACACTAACAGATATACACACATATATAGTATGTAATTCTTGTATATATTTTGTATGTACATAGATAAATAGAAAAATCACACAACTAGGTACGAATACACAAAAAATATTCTGACGATACAAGTAGTTTATGGAGAAATAATCGCCGTAAATTCCTTCAGATCAGAAAGATTTCATATATTAATGGAATTAAAAACCACAGTAGCAGTAATCAGTGTGAAAAGGATGGAATTCCTGGGGATAAGTCCTAGCCCGTTAAGCCTCTATTCTACTACTGCTTTGAAAATGATATTATTCCCCTTGTTTAACTTCATTATTGTAATATTCTGGCCCTAATATCAACTTTCGTGTGTCTCTTCACCTCTCTCATTTTCATATCTATATTTTCTTCATCGTGATTAACCCGATTGGGTAGGAATGTGGGATTAACTAACCGAGGTCTTTAGTATGAAAAACGCCAAACATGTATTTCAGATTTTGACGTATTTGATTTTGCTCCTGCAAAGACCTTGTATATCACATCGTCATTAACAAACGTCACATCGTCATTATAATAACTGGTTAAAGTAATAAGTAAAGAGGTGTTGTGACTCTTATTGAATCGTTTGGATTCAAGCGGAGACAGCGAGAATTTTTTTCCAAATTTATTTCTCTGTGAACCGCCAACAACATTAATCTAATAGCCGCCAATATTTTGGGGGGTTTCCACGTTGCTTATTTTTTTCCAACACTTTTCCTTTCTTTTTGCGCCTCTTGCTATCAGAGCCCGGGGCGACAACCCCCGTCGCTCTCCCATAGCTCCGGTTCTTTTTAGAAAGTACAAGGTGCCTACCTAAAGTATCCACTCTTTTGAGCAAGGTACAAACCTCATTAGTTCATTTTAGTGAAATTACATAAGATTTGACTTCAGACATTATGATGTAACTATGAAAAATTTCAAGCTTCGGATTATGGTTTTAATATGTTCACATGTGAAAGAAACCCTTTTTTTCCCCTGAAATGATGTATTCCACCATACAGTTACCTAGTAAAAATTGTGTCTATATATCGAAAAAAAGCTATCTATATTTGTCGCCAGTTGAAGGATGTTTGTCGGGGAGTCATTGCTAACTGTACTGTACGAAAATGGTTACATGAATTTACCGGGAAGAAGGGGGCAGCAGTAAACTGAAGATCTGCCAAAATCCGGAATTTCTTTTTGTACAACCACATCAGAAACTTTTTTCTTGTTGAGGCGATGGTCACGAAGGATAGAAGGCTAATCGTTGAGAATATATGTAAATTTACAAAATTCTATCATAGCATCGTGGAAAGAATTTTGACAGACTATTTGACACGATATTTCAGTGTTAGATCACTTACTTCTGGTGCCTGGGGTCTCGGGTTTGTTCTTTGTCAAGTAAGTTTGTGGTGGAGTGTCTGTGGGTTTTCTAGGGGTTCTCCCGTTTCCTCCCACATTTCACTCCACCAATTCTTTCATCATCATCCACTTTCTTTAATCATCCGTCTCTCTTAGCCTAAAGGACAATCGTGGGACGTTAAATTCCAAAATTTCATTTCAAGTTGTCACGTTCGTTTCGACAGCTAATAGAAGAGAATATGCTTTGCTGGATAAGAAAGGAATTTTACAAGATATGAAAATCAAAGTGGTCTTTATCCCATTTTGTTCCCAAGAATTATCTTCCAATGACCATTGTCCATTACCAAAAGTGAAGTGTTAATTTTGAGACAGACTTTTCATTCCAGAAATACTCCTGGAAGTCACATTTTCTCGTGTCTAAAACATACCCTACAAAAGGATTTCTCAGACGCTTTTGATAGTGAGATACAGAGATTGCAATGATGTGTAAAAGTATGTGTAAAGCCTATATATATAAACTCGAAAACTGAAAACTGTGGGATTTATGGGAAACAGCACAACATCCTTTTGGTATCTGCTTCGTATACAACCTATACGGCAAAATATATATGGGAAACTATTGAAGCTACCATAGTCGGGTCAATACTTCAGTTAGAAACTAATATGTACGCTATCCAAAACTCCATGTTTAATATTGCTAAGATACTCACGCGACAATTTTTGTAGATGAAGTTCGGCTACGAGCATATAATTTGAAGTACTCACCAACTACCTCGATAAAAATTATTGCGCAAGTACCGCAGGATAGTTCAATAGTTTTGGAGTTATGGACCTTTAAAGTTCATTTTTCCATGTTTTTGGCAGCCTATAGTTCCGAAAGAAAGTACTTGTGTACCAAAGTTGGTCTATAATTTTTGTCTTATCTTGGTGTCAGGAATCACCTCCCGAACGTTGTCGTTGTTGTTTTATAGTTATAGATATAGATAGATATAAGAAAAAAACATACCGGTATAAAGGAGCATGTTATATGTTATATGTTTTAGGAGCATGTGTACAAGTGTTTAAAATGTTGAGTCATGCCACTTAGACAAGAATTTTAGCAGAGGAGGATGGATTTTTAACATGGAATTTATATTTTTGCTAGTAAAACAAACAACTGTATCTAGAAAGAGTTACAATGGGGACATATATATTAAGATATTTATCTGCTGATATCAGAGTTTATAGACACAAGCCCTCCCTGCTGATGTGAAAGGGGGAAACCCACCTCACTATTGTTTGGTAGACGTGGTCCCGGGTTCAATTGCCAGTAGAAGAATACTAGATGCATCATATTGATTTGGAACCGCAACTTAAAGTTTAGGTCTGCATCTCACACGATCTAGATACTGAAAAGAGACAGGAAACTAACGCAAACAAACAAACAACTTATAGATCCCCTTTCTTAATCCCAAATTTCAGAAATCTTTCCAATGGGATTATTGTTTTGTTTTGTACTACAAAGCGCGAATGTATCTGACCTTCGAAACACTCGTTGCGCAGGTATGGTAGAATTTTGAAATATGAATGTTTCTATAAAATTTCAGGTAATTCTTTGAACAAAGCTTTACACATCTTTCTGGTAAAATTGTGTATGTTCTATGCAAATTTTCTTGTAGTTTTTGATCGATACGCCACATTTTAAAACAATATTCTTGTGCCGTTTTCTTTAGTTGATCTTTCTTGTACAATTCTAAGCTACACCAGCTATTGAGAGAGAATCTAGGATTCAATGTCAAACTCGTATTCAACGAGAGATTTATAGATGCTAGTCATCCAAGTAAGTTTTAGGATTACAAACACACACACACAAAAAAAAAAAAAAAGAAAAAATGAAGGAAAGAATAGAAAATAAAAATGCATCAGAATCATTAAATACATAAATCTTTTTAAAATATCTTTTCCACATTTTTGGTAGCAGAAATGAGATAGAGTCCATTTCCACAGTTTTGGTAGATAGAGTCTTAAATTGTTGTAAATGTGTCTTAGAAGGTTCTTCTCTATACCCATTTCTACTTGGCCATTTTTTTATAAATAACTTAAACAAAATAAATGCATAAAATATTTAGAATGTAAATCACGAAATCTGTGAAGTGGTGCTAGCGTTTAAATGGGTTAGTAGTACTTTTCACGATCTTGTCCATAAGGAAAATGTTAAATGTCTATGAACGTAGATATCACAAACTGCGGAACGGAATTTCTGGCCTATTAAAAAAGGTATAGTAAGTTTAGGTGATTCCGGACAGTCGCTGAATTCGGACATCCTAAGCTTACGATAGTACTGTTTTTCGAATGTGTAATGTGGAGACTTGTTGTGATGCCTATTTAAAGCACCGTACCTTCCTACAGTTTAGTGCTTAGTAGGGAGTGCAAAGAGTACGCTGTTCCTCGCTATTTCGACGCTGGGGAAAAAAGAAGAAACAGGAAGGTTCATGCACGTTTTTTGGCCTCATGTAACATTTTAGTGGAATATGTTCAGGTTTTACACAGAAGTGGTTGTCAGTAAATGGTTAAGTAAGACATATATCAAATTGAAAACCCTACTTTACTCGTTGCATATTGGAAAAATTCAATTACTTTGCGCGCTCCTGCTCAACGTATGCACAAGTTTACAATGCTCAAAACGGACGAATCCGGACACGTTTAGTACGTTAAGGTGAATCCAAACAATGTAATTAATGAACTAAGAGGATTCAAAACACTCTCTCCTCTCTCGCTTTTCACGATTATGAGTGTGAACAAAGGTGTACTGAGGCCCTACGTGAAGCCTATTGCATATATCTAGCGTCTATTTATTTTTGCCATAAACGGGCTGCGAAGAATCACCGGGAAAAGCTATAAAATTATCTTGGACTCTACAAACACAAGAGTCTAAAAACAGAATCTACAAGGTGCTCAAAAATTCTACACTACTGAATGGCTGCATTCCAATTTGGTATATTCCAATTTGATCCGCAACAAGTTCGGGAACTTAAATTTCTTTTGTCGAATGAACATGATCCGCCAATAGCTGGATACAAGTCCTCTTCTGTCATTAGACTCATCCCCAAACATGTATCAATCGCCTTCAGAGTCCTGAGTTAAATAGTTCCTATCTTTTCGTGCTGTTGCTTCTTCCAAACCCACATTCCAAAGGCCAGGTGTTGCTAAAAGATTAAGTGTCATGAAATTGTAGTTTGTTTGAAACTGTCTCCTCAAACACAATCGAAGGTATGGATGAAAGCAACTACCTGTACTAATTGATTTTTTTTATAGAATGTAAAAAATGGAAAAATCATTACATCTTTCACTTGAATTTCTTAGCTTCAGTAAAAATGCCGCTGGAGTGAATGTGTTCCCAGTAGTTTATGCAATCCGTGAGAGTCGATCTGCTCCTATAAGACATAGCTAAGCATCTTCTTTTCTGAGTCGGTTGTTCCTGTTTTCTGTAGTTATTACTTGTTTCCTAGCCACACAGGTGTCATTCTAAGCAAAGCTTGTTGCACACAAAAGAAATTGTCATTGGTACTGGATTACGATACATTCCTGTGTGTATTCCTTTTTTTAAAAAAAGAACAATGAAATTACTTAGCGGGAAATCAGACACTATTCTACAGGTGTGTATTATCTGGAGTAAATCTAAACCTTTGATCTTCTAGCTGATAAATTTTGTCGGCTCGTCCTGGATAAATACAAGAAATTTAGGAATGATCCAAAAATGGATGAAAAAGATTCCGATTTTGGCCATGAATTTTAGGAATGAGCAAAAAAATGCAGCAAAAGATTGCGATCTTGGCCAATAATTAGATTTTGATCAGGGGCCACAAAAGTTTGGAACGGCCTCTAAATCGAGTTTTCGTATTTTTTGCGGAATAAGCACATCAGATGGCTATACTATATGCAGTATTCCAGATATAAGGCCTACAAGAAAATGTTTGATTGAATGAAATATATTGGATTTTTTGTATCAAGGGCCACAAAATTTTTGAACGGTCCCTAAATCGAGTTTTCGTTTTTTTTTTTTTTCGGAATAAGCTCATTATAATGAGTAAATTGTTAGGTTTGGTTTGGCTACACTATATGTGGTTCTCACAATATGGGGCGTACAAGAAAATGTTTGATTGTATGAAATATATTGACATTTGTGGACAGTGCCACAAAATTTTTGAACTGTCCCTAAATCGAGTTTTCGTAGTATTTTACGGAATAAGCATATCATACTCCGTAAATTGTTGGTTTTGGTTTGGCTACACTATACGTAATTCTCAAAATATTGGGTGTACAAGAAAATGTTTGATTGTATGAAATATATTAAAATTTGTGGATCAGGGCCAAAAAATTTTAGAACTGTCCCTAAATCGAGTTTTTGTTTTTTTTATTTTATTTATTTATTTATTTTATTTTATTTATTTATTTTTTTTTTTTTTTTTTTTACAGAATAAGCACATCATACTGAGTAAACTGTTAGTTTTGGTTTGGTTACACTATATGTAGTTCTCGAGGAACGTAAATTGTAATCTGATATTAAAAAAAGAAAAAGAAAGAAGAAGAAAGTACCAAATAAGAAACAATCAGCTTCCAAACTTTCGACACGTAATGATCCGAGAATGGTGCTCGTCTATTTTCATGACGTACCATAGAAGACGATAACACAAAACCTACTTTAAATATGAATTTTGACAACATGTACTTGTTTTTCTGAACATTTTCAAGTATTATTTTTTCAGTTAAGGAAGATACTTTTTCATAAATTATTTGATAAATGTTGAAGATCGGAATTTACATATAATTCACTCATATATTGAAGAAAGGAGTGAAGATACTATTTTCAATTTTCATATTTTTACAAGATTTTATTTTTTATAATTAAATTAGTACAGCGTGGGAAATTCAAGAGCAAAATGGGAATTTCTGCCTCTTGAAATGCGATTTTGTAACATTTTAAATTTGCACCACTGGTCTGCTGACGAAACGCCACAAACGTCCAGTAAGAAGAAATTTACAAAATAAAAAACGCAAGCGGCGAGCATAAAAACTAAATTTCATGCGTACATCAAAGTTGTTGCGGGAAGTGGGGAGCATCCCTATGGGTTGTGCAAACTATGCAAAAAATCGAAGAATAAAATGGCAATAAAAATGAAAAACGGAAAGCCTTCAGGACTGAAAAAATATCCTTTATCAATACATAAGAACGAATCGCATGAATTATTTCCATTAAAGTAGCAGCAAACTCGAAATATTGCAGATTTCTTTAAACTTAGTTTGATTATAATCGTTATTATTTTATTTTCTTCTCTATTTTTTGGTTAATATTGCAATTGCTAAACACATCATCATCATCATCATTATCATAGCTATTCTGCCATTATTAGCAGGTCATTTGCTGCAACTGAGAATCTTCGATGTACGATGGTCCTCAGCTAGTCTCTTCGTCTTAACGTAGCAATTTTCTGTTTTAATAACTTCCTTCAACTACAGTCTTGTTTGCCACTCCTTCTCTTTCCTTCCACCATACCCTCTAGAATGCCCTTCATAATACAGTTCCTCCTCAGACAATGTCCCAACCAATTCCTCTTCGTCTCGTTAATTACACCTAAAATTCTTCTTTTCTTCCCTACTGGTATACTATTTCTAACACCTTCTCATTCCTCCTACGCTCAACCCAGCTAATTATCTCCTTTTCCCTCCATGCCTACGTTTTAAAAGCCTCCAATTGTTTCATCGCTTTTGCGTAATGTCCATGTTTCTTCCCCATAGAATAAAAATTGGAATCAGCAAAACAAAATTTCAATGTTTAATTGTCTGTTCAATACAAAGACTGATAGAGGTTGAAAAAAAACTGACGCTTTAAGAATGTAAAAATAATTTTGCAATTCATATTATTTTAGTAATGAGTGCGTGATTTTCTTTCATGCGTCTCAAGGGTAGCCTCTCCAGTTTTGGAGACCGATGAAGTATTGGATCTGTTAAAAAAATATATAAAAAGTTTACGAAACTTTGTGATTTATCTTATACGTAGTGAAGCATGGGCTTTTAGAAACATACATTGTATTTCCGTTACTATTGGTGCATTGTAGAATTTATTATCCCTTTTATCCAGAGTAAAATTTCCCTATAAGAAGCATAAAATTTCTTAAAAGCAAGACTTGCAAGACTCTTGCAAGCAAGACCAAGACCAAGACCAAGACTGGGTATGCAAGACCAAGAGTTCCAGTGCAAGACCAAGACCAAGACCAAGACCACCCGGGTCTTGGTCTTGGTCTTGTATTTGCTCATCACTAATTATCACAAAATAAATAAATAAATAAATAAATGCTAGTCTCAATGGACGCACATTATACATTTTACTAACAACATACTTGGTACTAGCAAAAAATAGTAGTACAATGTAATTCTAATTGAAACAAATGTGATTACTATGTTTAATGATTAAACACTATAATGGTAGTTAAACTACTACGTATTTAGCTTATAGTTTCAACAGTAATTAGTATAGAAATTACTATGTTAGTAATTTCTAAGTATTTATCATGTATTTGCATTTATGTTCTGTACTTATCATGTTAGAATGTTAGTGTAGCAAGATAGTAAGCTAAAATATACGTATCATGTATATGTATATATTTTTCTTCAAAGTTCAGTGTCCGGAAACGCTAACCGATTCACCCTTCTAAATTTTCAAATCAAAGATTCTGCCAACTTCCAGAAAATAATTTTTATCTCTTAACATGCCATTCCACGAAAACTACTTCAGTTTCACATGCATACCAACATATTGTTAAATAATATGACGCAGTATTGGATATTTTCATTTAGTGGGGTAGTAGTAAAAGAAAGAAACATCAGAACAGTCCGGATTCACCCAAACTTACCATATAGAGGCAGATACTACTATATTTAATACAATTTTAAAGACTAACTGGTTTATTTCTAAGATTTTAGTATTCTTCAATGTCTTTAAGTTATTCACACAAATTAAAGGAAAAGTTAAGAAAATTTATAGTTAGGCTACTTAAAAGTTATCAAAAAATAACAAAATAATTAACTGTTTGATTTTTGTAGAGAATAGTATCACTAATCTCAAATACAGAAGTGTTGACTCTAACTAATATTCTAATAATACTAACAATAATTTAGAAGGAACATGTATATATTACTTAGGCAAACATCAATCAAAATATGAAAAAAAGTAATTCAATGCCATTCATTCAGCCAAAACTAAGTTACAGTAAATTCTATTCGATATTCTGTAGCTATAGAAATTATAATAATTACGAATAAAGTTTCTTCCCTTCAATTATTAAGTTCCTAACGAACCATAATAATTAGGTACAAGTAGAAATATATGAAGGAGCAGATTCGAAAGTATGCTTTGCATCTTTCAAATAGCCCAAACATATAACTGATATTTCACTCTATTCAGAGAGAAAATCATTATAGTGAAATTCCGCAGGATATGAACATAAATGTACAACTGAAGTGGTCTATAAATCAATTAGAAACATTAATAAATCAACACAGCAGAGCTTGCCACCAGCAAGAGGGTAGACATTGAATTAAAACGAACATTTGGAATTCCGGGCTTGAAGAGGTGGAAAGGGAAACTAATAAGGGAAGGTGGAGTACATACATCATATCCTGAAAATATATATATATATATATATATATATATATATATATATATATATATATATATATATATATATATATATATATATATATATAACCGTTAGTACAATACTGTCTGTTAAGTTATAGCGGTTGAATACAAGCTAGGATTGGGTGCAATATGTGGGAAAGGGATTCACAAAGTGCAAGGGTTATTGTGTGGGAAAATGTGTTTTAATAAATTTGACATATTACGTATTCCACTTGAAGAAATTGAAAATAATTTTGTTTTGTTACCATTGGAAATATGGATGATTAATTTTTATGTATAAGTTGTGTAATACAGGGAGAGTCAAAACTCAGGTTACATACTGATTTATATAGTATGTTGAATCCATACACAGTCAACATCATTCCATACGTGAGAGAGACGTTTACAGTTCTCCAAAATGTTTGACAGAATTATGCCTGTATAATTATGTCTGCATATATATACAAATATATAATGCATTCCTTCATTTTTTAGACATTCTGAACTTATTTGAGGAGATCGCTATACTTAAATGGTTTCAAGATTAGAAATTCACCATCTTTAGGTCTAGAAACTACGGCGCACACAGAACGGGGAAACAAAAACCAACCTATATATCACAAACTGAACATCCGTCGATTTAGGGGCGATTAACCATTAATGTGATGGAGCACTACTCTGTTTGAACATACAAGGGAATCGCGTGGTTCAGTTATCATGTTTGTGAATACATTATTTTCAAGAATTACCTTACAGCCTTCTGCGGTACGAAGACATCTGATTAAAATTGTTCCGATTTTTCCTTAGTGCAGCATCACATCATGGTCTTATTCCCAACATACATTTTCTAAGGATATGTACAATGAAGATTTGTATCTAATACCTCCACTCTTGTTAGCATTCCCACTCAAGAAAATAACACCTATTCATTGTACAAAACCGTTTATACAGAGTTATAATTGTTAATACCTTGAGCCCACTCACAGAATCGAAAACAACGGTTGGGCCCATTCTCACCGATACATTTCAACATTTGGATTATCTATGGATGACACTTCTGTTTGCTCAATATGCAACATTTATTCGATTAAATTACTCCAGACTCTATTGAAATACTTTGGCTACTCTCCATTGCACTCCTGCAGAGAGCTACTTGCGCGTGGTTTATATCCTTTATTTGTGATATTTTCCGCTCTGTCACTATGTGCTTTGTTATGTATTTTACCACTCTTCTTAAACTGTACGAATTCTGCCATTCGGTGTGTTTGATCAGCAACGTGATTCTGGATCTGTTGTTGAGATCGCCTGGTTCATCTCTATAAATGCCAGTGCCAGCTACGAGAATCCATCAATCGTCTCACGATAACATATTATAATGCAACACTGTATTACAATATAATACAGTGTTACATTAATCCCATGGAAGAGATGCATTTTTGATAGGTAAGAGTAAGAAAGTTTTCAAATCTTTCCATCATCTTCTTGTAGTCTCTGTCTTAGGATCACTACATTTTTTTTCCTGTAGGACGGTGGACGTTTGTATTATTTTATATAATGATTACTAGCGTGAATTACGAAATATTCAGATGTTTATACTATTTTAAGGGGAAAACATCAAACTAGCTAACAACTGTAGCATGGTTGTTTACTATTTCATTATCAGAGCACTATCTAACACATATTGTCAAAGTTAACACACATGTAGCCAAAGTAATATAGGGCACATACCAATCCTGTCATATCTAGAATTTAGCAAGGCAACACTATTTTTTTGAAAGTTTGCTCTATAGAGCGTCTCACCCTTAGATTGCAGTACAGGAGTAAATTCCATGCTTTTCCTTATGCCCATCGTTGCCAAACTTAGCCTGAATTTTAGAAATTGTTTTATTTACTAGTTATGGATAGAGTTTTGTAGAACATTGTATTCTCTATCAAATAATGTGTTTTTCTCATATAAAGAAGAATTTTCAAGTAATTAAATAATTTGAAATTGTGGAATCTTGATAATGGCAAATTCTAACGTTGCGTTAAACATATCACGTCATAAGTTCGGAACTATAAGAGGTACAACGTTGAAACTTATACAGCTATTAACACCATATTTGGTGCCAATGTTAAAAAAGTTGGCATTCAAAAAATGTTCTTGAATTTTAAAATAAAAAATAAAATGTAAGAGAAAGTGCATATACTATTGCAATGCAATATCTAAAAAGTTGACTAGTAAGAAACTTTTTTATTTTTCAGCTTAGAAGGGGGTGCAAAGCGAGGAAAATATTGAGAAAGGATTGAAGTTATTTTAAAAACAAATTGCAATTCGATATCTTTCTTTATTTAGGTTTTATGACTTTTATTGTTAAGAGTCAACTTTCCTAAGCGCGCGCATCTGACCAGAACAAAGGCAGTGACAAATCTTGCCAATGCTATTTTCCTTATAATGTTAGTTTTAAAGTTAATGATGTAAAGTGTTGTGCTATACCGATGAGTATTCACACTTGATGCTATGCGAGAACAAATCTACTGCTTAACGGAAACATGATCGCAAAATCGAATCCTGGACCATACATTCCACTTACTTCGCTCCTTTTCCTTGAGTTACACACACACACACACACACACACACACATATATATATATATATATATATATATAAGTAGGACTGACATTCAAAAATCGGTAGCGTATAGTTCGTATTTTCTCCTTTCCAAGAAAGACAAATTTCAACCGCGGATGAATAGTAAGTACAGTAAACACTTGAATCAGGATAGTAATTCAGTTAGCAATAACATTAATCACAAAAATGCTGTTGGTACTAAAAGAAAACAAACTGTTTCTTTAAATCAATGTCTATGAAAGGGGAAAAAGCAGACCAATATCTGTTAATAATAAAACTCCTGACTCCTGGTGATAAAAAAGTTATTTGTTTTTGTAACTGATTCATTTACAGTTCGCACGTGGTCCCTAAGGTGTTTCGAATGCTGACAATTTTGACAATAAAAGTTGGTTTCGTTTGTAATTCCACTTCTTTATTTACTTTGAATGCGCAGATGAAGATGAGAAAAACGTTAGCAACAAATAACTTCATGAGCTCACAAGCAGAATGAATTTGTTCTTTTCCCCGATGTTTCTTTAGGAAGTACGAAAGAAACAAAATATATTTTCGGAGGGTTTGATATTTTTGTTTTGTTTTGTTTCCTCGTCCAACGATCTGTACCTTGTTGGCTGTCACTATACATGATTTAAAGTTACAACTTGTGCTTTTGCTAAGAACAGATATAATAGGGTTTCTTTTCATTATTTGGCGTGGGAGACCCGGGTTCGATTCCCGGTGGGAGCTCATGTGGTTCGGATTCCACGTTAATCAGTAGGTCCACGTCTCATATAGCCTCGCTGCTGAAAGGGACGCTAAACTAAAATCAACTCAACTCAACTCTTTTCATTCTTCTTCTGTTTCCAGACTGACATTATGTGTCTGAGGTGTCAGAAATGAGTATAGAAACCAGGGAGATTCATTGTTTGTTCATCATCATCATCATCATCATCATCATCATCATAGGTGTTCTGCCATTATTGGCAGGTCACTTGCTGTTACTGAGAAGCATCCATGATCCACCGTTTTACGTAACCTCTTCGCCTTCACGTGTGATTTTTATATTTTGATACCGTCCAGTAATTGTAGTTTCATTTGTCCCCTCCCTCTTTTACCTGTCACCATACCCTCTAGCACGATCCTCATGATACAGTTCCTTTTTACCCAATGATCCAATCAGTTTATCTTCCTTTTCTTATTTATATTTAAAATTGTTCTTTTGACCCCCACCATTTCCAACACTCTCTTATTCGTTTTTCGTCTGACCCAACTAATTCTCTCCATTCTCCTCTACACTCAGATTGCGAAAGCGTACAGTCGTTTTAAATATTTTTTGGGTAATGACCATGTTTCTGACCCTTACATTACAATACTCCACACGAAACATTTTATGAGTCTTTTTTTCAACTCTTTATTCAAGGTCGCACAGAACAGACTTTCTTTCCTCCTAAAGGCTTCTTTCGCTATTCCAATCCTTTCTTTTATTTCACGTTTACATTTCGGGTTTATTCCACACATGCTCTTCGGGTTTTCAATTACAGACTGAATACATGAAAGGGATTTCACCTTTAAGCGGAAGCAGAGGAAGTGATTAAAAGGTATTTAACATGCGTTCTTTTCTTCTTTTTTTAATTTTAAATTTACAAATCTTTCGTTAATATTCACAAATGCATTTATAATTTCTATTATAGTGCGATGTTCCATGTAGACCTCCTGGTATTTGTTAAATATCATACTGTTGTTCCGCGGGGAAAATAAGATCTAAACCATCAGAACTGGAGAGCAGCCGCCTTCACAGTATACTTTACAATGTAACTTTTGTTTGACAAACGAAATTAGCTTTGCGGATATTTTGCGAACACAGACAAATAAGCCTTTTTGTACGTCATATTTTCTCGTCACATATTACGATCACCCCTACTCCAACACTCTTATCCAGGTTCCGTAACAGTATCTTATCCATTGCTATTTCTTAGCTTGCCGCACAATCGGTATGGGAAATTTCTGTGTGAAATAGTTTAGCCTGCCATTTACTTCAATCATATGTTTTCTATTCGTTTCATATATTCTCTCGATTTCGTATTGCTCCCATTAAACTTTTATTGCAACGATTTATAAACCATCATAAAAGGAAACACCCTACCTAACACACAATTATTAGACTGTTGTGTCATGTTCCAAATGAATTTGCGCAAATGGAACGGCAAAAGTGATGAAAATATATGAATTTGAGAAATGAGGTATATAGTCAGGCACTCTTTCAGTCTTTCTTGTTATTTCTTCAGAAGAAAACATACGGCGGAAGATATATGGCAACAGCGCGCTCCATTTACTCTGTACTGCAATCTAAGAGTGAGACGCGCTATAGATATGGTCGTTTTTTTAATGTTGAATTTGCAGAATGTATCACAGTGTCGTAATATTAGGGTCATTAAGAGAGATAAGTAATGCTGATATTAATAAAATATATTTTAGTTCATCTACGCCTCAGTATATCTAACAATATGAAAAAGTAATTATCTAGATATGTGCAAGAATTATATTAATAATTAAGAGCAAAATAAATTTAAAACTGTTCAGTTGCATGGATTACCTGGTAAAGGAGGGAAGTCCGCCACAAAAATGCTTTTTTTTTCCTCTTCAAAACAAATTGGAGAAGGATAAAATCTTCACTATACAAAAAGTAGTCAATATGGATTATGAGCAATATGAAATAAATACTGTGTTAATTATTCTTATGATGTAACATTAAAATTATTAAATGGAGAAAACGTGGAAAATTCCATCCTCATTCTAGTAAAATCACCATTTAACGAATTTATCTTTTTATCACAAGTTTAAGTACATAAAATATCAACTTGTTGCTAGTAACTTATATATTAAAGTTGAAAATAGCTAGCAATCGTGCTTACAGAGATATAGTAGAAACGTGTTTAACAAAAGCATTAATCTACATCTGTTTACTAGCTTACGAAACGCTCCTTTAATCAGGTTTTGAATCGAAAGTAACTGAGTCTTCATTATCACATGTTGTGCACAAAATAAATCCTATTACTGTACCTGTGGGAAAGTTGCAAATTAAGCATTGGTACCGATCCACTTTTTCACTTCTGGGATTCAAGTAATTTTTCTACAGTGACCAAAAATATCGACTTGAGTTGTATTCTTTTTATCATTCTCCACTCTGTTTTACAGTACAACCCCTCAAATCCGAACCCCGGAAATCCGAAAACCCGGCAAATCCGAACACCTTCTTAGGAGAAAAAAACTACAGCTGGAAAATGAAAAAAAAAAATAGATTTAATCACATAAATTTAGTTTTTTAAGGTTTTAACATTTTTAGACTTAATGCTTATTCCAAATCATTATCTAATTATATTCTTACAAGATGACAGTTATACATATGCGACAATCATTTTGGACATGAGTGTACACCCGCCAGTGAAGGTCACTGCCCTTTCGACCACTGGGCCACCCTGTCTAACCTCAGTCGTTGTTTTACCGCCAATTCAATGACGAAATAAGTACGTAATATCATTTCCCGGGTAATCCGAACCCCCCGAAATCCGAACAGGCCTCAGCCCCAATTAGTTCGGATTTGAGGGGTTGTACTGTATTTCAATATAATACTGGTTGTTATAAACGATAGTTTGTTCTTAGCTGTCATCAAATAGACCTAGAATAGGCTATAAATATTAAATAATTGCATGTACTTTCATTCCCCTTTATATTGGATACCTGATATTTTAAGAAAGATGAGCTTCTTCGTAGCTAAGCGATTATCGTACGCGCCTTTGGCGTGTTAGATCCGGGTTCGAACCCGGCGGGAACTTACGTGGTTCGGATTCCACGTTAATCAGTAGGTCTTTGTCTCATTCAGCCTCGCTGTGAAGTGGACGTTAAACTCAAAATCAACTTAACTCATTTTAAGAAAGATTAAGTTAGCTGTCCGAAAATTTAGAAATCTTAAAGTATTTAAGCTTAGCACACACACATCATTTAATATTATTTTGCTAATGTGTTTTGTGTGTTGAAGGGCGCTTATGAGAAGGGAAATTCGACACATTGTAAGTTTCTCTGGTAAATCTACTAGCAAATTCATAAGTGAAAGGAAACAACGTACATTTCTTTGTATAGTACAAGCACGCTTTCGAAGCAAATCTTTTCATTATATTGTCGCAGTATCGGTTAAAGATAAGAACAACTAAAATTAGGGAAATATTTCTTGCCTGCCACGAAAATGATAATTTCTAATGTGATCTTGAAATTCGACATCTTTTCTTGTCTTGTAACTGCTCATTCGAAACTGTATGCTAGTTTAATATTTCACTCACCACACTGCAGATATAACCGGAAACCAAGCACATACTACTTAACTTATTTTTTAGAGGAATAAGTGAATGTTTCATTTCAACCTATATTCTTTTACCCACAATTAGAAAAAAAAGCACTCAAATATGTCAAAATGCTCAGTATTGTAAACATTTCTTCTTTTCATAGTTTATGTATTTCAAATGTAAATGAAAATTATTTAATTAAAATTGGTGAAAATGAATTAAATTCACAAAGCTTCTTGTTTGGATTTAAGACTTATGATATAAAAAACCTATATCGTTATATCTATCTTAAAAACACATAAATTTCAGTATTTATATTAGTCGAGTCAAAATACGGTTTGACCTGGGCAAAATTGCAACCTTGTTTTACACCTGTATTTTGTTTAGGTGCCTCCCCTGATGAAAATATCCAAAATCCGACTAAATCGGACCACGGGAACACCCCCAAAAACGGTTTTCAAAATGGCGGACAATGGTTTTTCGAAAAAAAATCGTAGACCTTTACGTTGGCGGCTCTAGTAGCCCTCTTAAATGACACAGAGACATAAATGATACCTCGTTGAAACGGCCATAGACCGCAAGTTCCAACGAACTGACTTTTGTACTTATCATGCCCAATCCGTAGAAGAAGGAGAATAATAAAGTCGATTTTTTTGTTTTTTAATTGATATTTCTTGGATCCTGGCAATACTGTACATCCTCATACGCTGTCAGAAAAACTCTTACGCGTAGACCAGACATTGGTAACAATAATATTAAAAAAATGAAAGACGTAGGTTCAAGAGTAAGGGAGATAAAAATTCGGAACCGCGCACCAAGGAGGGTCACTGTATATTTTTTTACTCTGGTCTAACTTCTGTTTCTTAGATCTAGCATCCTCCTTAATTGTCACAGAGACATGAAGCATACCGCGTTGGAAAGCTTATGGAACCACCTTGCCAACGACGTATAGTTTGTGCTCCCTGTGCCCAACCTGTAGAAAAAGAAGAAGAAGAATCCTTTAAAAAAATGGGAAAATCTACACTTTTACCTTTCTTGGGCTCTGGCAACCCTTATAATCGTACTTGTTTCTTTCTTTAAATCAAAGGTCGCTTTAATATAAGTATTATACATAAAACAAAAATATTCTTAAGCAAAAGAATGGGGATAACGAAAGACTTTGGGAGGCAAATTACACATCTACATTGTCATTGCCTACGCTAACACTGTCTTCACCAGTTAAAACATTCAGTTTCTTGGCATACTCCACAAGCAATAGCGAATAGAAGGTCATACCATAATACAGTGTACAAGACAATGCGATTTATAGAAACATAACATCTATATATAAAGCAAAAATATTCTAAAGCAAAAGAATGGGAAGACGAAAGACTTTGGAAGGCAAATTACACATCTACATCGTCATCGCCTAAGCTAACACTGTCTTCACCATATTCGTTTAAACAGTTAAAACATTCAGTTTCTTGGCATACTCCACAAGCAATAGCGAATAGAAGGTCATACCATAATACAGTGTACAAGACAATGCGTTTTATAGAAACATAACACCTATATATAAAGCAAAAATATTCTAAAGCAAAAGAATGGGAAGACGAAAGACTTTGGGAGGCAAATTACACATCTACATCGTCATCGCCTAAGCTAACACTGTCCTCACCATATTCATTTAAACAGTTAAAACATTCAGTTTCTTGGCACACACCAGAAGCAATAGTATATGGAAGGGCATGTTTTCTGCAAGTACAATACGTTCTTGCACACCCGGTAGCGCAGTTCCAATGAACAATAGTGAGCAAATTCCATACCCATCAAACACGATGGTTGATGTGGCATATTTACGAACCGTATACTCAGCAAATGATGCAGCGATATTGTCGTACGAACTGCCTTTACACCATGGTAGTCTAGCAATATTGTCTGGCTCCGTTTCCTCAAACTGTGCGGTCTGCTGCTTGCTGAACTCTAGTATCGCATGGGCCAGTGGGTCTTTGTCTGCCTTACGCATCATGCTGAGTGACTCAAATAAAGCTGGTAGGTAGGCACATAATTCATGCACTAAGGTCTCCTCTAAAGATGTGCTGCCTGCATTAGCGACAACTAACAGTCTTTGAAACAAAAGATTCGAATCGACGGAGATATCACTGCTGATTTTAACACTACTCGGGGATGCTAGAGTTTTGACTTTATCTGCACATTTCCACTTCACAGTGAACAGGTTTTTGCCAGATAGTTTCTTCGCAAGCTCTTCTCCAACTGAAAATAAATTGTCGACGTTGACCGAGGAATCTGCTGTGACGCCAGTGGCAATATTTCTCAACGATTTGTCTCCGTCAAGTGGTGAAATGGGCTACAGTCCTGCAAGTATGCGACGTGTGTCACTGATATCACTGACATTCTGGACGTTTCGGCTTTTTTATGTTGTTCGCTAGTGGCATATGCTGTATGAGTAAGAGTTTGCATCGCCAGATTGTACTCGGAGCATTCTGACATTGAGAGCACCCACAAAAATCTTTGCATCTTCGACATTCCACTCCTAAGGGTTAGACCTCCAGTGGATTTTCGCGATCTCATCACAACCTGCTCTATGACTAGATCAGAGGACAGATCAGAGGACCCAACCCAATAACGGTTGCTTCTTCTAATAACTCCGAACCCATTTTGTGTGTTCCGTTGTCGGTCTCCAGAAAAACATTCTCCACAAGCAATGCATTTAATGCGAGGTCAACCATCATGTGCACACGGAAGGCTCTTGCTACGGCCTTGCCACTTAACATATGTACAACCAAATTTTCTCCATAAACCTCATGCAAGATTTCACGTAAGCCTGAACCATCCATCAGGGAACCAATTGCTCCTGGAAGGTTCATCAAAGTATGAAATGAGCCCAACAGGAGAACCGTGTCCTTAATTCTAATGTTATGTGCCCTGTCATCCAGGATACGTGAAGCTTTCCAAAACAGTGGTTGTCTAAGGTAATGATTGGTGTGACTTTATATTTTCTCGGAAGATTATTCAGGTACACTAAAGTGGAATAGATGCATGATATTTCAGATGGATGGAGGTGAATAATCGGTAAGCAAAGAACAGTGGATTTCCCTGAATGATGAAGAGATGGATCTGCATGAATGGGCTGCGTCATTCCGCTGAGCTGCACAGCAACACCTAACTGCAGAGGAGCTAACATATCTCTTGGTCTTGCTGCTTGCATCAAACACTGGCCAATCGATGCTATTTTGGTTTCATTGTCCTTTCCGGCAAAAAGTGTGGCATAGCATAGTTTAAGGCTAGGTACTGAAGGAATTCCTGAATGGTCAAGTCGCTGTGTCACTTCCAGTTTGTAGTTTGGATTTTATGTCGCTTTTGATCAGTCGAGCTACGGTTTCTATTATTCTATTTTTTCTCTTCTTCATCATACTCTCGTGGTAAATCACGATATGCCCGTAGAATGCGATTGACAGTTTCTCGAAGTGTAATGAAGTCATCTCTCATCATTTGTAGGTGGGCCAGCCCGGAATTTTTTTTGACGCTGACTGATTATCGGTGCAGTATTGTTGAGGAATTGCTTTACCTGTTCGAAAGTTGATACTACATGATCTGTGATAGACACAATCTCCTGCATGAAGATCAGGTGAGAAGTACTCAATTCGACTTTGGACAGTTTCTGACCCGGTATCGTTTCGTTTATTGCAACACTTTAAAATGCTGTGTGGCAATGCTTGTGTTTTCACCCACACATTTTCTGATTTCAACACATGACGCTCATTAAATAAGACAGGCGTTCCGCAAAACAAGCAGTCACTGTTGCTGATGAAGGACCCATCCGACGAGCGAGTAACTCGTTTTTGAATCGGCGATGACGTTTTTCATTTAAGGGCAATCGCGATTTCTTTTTTATGAATATAATGTTTGCGACAAGAGACATGAACCACCATACTTGTAGCGGCGAGAATGTTACTACCGCGAGCCTTACTGGGATTGTTCACTCCTTCAGCTCCCTTTTCTTGAAGTGTGATGAGGTTATCGTCAGGATCTAGGCTTCTGCAGATGATACACAAACGTGTAAAGGAATCAGCCGTGGTTCTTCAGTGCCTAGGTTCATGCAAGACTATGATATGTAGAAAAACTTATAGCACCCCATTTCCAACGACGTATCGTTTGTGTCCCCTATACCCAACGATTATCAGGGTTGCCATAGCCCAAGAAAGGTAAAAGTGTAGATTTTCCCAATTTTTTAAAAGTTTCTTCTTCTTCTTTTTCTACAGGTTGGGAACAGGAGGCACAAACTATACGTCGTTGGCAAGATGGTTCCATAAGCTTTCCAACGCGGTATGCTTCATGTCTCTGTGACAATTAGGGAGGATGCTAGATCTAAGAAACAGAAGTTAGACCAGATTAAAAAATATACAGTGACCCTCCTTGGTGCGCGGTTCCGAATTTTTATCTCCCTCAATGTTGAACCTACGTCCTTCATTTTTTAATATTATTGTTACCAATGTCCGGTCTACGCGTAGGAATTTCTCTGCCGGCGTATGAGGACGCACAGTGTTGCCAGGGTCCAAGAAATATCAATTAAAAAAACAAAAATCGATTTTCTTCTTCTTCTTCTTCTTCTTCTTCTACGGGTTGGGCATGATGGATACAGAAGTCACTTCGTTGGAATTTGTGGTCTATGACCGTTCCAACGAGTTATCATTTATGTCTCTGTGTCAATTAAGAGGGTTACTAGAGCCGCCAAAGTAAAGGTCTACGATTTTTTCGAAAAACGATGGTCCGCCATTTTGAAACCGATTTTGGGGGTGTTCTCCTGGTCCGATTTTGTCGGATTTTGAATATGTTATTCATTAGTAATTCCTGAATCGAAAACTGTTTAAAAAGCTTGTGTTGCAGTTTTGCCCAGGTTGAGGGTAAAATTGCTCTAGATTTCCTGGACTATATATCAAATATTATTATTATAAACAATGACATATATAGTGTCAATTGTAATTTCATTACCCTTTGCTAGCAGCTCTTATCTAATTTTGATAACATGTCTATACTATATTTCGTCATGCGATAGATGAGAAACATAATTTGAGTTATTTTCAGCATTACCATATAGAAATACACACAATATAACTGATGAACGCCTGGAAAATTATTACTGGTTGGGATGAACTTGGCCAACAATCATAGGGTTTGGGTACAAAACCTCGCGGCCAGTACCTCGCGGCGACAACCTCGCGGACCAAAACCTCGCCTGGCCAAAACCTCGCCTCCCAAAACCTCGCGGCCCAAAATCTCGCCGGGCCGAAACCTCGCCTGGCCAAAACCTCGCCGCCCAAAACCTCGCGGGACAAAATCTCGCCTGGCCAAAACCTCGCCGCCCAAAACGTCGCGGGGCCAAAATCTCGCCATACCCAAAATCTCGCCTGACCAAAATGTAAATGTTCCAACAGATGATAAGGATGACGGTATAAAAGACGCTGTTTCAGAAGAAGTATCACGGGTATTTGACCAAGTCCCGCGATACCATATGAAAATTCTATTTCTGTATTAGAGGATTTCAATGTGAAGATAGGGCGACCAGTTTTTAAACTGGTTATAGGGAAAGAAAATCTGCATAAGGAAAGAAATGACAATTAACTGGGTTAGTTTCGTGAACTTTGGAACATCCAAAAAACTTAAAATTTTAACAAAAATCTAATAATATTTATGAAAGTATGAAATAATATATGAGTTCTTACGACGTCTCTTGATTATGTCCTGTAGGTTAAAGGAGACGTAGATGACCAGGATGAAGGAAATGATCAAATAAAGAAAGTGGGAGGAAACGGGAAAAACCCGAGAAAGCCCACGCACACGATCTTTTGTATCTTCTTCTTCTTCTTCTTCTTCTTCTTCTTATTATTATTATTATTATTATTATTATTATTATTATTATTATTATTATTATTATTATTATTATTTGTAATGTGGAATTGCATATTAAGAAACTCATTGGGTAAATTTTAAAGAAAAGTTTCATTCGCGGCGAGGTTTTGGCCCGGCGAGATTTTGGGCGGCGAGGTTTAGGCCACGCGAGGTTTTGGGCGGCGAGGTTTTGGCCGCGCGAGGTTTTGGGCGGCGAGGTTTTGGCCACGCGAGGTTTTGGCCCTTCGAGATTTTGTCCCGCGAAGTTTTAGCCGGCGAGATTTTGGGCGGCGATGTTTCGGCCGCGAGATTTTGTCCGTATCCCCAATCATAGACGTAAACAGAACTACATATGAGGGTGAACAAAAGCAATTACGACAACAAAACTCGGCAGAGCATATAAGAGTGAGCAAAATAAATTATATGGGTGTACATAATGATAAGTAAAGTCAAAACGCTTTCTCACTTAATAATTTATTGTGGTTTTAAGTACATTAAAAAAAGAAAGAAAACTGTATTTCAATGAATTGAAGAATTACAGATAACCAAACCATGACATACATGACTTTTGAAGGAAACAGGAATCAAACCATTTTACTAATCTGTTTATAGGTATTTCCAGCACATTCCGTAGCTAAACATATGCCAATGATTCAAGAATAAATAAAATATTGATAACTTTTAGAAGCATTGCTAACGTGAGTTAATCGTACGCAGATATTGGCTTGAAAGAGTTAAACTTTATGTGCTAACAATAAACAATATTATTGATAGTACAGAAGTATTCTCAAGGAGGCAACAAAGTCATTCATATGCAAAATTAGAATATAAATGCATGTTATTACAAATCCAAACTAGTATTAGCACATGCAATCTTAAAATATAGGTTAACAATTTAACTTGAATTTAGCGTATAACTAAAGGACATCAATAACCAGAAACACGTACTTCTAAATATCACACATAAGTATTTTAGCGCTGAAATAATAGGAAGATATTAGTTGTAAAATCCATTAAAGCCTTTTTTATTATGTGGATGCAAAAGCCTTATATATATTACAAAATTTGGCTTGTAAATTTCCTTTCCTTCCTTACTTGCATATGTGTCATTCGAAACTATACTGATTATGTGAATTGAAATATGGGTACATTGAGAGAACCAAAATTAAAAGTACTAAAAGCTTTATATGGAATAGCAGTTTACATATACAATTATGATATGTCTGTAATCCGTCATTTCTCTATCGGTTCTTTTGTGTAAGCTTGGAGTATTTACAGCCATTGCTGTTTTAATACCAAGTAAATATTATCGGTTTGGTTATATGTCGTAAAAGTGAAAAAAGGACGCGTCGCATCCACATCAAAGACAGGGGATAAGCGCGAGAGAAATGAGGTGGAAGGCAATCAAAAGCGCTACCTACGGCTGACTCTAATAGTTGTGTTGTGGTCCACAAATTGAGTGCTCACAATTTCTCGCCGTTTGAACGTCATTAAATGTAAGAGTCTGTAACGATGCAATAGTATACGCTAGCACATAGACATAAACACGCAAATATACAACGCACTCACTGTTATGTATGTTATGTATTGATGGACAGAGTCAATTGAAAGCTTGAAAAGTAATATGAATGCTTTCTTATTTGACAGTTTCTATATATACTATCTTTCGTTTCCACTTTTATCTAAATATTATTCCTTTTTTGGTTAAAAAAAAAAAGAAAAAACACGATGCACTTACATTCATATAAAATATAAACTCGAAAGTTTTCTCTATATGAAGTGTTAATCAACCCTTTGTTTAAATATACAGATTGGTTCAAAAGTTTTCATCAAACTAGAAATGTGCTCTCTATATAAAAGATGAAATCTGACTGACTGAAAGAATGCTTGAAGAACTGACTAACTAATGAACGCCTAGGGAAACTACTTAACCTGGAAACTTGAAATGTTGACAGTACATAGGAGTTTTGACATAAGATTGCACGAAGGAAGATTTTTTGGAGATTCAACGTAGCAAAGCAGGGGGTATGGGAGTTCATAGTTATTGTAATGGTACATCCATATCTACGAACCATTCCGATTAGAAACATCAAAGTTGATATTAAACATTAATTAAAATAATTAAACATGTTTCAGTCGTTTTAAATACTTGTCCCAGAATGGAGGAAAAGGGGGTTGATTTGAAATTGTTATAGTAAGATGTTCATATCTCGGAATCTCCTTAATATTAAAGAAATGAAATTTGACATGTAGACTTTTCATTTAAAATAATTAAATAAAAGTTTCAGCGTTTTTATAGTTTAAGGCAGAATAGAAGAAAACAAATGAGGATTGTTAACTAAGATGCCAAAGGAGGCGTTCGAATTTCGTGTGATACTTCGAGTTCAGACAAATTTTCTATGGAAGGTGCAGAAAGAAGAACGCAAAATATTGTCCACCGTTCCACATGGGAGCATTTCCTGAAATCATATAAAGTTCTCAATAACACAGCTTTCATACATGAGTGTGTTATGTCTGTTCTGGTGTACATGCATCGTGTCAGCCAGTAACGTAAGTTCAGATTTTGCCAAGGGAAAGAGTGTGAGATTGGACACCGACGTAAGAGTCTCATGATTTTATAAAATCCTCCTCAAATGACGCCCCGGGTGTCAGCAGACTTCGATGTTGGGGTCTGCAGATATTTCAAGTCATTCTACTAATATCCTATCTACTTAAGAAGACAAAGGTCACCTGCAAATCAGCAATTCAATGGGCTCTCGTAACTCCATGCAGTGGGCTCAATTAACCTTCTTGTGAAGAGAATACAGCATAGGGTACATCTTTCTGTCACCTTACATTTTGGAACCTAATAATCAATGACAATTTGCTTTACTAATACTTACAATTAGTCTTAACCTCTCCTGTTTTATTATTTATTAATAGTATATGCTAAAACATCTTGTTGCAATGAACTTGTACCAGCTGTTGCCATATAAATGAGATCGTTTGGGTATTATCGCTCAATGATATGAGTAACTTACTTTGCTTAGTTCTCACGAATGGGTGATTCGAGTGATCAGCCAGTATATTATATTTTGAAGTGTTTTCCTTTTTTAATTATACTAACAGTATATTTTCTTCCATAGTAGTAACAACAGTATGTAGCAGAACTCATGTTCTTTTAACCAAACCTAGTTCAAGTTAAAATTTTTGGTGAAATTCTTCAGGGATATTGATGAAGAACATTGCCCCCTTGTGCAAACCCTGAAATGATACTCCTGAAATAATTTACAGCAGGCTTTCTTAACTGGTGTGTCGTGCACTTAAGAAATTTCAGAATTTAAAAATAAATGTTGTGCCATACAGACCATCAATAATTCAAAACTTTATTCGATACATTTTATTTCTAACATGAAGTCTAATAATAAGATACAACGAATTACGAGACAATATGTACTTGCTGCCGGAAGTTGTATATTTCTATTTGCAAAAGCATTACTGCTGAACAAATGTGACGTGTGTGTTGCAATAGTCTACTAGTGAGTAATAGAGAGAGGTACTTCCTTTGCTATGAAAAAAAAAAGCTTGAAGGAAATTAACAAGCAAATAGCCTGCGTGTATGGTGGTCTACTCTATGGACCGCAGCAACATCTGTAAGTAGTGCAAACCAGAGACGGGCATTTTTGCTAATCCTGACTCACCCTCACCCTCAATTGACTCTTTCAGCCTCACCCTCAGCCACCCTCACCCTCAGTTGGGTCCCTCATAGTCACCCTTAGCCACCCTCACCCTCAATAGACTCTTTCACACTCACCCACAGACACCCTCACCCTCATATACCGAAATGAGGGTAAGGGTGAGGGCGGCCCTCTTGAGGGCAAAAATAAGTGAGGGTGCCCATCTTTGGTGCAAACCATTTGAAGAGTGCCATGTGATCCTTGCGAACTTGCCATGTGCTGAAAGTCCAGTAAAAGAATAAAGCAAAGAGAATCTCATAACAAAATGAAGAGGAAATTCGTCATAGTTGGAGAATCCATATCAAAACATTGTGGATCTGCGTATTATCATCTGTTTGGATAATGAAGAAGTTTTAGTTCCGGTTTCTTACAGATGGCTATACTTCCATAAGACGAATTTCAGTGAGCATGATATTTTAAAAATTCTGCCACGATTGGAGAAACGGATTGAGATATTGGATGTCTATGTTGAAACGTAGCCTTTAATTCGTATATAATGTTGTTGTTATTTATTACACTGTCATTTACATAAATTGTTGTGCATTACTTATTCATACGTCCTTATATCTCCTCAAGTTTAACTTTACCCCAGAGGCGATTCACGTAATCTGGGAACAATAAAAGCAAATGAAGGTAACAATTAAATCGATATGCATATGCATTTATTAATCAAAGTACGAGATAAAGCCTGCAATATAGATTTGCACTGGAAACTCTATCAATCAGCAACTACAGCAATAATAACGCAAACAATGAAATAATGGAAAAGAAAATAGACATTTTCCCAGATTATATATTTGAAGTCTTCTATTTCCCTGTGGAAACTAGGAAACAACCTGGAGGGATATCAGTGAAAAATGATGATCTGAAGAATTGAATTTGCAAACTCAGAATTTCCAAGTAATAACACTAAGTACTAGTCGGCCCTATTATTCATATACATTTTATATAAATATTAGCATAATTTGGTCTGAAAATTTCGGACCTCAAGTCAGACAAATACTTGTGATAAGAACCTTATTAAATTAAAGAAAAAGTAATACAAGTAATTTTACTGTAACAAGTATGTTCTTTTCTCATATAGCGTCGGTGCTGTTTAGAAGTTGAAACCCAGAAACGTTATAAGGCTTAATTAAGTAAAGAATTAATGTATAGTCTAACTTTCTATATTGATTTTCTATGTATAGTCTAAATCTATTTTTTGTTGATACTTTTTTAAAAACGTGACCTTCATGACAAACACTTGATACACCGAGTTATCTGAGTATTCCTTGCAGTTCTCTAATAATATATATATATATATATATATATATATATATATATATATATATATATATATATATATATATATATATATATATATATATATATATATATATATATAATATTGAAAATATCATATAATACAACAGTAGTAAGCCAGATTAATTTTGATCCTAAAGTACTCTAGTGATTTCAAGTTAGCATGATCATCTTCCTCCAGAAAGTCTCTTAGGAACTAAGTTTATCTCCCTGATGGTTAAGTCTCTGACACATTCGGAGTGCCCATATGGCATGCGTTCATTATGTGATGCGTGATCAGTGCATTCATTCTTAAAAGCATTATAAACTTATGTGGGTACTTAATTCGAGTAAAATTCTCAAGTGTTCCATTGAGTTGGGGTACATGTCTGCACGGGCTCGCACCGGACTCGGGCTTACAAAGCATATATCACTTCCAGCTTGGACCGGGCTTGGATAACCGTATTTCTCGCGCCTTTTCGGGCCTACCTTTGTGACGATCCTGTGCATCGATATGTATCGAACTGTTCTTTCTGTAAACTTTTAAAGGACAACTGCAAAATAAAACTTCTAATTGCTGTAAATAAAAATACAATTTTCCGTTAATTATTAAATTTCTGCACTTCGGGCCTATTTCGGGTTCATTTGATTATCATGAGGCTTGGGCCTAAAGATTAAAACATATTTTAGACTCGGGTCGGTTCTCACATCCTAAAGTGAAGGGCCGGGCCGGGCCGGGCCTGGGCTAAAACTTCCTGCCCGTGTAAACCTCTACGTTGGGGCAACACCAACTGGAATCAAAGTGGCAGAAATTGACTATGGTAATTTAAAAAATCATGAGATTCTTGTATTTTACTTCTGTAGAATAACCACTGCTCATGTACATATTTAATGATCTTATTTGCAGAAGACAACAACAACAATCAAATGACTGTAATCATTGGAAGTTTATTGGGATCACTTTTTTAAAGATATGTGTGTTGGGTTTTTACACCATAATCCATGTAACCAGTATTCCTACCCGTATATAAATGTCCACTAGTTTAAAAGTTCTGATTAAGAGAAGATACTGGCTTTATATAAAGGTTGTGTATTATTATCAATTTGTTACTTGCACTATGCAGTGTAAAAATGTGTTGAAAAATTTGTTAGTAATAGAAATTCAGTATTATTCACAATGGAAATAATCTAAGGAAATAACTACACATAATAGTTTAGATTACACTGGTCAGCAGTGAAAATGCTTCGGAGATAAAACTAACCAATTCTTACTAATTTTAGGGTGATAATAACAAATATGGAATTAGTTTTTGAAGATTGGTTCGGCTTTCAAAGAAATACGTTATCACGCGATGTGCTCTGCTGGACAAGGGTTAGTGGCAACAGGAGCTGTCTACTTATTTCAATAAACTTCCATTGTTTGACTGTTAGTTTCATTGCCATCCTCAGGGACATACGAAGGGGTGGGTCCTGCGGGTTTTGACACCTCAATTTGTTTGTAAATTTAGTCTAATTTCAAATGCAATTTTACAAATTTTAATATAATTTGGCTTCAAATTGTATTTGGACCCTCGAAAAGCTTAGGGCTCCTCCCGAAATAAATTCCTGTGTAGTCTCTGGCTATCAATGTTGCTCGCACTTCATCGCTTACAAAGAAATATCAACCACTTCACGGTTTAGTTTGTGTTGAAGAGTTTGTCAGAGAAAACATGTTGTGTAACGTTCTTTTGTAGTTACAATTTGCCATCTCGGACATAGTGGTGGTGAGATATTGGGTAGGTGGATGGTAGCTATTATTATTATTATTATTATTATTATTATTATTATTATTATTATTATTATTATTATTATTATTATTATTATTATTATTTGTCGTTCTATGACTATACTAAGCAGAAACACGTCAAGTAAATGTGTTTGCAGTGCAGGGCAAATTGTTGTTTTTAACGAAGTGAAGCGAAAAGTAGAATTTCGCTCCTATCATAAAGAAAGCCTATCACTTGTACTTTGGCTGTAAAGTGGGAGATGTGGACAAGAAGTGAGCACCACATATATGTTGTTATACTTGTTCTAGAAACTTGCGGGACTGCTACACGGAAAAAGGCCATGCGTACCATTTGCAGTTCCAATTATATGGAGAGAGCCGACAGATCATACTTCAAACTGCTATTTTTGCATAGTTCTTCCAATTAAAGGTCTATCCAAAAAAGAAAAAAAGTGGACTGCTACTTATTGAAATATTCCTTGAAATGTTCGTCACTGTGCCACACTCTGAAGAACTAAAGATTCCACAACTTCCGGTAACTAACTCCAGTGTTTCTTCCGATGAAGAGCAAAAGGCAAACAATGTCGACCCACATTGTCAAATTCTGCTGCAGATTCATCGTCTTCCTCCGATCCTAACCTCACAAAACCAAAATATCAATATCTATTCACCATATGATATTCAACCTGAATTAAATTACCTGGGGTTGTCAAAAAGTGGCGCAGAACTGCTGGCATCCAAACTCAAGAAGTGGGGAGCTTATTCTGAAGATCTAAAAGTGTTCGTGTTTTGAACACGCCAGAATCCCTAAACAGTATTTTCAGTTAAAAGTGACATATTAAGTCGTAACAATGTAGGCCTAACTGGTCTTATGAGTAAACTTAACATATACGATAATCTCGATAAATGCCGGCCATTCATAGACGCATCAAAACATTCCTCAAATATATTCTGCGTAAACTTTCACAAATTGTTGAAACTAAAATCAGGTAGAAACCCTTATTGGCACTCAAATTTGCTAATTCCTCAATGATCCTGAATTTGATGCAGTGTTAAAAAATGAGGAGAGGATTGCATGAGATACTTTCCGAAAAGCGGTGACGACTGTTTTGGAAAAAGAGGCTTCTCAGAACTATAAGGAAGTAGAGGTGCACCTAATACCTTCTACCAAGCAATAAGGTGTAATGTATCACTAAAAATACATATGTTACAATCCCACATAGATTTCTTCCCAGAAAATTCGGAGCAGTCATTGATGAACATGGAAAACATTTCTACCAAGTTATATCTATGATGGAGAAACGGTATCATTGCTACTGAAGCAACTCTGCTCTCGCCGATTGTTGTTGCACGGAAAATTCACAATTTTACCCCAATTTTCCCTTTTCTCGTACAACGCACACACACATACACACACACACACACACATATATATACCCCGTATATATATAGTATCATGATACCATTTGAAAGCCTGTTTTATTCTGAAGAGAATGACGTATAAGTCATGATACTGAAATAAATAATACTGTTCGGCTTCGTTTGATTTTATAGTTATCTCACTTTTTTCTGTATGAAATTTGCTATTACCTAGCAAAACTGAGAAATATTTTTCCGTCACAACTATTATAAATATTACAATGAAACTTGACACATGTATTACCTATAAACTACAATAGTTTTAAAGGTATATTATATTTGACTGCCTTTATTCGGGGCTGTACCAGAGGGTGCTACATTTGTAAAAAGGAATTTTTGGACGGGAAATTCCCAATTTTACCTTAAATTTCCCTCTTCTTATACATCATGTACACATTAGCATAGTACCATTTGCAAGCTTGGTTTATTCTGAAGTAAATGACATATGAACCTAGATAATCAGATGAACGGAATTGAAGCAATAGCTACTTAAGTGAAAGACCAAATAGAAAATTCAAGAATCTAAGTGTCAACACTACATAATACACATATCTATCGATTACATTTAAACTCGAACCAATTCATCATTTTTTCTTTTATTTTAGTATTCAGTATTCTCATTTACATACAAAAATGTACTTTTCTTTTCCGAAGCATGAAAAAAGTTAAAATTTGTTGTCCAGTGTTATCTAAGATTTTATAAAATTTCCTGATAATTGCATGCAGATTTTCCGGAGAGCAGCAAGAAAAAGAAGAGTGTAATAAAAGAACTCTAGAAATACTTTAAACTAATCTTAAAAATCAAGTCATAGTGTATAGTGAAATTTGAAAATTTTTACACTTATTCTCAAATTCAACGTTGAAACAATAATAGTTGTTATTATGTTATTTTTAAAACAAAAACATCGAGTTAACAATTCATGATTACTACATTATGCAGTATATCATCTAGGAAAATAACTTTAATGCTTAAAAACAACCTGATAAGTAGGAATATGAAATGAATGTTTTTAGTTTTACGTCCCACGATTATGCCGACTACGCTAAAGGAGGCGGTGCTGATGAGAAATGAATGAAATGGTGGAATGAATAAAGTTGGACGAAACGGTATAACCCCGAGAAAACCCACGCATACGGTGTTTGCCCACCACAATATGACAAGTAGGGTAGTGGGAAACAGTTTTCATGTTAGTCTGAAGATTACATGTCATTTTTTTATAAAAAAAATATTTCCATTCATAAATGTTGAAATGAAAGTGAAGATTTTCATTCCTTGCAAATAAAATTTAATCACCCATTTAGAAGAATTTCGACACAAATTGGCACATATAGGCAATTCAGTTAAACACAAAATTCAGCAAGATCCTTTCTCCTGGTCTAGTGTCTAGCGCGTACGCCTTTGGTACAGGTGATCTTGGGTTCATCGCAAAAAAAAAGTAAATACATTAAAATATTTCAAATTCTACAGTAACCTCCTAGTCTTCCATGTCCCATATAGCCTTAGCGCGGAAAACAAACATTAAACTTCAACGTGCAAAAAGAACAACAGAATTTTACAAATTTGGTTTATCATTCTTAAACAACTAATGATTCGTCCAAGATTACGTAGTGAACAGACTCTTAGATGTGGGAATTTCAAATCCTTTTAATCAGCATACTCTACTCTACTTCAAGTTTTTTTTCTTTTAAAAATTAGAAATTAGAGATAGTTTTCCAATTGTCATCATGCAAAGTAATGTCAATTTAAGAGCAGGTTTCATATCCTAGGCTAAACTTACACAAACCTCAAATGGTAGAAATCAACCATTTCCGGTTTCCACGTTTATTGGTATAGAACAGAAACGACAACAGATGAGGACAGTGTTTTTGCAATGGGTTCAACGTCTCAAGGGAATGTGTAATGACCACTTGCAACACTTTACAGAGTCCGGAAGTAGTTAAACTTTACTAATACTTCCCGTTTCAATACTGATTTCCAAAGAACTATATGATAAATGATTTCGAGAGGCGGTTTTCTGAATTAATTTAGCTTTTCAAGTCAGAATCAAGTAAAGCGAATATGTTTGCAATACTGTAGAAATAAATTAATAATGACGATCAATTTTCGAATCTTATATGAGGTTTTGTTCTACGAGAGGTCTCACTTGTCAGTAAAAATAAATAAAATATTAAATATACGTTTTATACATGAATGAAGGATTTGGTACCTGTGAAAACAAGGAGAATATTTTAAAATAACATTGCTCGTTTGGTACATTGTTTTATTCCATTTGAGTGAAATATTTTAAGAAGTAATAACTATTTGTATTACATTTATATTACAGGTATGCGATAAGTAAGAGCTAGAAACATGTTAAGTACGTACGCTCTTCGTTCCATTTCATGATGCTAAGATGTATCACTTAGATATATTTTCGTGCATTCTTATCTTCTCTTGACTCTTAATGTATCACTAAATCAAAACTATAGTAAATTTCATTTAACATTTAACATTCATTTAACATTTAACATTTCATTTAATGAGACAAGTTCATTAATTTTAATGCAGCAAGATTTTTCTGGTTGACTTCATATTTCCCTAAATGGATGTTTTGTGATATTTTCAGTTTTTTGTAAATGTTTAATTTATTTTTTCCTTCTGGATATCAAATAACTAACTAAATAAATAAAACTAAAGTCAAATGTCATTTTTAATCAATCTTTGAATCATTAATTAGAAAGAATCGTAAATCTACTTGAAGTACATCAGAAACAACTTATTCCATGAGATAATCTAGTAATTCCAACAACTTCAATAGACATGCATTCTGCTCTTCTGATATTTTGTGTTTTGCCGTGGTGTCCCTTCGCATCCGTTCTCTCCCACATGCTAGTTCCCACTGGAGAAAAATTTAGTTTATTTCCAATATGGAACCACTTCACCTTCTAACTCTGCTGATATCCAGCAGCAGGCCATCTCCTGCGAGACTTGTAATGCTTTTAAATCTTGCATGACACAAAACAATGCACGCGTGCTTTGGCTCGCTAATCTACTTCATTAAACAGTGTGAACATTATCTTTGCTCTTGATCTGAGTTATGGATAATCATAATTCATCGTTCATTGTGCTCCTGGGGTATTTGTTAATGGACAATTCTACCAGTTTCTGAATGTGTCTGTGTATTTTTTAGTACTTAATGATAAATCACAAACCAGGAAGCATAGGGGATATTTCTTTCCCCTAATTCAAACGTTGGAAAATACTGAAACTACGAGTGGTAGAGGGAGATGTGGAATGTAATTTATGGAAGAACTTTTGGAGATTAACTTTGCTTTTTCCTCATTTTTGATAAGAGTAATGTAGTTGCATGTTTCTTATTGGATAGAGGAGCGAGATCGCAAGATACACTGCACTGTTAAGGAAGGTAACAACTGGATCACATAAGGCTAAAGTCCCCAGGTGAATAGGATACTCAAAAAAATTGGCGAAAACAAATACCAGCACCACCAGTGCTGTAATTACATAATTGATTAAGAACACCGAAAATAAACCTAATCGTGAAACTGAATTAAGGTTTGTGTCTAATCTTTTCCATTACGAATTTTAATATAACAAATATTCTTGTCATTTATATGACGGTATTAATTAAATTGAACAAAATGAATTGTGACAGTTACACACCATGATAAATTATGCTTGAATCACAATTCTACATGTATAATTGTAAATTATTATGCACTAAATGTAGTAAAAAAAAATAATTTTTCCTTCCGAAAATGGAATATCAGAAGATAGGGCTAATGGTCGGTTCGATGAAATATAGCAATCACTGATATATGAGTAAATTAAAATCTTCATTTTCAATATAACACAAAAAATGTAATTTTGCAGTTGTCAATGTGCATTACTACTAGATATTACGAACGAGGAATACGAGAAAAATATTAAAGGAGGCATCTTAAAAATACATATGTAGTTTTGTTGTTTCCTGAAAATAGTTTATAAAAGGACACAAAAGTTACTTATATGCGTTATTTGAACCTGGCTTGCTTTCATGTTTTCTCCTGCATTATTGTTTGTAGAGATTGAGGCATACATATTAACGTGCCATTTATACAAACAAGATGAAAATATTTAGAATTTAATTTTGAATTTATAAAGACAAAAATGAGCATATGGTGAAAATTAAAGTGCATTTAATACTGACGGAATTATAATATTTAGCACTTAAGAAAGTGTTTAATACCCTGATAAAAATGCATGGAAAATATTCTTATAACTTATTCTTATAAGCGTTCTTATAAAGTGATGAAAAACGACTAGAAACTTTCTAAATGTGGGTATGGAGAAAACTGAAGAGCATTAGCTGGGTCTAGTGAAAAACGAATGAGAGTGTGTTAGAAATGATTGAGAGAAAAAGAACAATTTTAGATATTGTTTAAAAGTGGGAGATAAATTTTTAGAGCATTGACTAAGGAACTGTATGATGAGGGACTTGCTAAAGGGTATGGTGGCAGGAAAGATAGGAAGGAGACTACGGATTCTACGATTGATGGACGGCATCAAAACATAAAATGGTACATGAAGACGAAGAAGTTTGTTGAAAGCTGTGTAGTGTAGAAACCTATCAGTTACAGCAAGTTATCTGTCAATAATTGTAAGAATACATGTGATGACAATGATAAGTTACATGTTACCATGTGGTAGGTTATTGACCTACCTTATCCTCTTGAATGAAGTTTTATTGCATGTTATACAGATGAGTATAGGCGTCACGTTTCTTTCACAAGACATGGGTATATTGATTAAAACCTTTTAAATTTGGAAATCGGATGTTGGCTCACACCTTAGATTTGCAAATTGGCTCACACCTTAGATTTGCAATTTTCTCTAGGAATCAATACATATCTCTAAGTTTGGATTTTCCCCTATACTTTTTGTGGTAAAAATTCCAAAATATACATAAGCAACACTTCATATTTGGCGATACTAACATCAGACTGAAAATTGAATTAGCCACGCTTCCTGTTTGAGGAAGGAAGTTTAAATACTGTGCCACAAGGTTTACTAAGATAATGTTTTAATGTATTATTATCATTGAATTAGATCTACTGAATTTTCATCTTGATATGATTTCGTTTTGAATACCTTGAATTTGTTTTACCTTTCTCCCTCCAAAAAATCAATAATTTTCTTCTCTGCCAATGATAAATTATGAAATCTTCAACAGTATTTAACCTTCACTTTAAAGGTAAATTGTTTGTATTTGTTGTCAATATTTCAAGCAGCCATTAGCAACGTGACAACAATTTTACTTGTATTCTGCAATATTACGTGTTTATCAATATATATATTGGATCCGTAGAGATTATGGAGCAAAAAAAAAACTTGTTTTTTCATTGATTCCTATTCATGATACGAAGGAACACACAAAAAAAAACAACAGTAGTTTAATATATTGTGGAAGATCTCGTTTTGCAAGCATCCTTCTCATGTATAGAAAACAGGAAGACACTCTCATCGACGTTTTTCAAGAGCTCAAACGAGAATCTAGGTTTTCCTCTGTACTTACGGCCATCTCATTGTTCCAGTAATTAAACCGAACTACTAATTGCCAAGTCCGGGGTAAAGGTCAATGAGTCTCATTACAATGTCGTCGCAAGAACGTTCTTCGTCGAGTGACTAGCCTTCACTCAACTTCTTCCGCTGAAATGTCATGCAGGAGAGCTTTGACACAGTCTCTTATACAAAGCGCACTATCACTTGACAGACTACCACGTTCTTCTACTACTCACTTAAAGCAAATGACACACGATTGTATTAAAGGAGATGCTGTAAAACATCGACGAAGTAAACTTTGTGTTCAGATATATATATACATTATTGGTTGGGACTTATAATGTGGTTCTGTAATGCAATTGTCTCAGAGGTAATACTATGTGGGGGGAGGTACTGATTTGCACGATAGTCTGTGCACCGAAAGGTCAATCAAAATCATTCAACATGTTAATCATTTCGTTTCTGTTTAAGTTAAATAAATTAGAGCTCTTTCATGACTTGCATTTTCTTCTGAGTAGTTGGAAATAACAAAAAAGAGTATATTATTCGCCCAAACATTTGGCTGTATGGATTAATATGTTGATGTCAGATTGTTTTTCATGATTTAAATCTAAATTCATCAACAAAATTTACTTCATATTTAAATCAGTGGCAAAACTTACACAAAATATCAAATTAAAGTCTGCTTTAAAGATTAAAGCTTTGCACAATAAATATTTGAGAAAAATTAAAGAGAACTCGAGTTACTGACTTCATGAATTCTGCAAACTTTCTACATTGTGAAGTGAGCTGTTCTCTTTTCCGAGAGCAATGACTCCCCATGAATCGTATTCATTGTTCTGAGTCTTCTATGTATGTGTTCAGAGAGTAGACAATTCACTTTGATGGAACCAGGGTTCGTTTATAAACTATCTTATATCTAGCAGTCCATTATGTTCACCAAACACGTTATTTCAATATTTTCAATATGACACTCTTATTTGTTACATCTCTTGGTTTTGATTCGTGAATTATAGTGATACGAAAAGCCTTCAAAATTCTTTCTTTCCCCTCTATGGTAGACTGGATAAGACAGTTCAGTTTGCAAAGAAATTATGTGTAAAGATTTTACTTCTGTTACATTAGTTGTTTTCCACCTTCTTGAATATCCATAACAGATGCTATTTTCAGTAACATTCAAATTAAACTTTTAATTTCTTGCTTTCATGGAGTTTCTTAACAAATGTTACAAATACTGTCTGGCATTAATTAAATGTGCACGTCTTTTCTGAAGATAAGAACAATAAATACGTGTTCCATTACTTGCTTCAAAAATTGGCAACATCGCTCACGCAGAGCTGAAAATGTCATTAATTCTGCATGGACTTAGGTATTTCACAGAAGACTACAATATCGTATCACCTACGTACTAAAGTCGAAAGGAAAACCGTACCTGACAGAAATAAGATAAGTTATCATGAGCGTCCTCATGACGATACAGTATTTAGTAACTGTTAAATAATCGTGCATATCTTCCATTCTAAAATATATTGTTCTTATTACCGCATAAACTTATTCAATTTTAATAAGCTCAGATATTCGAAATTCCGGGAGTAATGTTCCGAAAAAAATACCCTCCAACAAGGATGTTATAAAATAAAGGATGTTCCTGTACTGCAAAGTTATGATGCCATACGTTATAGCTTCGCCACGCCTGCTCTTCCATCCTTGTTGATTTTCTCATAATCTATGTCCTATAAGTCGTTTTTTTTTTAAATGGAATATCTTACGTGTTATTTCTTGAATACTAGGCAAACAGTCAGAGGTGAACCTGATCGCGAAGACAATTAAGGTTAGTAAGCCCAGGCACGAGTGAGTACAAACCCCATTGAAAGTAATGAGCTTGAGCTTCATTGACGGTAATGACTCCAAGCCCGAACGAAACTATTGCCTATAAGTTTAAATAAGAGCAAATCCAACTGAGAGTAGAGAATTTGAGCATGTCATTACAAGTAATGAGCTCATTTAAGATACATGACATCAATCGCAAACGAAATGGAGCATAAACCGAAGTGAATGCAACCCAACTAAGAGTACTCAGCATAAGTCCCGTTAAGACTAGTGAGCTCGAGCCAGGTTGATGAAAGTGAGCTAAAGGGTCAACCACTTTGAGTTTGTGAGCCCAAAGACAAACCTAATTAGTGAGCTCGATCAAGAGTGAGCCTGAGCTCATCCGAAGGTAGTGAGCACTAGCGAGAATGCAATTGAGATTAGTGAGTGTGAGCCCCACTGAAGGGTAGTAAGCTCAAGTAAAATAAGCACGTCTTCGAACAAAATTAGTGAGCGTGAGCTCCAAGAAATTAATGAGTTCAAGCCTTATTATAAGATATGAGCTCGAGTACGAGTAAATGCGAGTCTCAATTAAAATAATGAACGCTATTCCCAATGGTGGTAATGAGCCCGTGCCTAAATTAGTGCAAGCCCTACTGATATTAGTAAGTTCAAGCCCCATTAATAGTTGTGAGCTCAAGTTTAGTTGAGGAAAGTGAGGCCGAGCGTGAGTGAGCACAGATTCAGCTGAGACTGGTAAGCCCGAGTCCCCACTGAATGTAATGAGATCGAGCCCAGGTAGGTGCGTGCTCAAAAGAGATTAGTGAATCATTGCGATCTCCAAAGTAGTTAGTGATACGCGCCCGAGTAAAAGCGAGTTTCATTGAAGGATGTGAGCCCGCGCCTGAGTAAGGACGTGCCTGAAAGGAGACAGTGAGCACGAGCCTCATTGAAGGATGTGAGACCAAGACCGAATAAGAACTAACCACGTTGAAGGATGTGTGACCAAACCAGAGTAAATACAAACCTCAACGATAATAGTAATGCGAACTTCAATGAGAATAATGAGCGCTTGTTTCACTGAAGGTAATTAACCTGAGCACAAATGAGTGCAAGTCCCTCTGATGGTAGTGAACCCGAACCTAGTTGAGATTAGAGAGCCCGAGTCGTACTGATTATAGTGAGACTGTGTTCATTATGCTTCAATCACATGCTCCAACGAATTAGTGAGCACGAGCTCCCAAGGCCCTTGAATGCGATCCTCACTGAAATATGTGTGCCTTTTCAGGCTCGCTAACCTCTTACTCGGGCTCGGGCTCGCTAACCTCTATGAGAATAGGGGCGAAAACCCCATTGAAGGCAATGAACACTATCCTGTAAGCTGTATTGTAACTATTTTAAACACTAAAGCAAAGTTTATGTAAAAATAAACCCAATAAACACTACATATTCACATTACTGTTTGAGTGAACATCGATAATGGGAAAGAGAGAAACGAAACAGGTTTAGCGATATTCGCTTATTTTTCTCCTTCACCAAAGTACGGGGACAAAGATAGCTATGAACAAATCATCTAAGTTATAACATTCTTATTAACCACAATAGTTTGTAGGAGTTGTATTGTAGAATTTCCATTAAATTTTGAAGTATATTTTTATTTTAGTAAAGTTCATAGACACTTGAGGATAGGGTAGGAGAGGAATTTTTTCCTTGTTATTTGACTGACCGTGTTCTATCAACATACCCTGCGGGATTGCACAAAAGAATCAAACTATACATTTCGATTTCCCTACTTTTCCCATTTTTAATTTTTCGTTTACTGCACTTTTCATTTTATTCACAAGCCCATCTTTCTAAAATAAAGAAATGAGACTGAATTTAACGTAATATGTTAGAAATAAACCTAAGCTACTTATATTTTCTGTGTACTGCAAGAAGTTTCTTGTAAGAAAGATAATATGTGTGTTAAAAAGATTCAAGTTTATCATCGGTCAATCTTATGGATTCCAATTATAAGAATTTTCTAATTGATTTAAGAAAATCAATAACTTGTTACATGTTTATTCTGAAACTGTTGTGAAAATACAGGTAAATACATTTCGGACATAAGGCTAGCTTTAGATCTCGTGCATAATAGCAATGTTCCATACTTGTAAGAATGTAATCGTTTAACATTTATATATATGTATTATGTTGATATTAGAATGCTTCCTATATGGTATCATTTTCTTGTGCTCCATTTCCCTTCAATCATATATATTGAGTTGTAAAATTTTGCATTCAAACTCATTTGTTTTATCACCATATCTTTTCAGGTGGCATGGTTAAGAGTTGATACGCAAACAATTCTAACAATTCACAGCCATGTGATTACAAAGAATCACAGGATAGGGTTAAGTCATAGCGACCATCGAACGTGGTATCTACAAATCCGTGATGTTCGTGTGGACGATAGAGGATGGTACATGTGTCAGATAAACACGGATCCTATGAAAAGTCAAGTCGGATACCTAGAAGTTGTTGGTAAGTGTATATTAATTCTATCTAATATCATACGTTATTAATTATTAAGCATTTGTTTAAAGTTTAAATAACAAAATCAAAATTTTTAATTGTTTTCAGTAGCGAATGCTATCTTTTGAAAGTAGAATGTTTCATATTAGGTTTATTCTGTTAAGTAAACATTAAACCGACACGTTAAGTGCTGTAAATCTAGATATATGTATTGAGTTGTATGTTGTAGTTGCTCACTAGTCTTAACATTGTTTGATGTACTACGTACTTTTGTGTAAATAAATAAATAAATACATAAATTGATGGAAAGTATTAAGAGTAGATCCCTCCATTCCATGTAGACTTAGTAGATTCCCGTTTTGTGTACTTTAAACTTTTAAATTCCAATATGAATGCGTATTCTTAGCTAAAAATAAAATTATGATCTATTATTGAAATCGAATTCCACTTTTGAAATTTTCTAACGTTTAGAAAATGTAACGTGTAGTTTTTGTTCCTTAAGATCCAAAAAATTGACTTTTAGTGTCATTTAACTAGTTGTTTTCGTTTCGTATAGTCAAATTAGGTAGATCTGCAAACTATAAAATTCAATATTGAAAACATGAGTGATAGATTTAAGGGGCTTTCAGAATTATGTTCATAATTCAAGGAAACAAAAATTCCATTCTTGGAGTTACGTTCCTCTGGTTCTCATGTGTCGATATGTTAATAAGGGTCATTTTTGAGTTATGCTACTGTTCTATTAAAGTAGTATGTAACAAATGATTATAATAAATGAATGAGTGATCATCATGTAATGAGGATTCATCAGCGAGGACATGGTTCATGTTAGAATAAGGCCAATAGCAGACACATATTGTACAGTCCGCAGCAAACAACCTCCAACATGAGCATGTAAGTTTATTGTGAGACGGCAAAGTCTTTTGTTCCAAAATAAGTGTGCAGGTAAGGACGCCGAAGTTTTTCGTGGCTTGATTTGTGCCACTTAGACGTTCTGGTGACTCAGTGCACTGTTAGGCAAAGTTTCACAATAAATTTACATGCTCATGTTGCAAGCTTTTGCTGGGGTCTGTACGTTAAAAGTCCATAATAAAACCGCTTGGAAAGTATATTTCAAATCAGAGTACTAGAAAATAAAACATTAAGACAGAAAAAAACTATAAAAATTAAAACAGAAGTCGTAGAAAGACAGAAAAACCTCAGTGTGCAAAATTGAGAATACTCTCACTAAAGGCTATATTATTCCCCAAACCCTGACCAAGGTTTTAAGTATTCTTAAGGGTCTTCTAAAAAATAACGAAACAAGTTAGTTTCATTTCCCAGTGTGAAACTATAGTAGACTTCCAAACTATTGGAATTTAATATTCAAAGTTAAAGTAGTACGTATATAACGGATTAATAACATTTGTCGGACGGTGAATCCATATCAAAAAGTCATTATTCCCTATATCTTATTGTTTTTATTCTATGGCAATAAAGGTTGAAACCGGAAATCGTTAATTTTAACCACTGTCAGATTGAATGGATTGTCGAGTAAAGAAATGAAACCTACCCTTGGAAAGCTAAATTAATTCCAGAAAACTGTATCTCGATATGTCCTGCAGTTTTTGCTCAACCAAATCAGTATTGAAACTGGAAGTAATAGCAAATTTCAATCATTTTAACCACTTTTATGGTAAAGTGTTGTGGGTTGTGATTATATATACTATTGAAACGCTATATCGATTGCAAAAACTGTTTGTCGTTATCTATTACCGTTTCTGCTCTATTGCAATAAATGTTGAAACTGGTAATCGTTAACTTAAACCACTTCTAGTTTGAACAGAGAGTTAACAGAGAAGATGGAATATATTATTGGGACGCTGAATCAGTTGCAGAAAACTGCTTCTCAATATCTCTTAAGTTTTTGTTCCATGGAAATCAGTATTAAAACTGGAAGTACTAAATTTCATCCACTTTTAATACTAGAAGAGTATTGCGGGTTGAATGGTATGTTCTCTTGAGACTCTTAATCGTTTGCAGAAAATTATTTGTCGCTATCTAATACTATTTTTGTTCTATGATTATAAATATTGAAACTGGAAATGGTTAATTTAAATCACTTTTAGTTTAAATAAAGGGTCAACGGATGATATGAAATCTATCCTTGTGACGCCGAATCAATTGCAAAAACTCGCATGTTGCTCTCTCTTAACGTTTTAGCCCTATGATAATAATAATTTCGAATCCAGAAGTAGTACTAAATTTCAACGCCTTCCACTTATGGTATACTGTTGCGGGTTGTAACAATATGCTATGTTGAGACACTGAATTGATAGCACGAAGCCGTTTGCCGTTATTATTAGACTCTATATTTTTGTTCTTTGGCGATAGGTGTTGAATTCGGAAGTCACTAATTTGAATCACTTCTGGTTTGAATAGAGGGTTAATGGAGAATATGTAATGTATGTTTGGGACAATGAACCAATTGAAGAAAGCTACAACTTGTTATTTCTTACTGTTTTTGCTCTAACTAACTCTATGGCCTATGGAACCAGAAGGTTCATTGCGTCGTTCACAAAAGCTCTCCACTAACTTCTATCCTTAGCCAATTAGATCAAGTTTCTACTTTGTATTCCTATTTCTGCGAGATCCATCTTAATATTGTTCTCCCATCTGCGTCGAGGTCTTCCTAATGATCGTTTTCCGGTTGGTCTTCCAGTTAAGATTTTGAAAGCGTTTCTACTTTCTTCCATTCTAGCTACATGACCTGTCCACCTGAGTCTCCTAGACTTGCTGACCCTAACAATGTTGGGTAAACCGAATAAGTTATGTAGTTCCTTGTTATGAAGTTTCCGCAATTCCCCATTCCCATTTCTCTTGGGTCCGAATATTCGTCCCAGATCTTGTTCTCAAATACTTTCAATCTATGTTCTTCCTTTCGAGTAAGTGACCATGATTCGCAACCATACGAAACAACAGGCATGATTATCGTTCTATATATTTTAAACTTCAAATTCCTTGACAGAATTCGCGACAACAAGAGATTATGAACTGGGATTCCCTGCTTTTAGTCGACATTTATTTTTCCTTGAGTACGGTTTTCGTCTGTTAATATTGATCCTATATATTTGCTTATTATTCGCTTTATCAAAAGTGTTATTCGATATTTAACGCATCCATAATTTGCCGTATTACGATCCCGACCAACTTCCATGTATTTAGTTTTCTCTGCATTTACTTCTAACCCCATGTCCCTGCAAGCATTTAATAAGATCTCTGCATTTCTTTCTATTATTCTCCTATAATTCCCTATTAAATTTACATCATCCGTATATGCAATAACCTGGTGAACTCTATCAATTCTACGCCCTGGTTGCTATATTTCATTTTCCTTATAGCGTATTCTAGAACTAAGTTGAATTATAATGGAAGAACGCTTCTCCTTGTTTCAGGATATTCTCGATCTGAAAACTCGTGGACAAAATTTTTTCTACCCGGACGTTACTTTGGAATTCATTTAAACATATCTTAAATAATCTAGTTAGCTTTCTCGGTATTCCAAATTCTGTAAGAATGTTCTCCTAACCGAGGCATAAGCCTTTGTAAAGTCAATAAGTAGTTGATGTAATGTTTTTGCTCTAAGGAAAAAAATATTTTAACCGAATGTAGGTATAGTACTAAATTACAACCACTTCCGGTATTGATAGTTCAGGATAGTTATGGTACGTTGTCCCGAGGCACTAAATCGTTTTAGTAAAAATGCTTCTTACTATTTGTTATCATTTTCATTCTATGAAGATAAACTTTTAAAATAAAAGTGACTAATTTGAACCATTTCTGGTTTGAATAAAGCGTTGACGAAAGAGATTGAATCTATTCTTTGTACGCTGAATCGATAGCAAGAAGCTGCATATCGATATCTCTTGCCGTTTTGACTCTTCTACCTATCGAAAGACAGATAGACGGGCGGACGGACAGACATAGCAGTTCTGTGCCGTTCTGTATCAGTTATGTATATCATATTTTATGTTACAAAGTTATGTAGGCCTATAAGACAGTTATGTATGTCATATTTTGTGAATCTAAAACGACAACTAGGTAATATATATGGTCATAATGTTACATAATACGTAATCTATTTTAGCTATAGAGCAAATTACGGTTGTTTAAAGGGGCACAGTAACTCAATGGTAAAGCGCTTACCTGGTGCGTGAGGTCCCTAGTTCGATCACCTGCCAAGTAAGTTTGTGGTGGACAACATCGTATCCGTGAATTGCTTCGGGGTATTCCCGTTTCCTACCACATTTCGTTCCGCCAATTCTTCCATCATCATTCGCTTGTCTAAATCATCGTCTCCTTCATCCTAAAGTGCATAGTTGCGGGATGTTAAACTCAAAAATTTCATTTCATTTTATTTTACAGTTATTTAATCCTCTATAAATTTTCAGTTTATCATTACTTAATTTTACGTTCATTAGATTAAGTCTTGCTTTAAACACTTTATATTCATAGCATAAAGGAAATGTCATCAACGACTATAATTGCTACATCAGTGGAATAAAGAAACTAAGATTGATGGGCTGTTGAATCTGAAAATGAATATAGAACTAACTCAAAAGCCAAATCTATAACGTACAGTTCATAACACAAGAAAATACATGAATTAGTTTAATCACATATCAAACTATATACATTCCTGAGAAACTTGAATATTACAATGCTAAAACCCTTTAGGATGCGTGGGACACCCTTTAAATTTTTCTTAACATGTTTTTCTAGAAAAGTAAAATATACTTTAAAAACTGGTTTTAATCACAGCGTAGCAACTCCCTTATGGCCCCGTCCCTTGTTTATCTATGAATTATAGAGTTGTAAACAAATTTTAGTTATTATTTAATTTCAGTTTTCTACGTTGAATTGAAGAGAACTGTTGAAAATAGAACTTGAAACTGCAAAGGCAAGGTCTAGCCTATTAAAGAAGAGAGAGAGAGTGGAGAGAGAGAGAGAAAAGAGCAGTTGTTCACATGTCTAAATTTTGGCCCTTCCCCTAAATTTAATGAAGCACTTTTTTTTTTTTTTTTTAAATAATGAATACCTGTTGAAGGCACCCCTGATTAACACTCGTGTATCACATAGACTATTTCTCCAATTTACAGTTACTATCTGAAGGACTAAATGATTCTCTATATTGTGAACACGAGCAATTTTTTAAGATATCTTTTATACCTAATTTGATTTCAATGAATTTTGGCCACATAATTGGTTTCTAGAAGACATGCTGATTTTAGTTTGAAGGTCACAGCGCACTTACCGCAGAATTGAGGTGGCTGATCGTAATGTCTCTAGTGGGCATGCTTCAAATTACGAATGGGCAAAACCGATTTTTATAAAAAACGGAAACCGATTTCTAAACAAATCGAAACCCGAAAAACCGACATTTCGGTTTTCTCTCAAATCCGGTTTCAGTTTTCTCCAAAACCGGTTCGGCTTTTTCACCGAAACCGGTTTCGGTTTTCTCCAAAAACCGGTTGGTTTTTCATCGAAATCAGTTTTGGTTTTCTCCAAAACCGGTTTCGGTGAAAACTTTTGGAAAGCACGTAAAACTATTTCTGTGGAAACGGATTCGTTTTCCGGAGAACAACGAAACACTATTCTGGTCAGAAATAGAACAAATTTTGGAAAAAAATGGACTCGGTTTTGAAGAAAACCGAAATCAAATCCGGTATAAAACCGAACCGGTTTTGGAGAAAACCGATAACCGGTTTCAGTGAAAAACCAAACCGTTTTTCGGAGAAAACCGAAAGCGGTTTTGGAATTTCTAAAAAAATCTGTTTCGGTTTTTCTAAAAACCGAAAAACCGGTTTTTGTGCCCACCACTACTTCTAATAGGTTGAAGATCGCCAAGAAACACAACGTCTGTAGCAGACTGTGTGCATGTTTATATGTGGATCTTAGGCAGTGTCTGCAACACCCAGACTCCAGCTATGCCTACTGTGCAATTTAGGGATTTTGAGTATGTACGTATAAAGTGCAACTGTGAGAAACCCAGGCCCGTATAAAGGGGGGTCTAGGGGGGCCGGGGCCCCCTAAAATTTTCACGGTAGACTGGCAAATGAACTATAATATGGTTGCATCGGGCCCCCCTAACTTCGGCCAGGTCCCCCCTACATTTTTGGGCTGGCTACAGGCGTGGAGAGATCACTCGTAGCTTCCTGGAATTGCCACTCTAATGGTTTGTGACTTGTCAGTATCGTATCAATCGTGTACGAGACGGGAGAAAGAATGATTTCAAAATAGACGTAACCTTCAATGTATCCGCGACATAGTGGAGAGCGCCTATACGGAATGGTAATTTGAGACGACCTAACTGACAGGATGTTGACTGCCACTACAATCTGTTGCTATATTGAGGATCATTAAGAGTCGAACTGTGGATTCACATTAGATTGATTTTGGAAGCAACCAACATGGATAAGGTTTGTATTTTCTAAGAAACATCGATATAGGCGTAATAGGTTCTTTATAGGAAATTAAAAGTAGAGAAGAAAATCACAAGTGAAAACGAATTCCTCTATCTCTCATTTCTTTTTCTTTTCTGTCTTAGTTACTTCTTCCATATTCTATTTTTGTGATCTGCACTAACTTCTTAACATTTGTCTGCCGACCAGAACGGCTTCACCCGATGTCGGCCATAGCATTTCTTTTCATAATAAAGCCACGTCACTCAAACATAGAGGAATATACCTGGTAGACTAATACATAAAACCCAGCTACCAGTGGATAGAGATAACTCTAACCATGCAACCAGTGAATAACAGAACATCCAACTGTGAACATGGATTCCATGTAGCCCATCGATGTTACACATAATTTGGCCCGAACTCTGCAAAAAATAGTGGGAAGCTGAAAATTCGTACATTTGTTCTATTTCATAACCTGAAGAACATAACAAATCTCGGGTTCTCTAATGTCCGCACGATGGATTCCCAAGCGATTCAATACCTGCAGCACTGGAATTAAGTCGAATTAATTTTAACACCCCTTTCAGCAGCGAAGCTATAGGAGACGGGACCTACTGATTAACGGAATCCGAACCCAATGTCCTCCCACCTGCAGCGCTGTAAAAATTAATTTATTAGTAGAAAAGTTGTTGCTTGCAAGGACTCGAAGCACGGAGTTCACATTAGATTTGAATGAAGAGATATTTACAGGCTTAGATTCAGTTATATATTTTCTAATTTCCACTTCATACCGTGCCACAGTAAGCAATCAAAGGCTACAAATGTTAGAAAAATCTTTATTACATTTTTCTCGCACTGGAAGCTGATATTGCAACATCACTCAGTATATAAAACTTTTCCTGCGAATTATTTAGCTTTCTTATGATAGCTATTTAGTGCTTGGTCCAATTATCACAGAGCCACATGCGTTTGAATGAAGCAATGCGCTTTTGTTCACCGTTTGCGCGATACTATTAAGAAAGTTACTGGCCGCTGAATATATATACAGCTTTTTCTTCGTTTTTTATTGATATCGAGATCAAAAATTTTCAAAGCATTAGTTGAAGAACAACCTTAGTGTCCATTTCATCAATAAAACCAATTTCGTTGATTCCTTGAAAATCCACTAAAATCAATATGAGAGAAATTTTCAAGAAGATATCTATTATCAATGGTAATCTGAGAAGAAAGAAAACAAAGTAGACGAAAGAATGTGTATTATATAGCATGTGTAAGAAAAAAGTTACAAGGGATTATATACAACAGTCAATCTACGATTGTGACATATCTAGATGCAATTCAGCTTTCTTTTACATATACTTCCGTGTTACCAACTTTACTTCAATGCTTGTCACGTACAATATCATTATCATAGGTATTCTGCCCTTAGTGGCAGGTCACTTGCAGCAGCTGAGTAGCTTCTATGATCCACGATCCTCCGCTAACCTCTTTGTCTTCACGCAGCTTCCTTCGTCTCTCTCTCTCTTTACCGCCACCATACCCTCTAGTACATCTCTCATGATTAGTGCTCTCAACGGGTCGGGTCGGGTCGGGTTGAAGACCGACCCGACCCGACCCGACTGACCCGAACCGTGATCCGACCTCATTGACCAACCCGATCCGTTTGAGAGCACTATGGTCACGACACTGGGTGAACGCCAAAATGCACTCCCATTGGGAATTAAACCCGGACCACGTGTACCGAAGTCTTACACGTTAACCACTAGTTAGATCAATCGGTGGATTTGTATATGCATCTTAATGAATATTTGGCAATTTTGAGGTTTGGTTATTTCTTTTTATAACTGATACCAATGTACGACGTGGGAGAAGTTTTTTTTTTTTTCTTTCTTTAGTTCTATGTGACGAAATTTTTATTCAAGGTCAGTCTTCTCACCTGCTTGGACGGCAGGGGGTCTTCTCGGAAGGCAGTAGCAAGAGTCTCTTGGCGGAGACAAAAGGAAATCGTTTAACTACAATGACAAGGGTTGAGGAAACAAGAGAACACCTGTGATTTTTTCCAAGCCTTCAACTTTCATTCCAAAATAGGTTCTTATGATTCCGGGACCTGTGACACTTTGATTTTTCTTTCTTGGTAGTTAAAACGTACTTTATAGTATATATAGTTGCACGTAAGAAGATACATAATATGAATTTTGTAATTTAAAATATAAAAATACAGTATGATACTTAATTACAAAGTACTAATTTTATTTCATCACTTTCAGCCCAACAAATGAAATTCAAACAATTCGCTCCCTGGGTCTTGGTCATCAATACTGCGTCTTATTCTTTGTCTTGCAGTCAAGTCTTGGTCCTGCATTTCGTAGTTTTGGTGGCCTTTCATGCTATACAAGAGCCAAGAATGCTCGCCTCATCGGTACAAATGAAGACCAAGTGTGATTTTGATTATGGTCTTTCATACTATACGGAAAGCAAGAAAATATGCTCATCGCTACTTGGTGATAACCAAAACAAGGCCAAGAGCAAGATTACTATGCAATTCGTCTTGCATATCCAATCTTTATCTTGTTCTTGTATCAATGTCCTTGGGCTTGGTGAAATAAAATGAAATATTCAGTTTAAGGTCCCTCGATTCTGCACCGAAGCTAAGGGATAAGGTGACCATGAGAAATGAATGAAATGGTGGAATGAAGAAAGTGGGAGGAAACAGAACCCCGAGAAAACCCACTACACGGCGTTTCTCCACCACAAAGCCTACTTAGCACAAGCTGGGATCGAACCATGGACACCATGCACCAGAGATGAACTCTCTACCACTGAGCCACCGCAGCCCTGCTTGGGCTTGGTCGTCCATATCCAATCTTTCTTTTATCCTTGCTTAACACGTTAGCTGCCATGTGGGTCCGATCCGACCTACTGGAGTGATCTAAGAAAATGTTCTTGTAGGTCCGATCGGACCCACAATTTCTAATTCGTCGAATTGACGTTAGAGTACTTGTATTGTTAAATCCTGTCTCTACTGTTATTGAACTGTAGTGTTTTTATTACACATGTAGGTTTTGGTCTTTGATATTGATAATTAACGCCGCTAGGGGCGCTAAATACCAAGTAACAAGCATTTGTTGCTTTTGTAGACCCGATCGGTCCTATGTTTTGCTTTTTCAGTTACATGTTAAAAAGTTTAACAATGGATTCATTATTTATTCTAATTTATTTTCACAAGATGTCTGTGTCCCTGTCATCTGCTGAATTTTCAGAAAAGTCTAGATCACTACACCGCTATTACTAATGAGATCGTGTTCTGCGCATATTTCTTCGTTTTTCATTGCACAAAGATATTACTTATTAGCACTAAAGGAAGATGAATATATCCACACTTCTCACTTCTGCACATGTAGTAATAAACAAATAACTTTCTAACAGAGTTGCCAGTTCAACTGTAATTTATCCCCTTGCCCATAAACAAAATATACACACGTAGGTCCGATCAGACCCCCAACTTTTATGCACGCGGATTCACTACCATGCCTTAGATTATGTTTCAATATTAATATTATGTTTTAAAAAATATGAACAAAACAAGAATAATGTAAGTAAGTACGCTTGGCACTCTACCGGTGAACAACAAAATTCACTCTTGGCAGCAACGTGTTAAACAACTTCTAGTTTTGTTCTAAATCCAGACTCTATATTGGCGTAGATATTAATATTACAGTCGATTGGTAAAATCAATCTTCCACATTTACAAATTAAAGTACACACAAGTACAAAAATAAGCATTTACCATAAAAACACTAGCTGCAAGTGTTCAAAATAGATGTATGGCTTCTATAAAATCAATTGAAAATTGCTATTTTTAATTAGGCAGCTAGTGAAAAACAGGAGCTTTCGACTCCAGCCGAGTTTAAGCTCAACCTAAACTCAGTTGACCAAAGTGAGCTGACGCGACTGACCCGACCCGACAACCCGACCCGATAACCCGACCCCATTGACCCGACCCGATAACCCGACCCAAGCTGACCCGATTGACCCGACCCGACAACCCGACCCGAATAACCCGACCCGAGCTGACCCGATTGACCCGACCCGACAACCCGACCCGAGCTGATCCGACTGACCCGACCCGACAACCCGACCCGAGTAGCCTGACCCTACAACCCGACCCGAGTAGCCTGACCCTACAACCCGACCCGAGCTGACCCGACTGACCCGACCCGACAACCCGACCCGAGTTGACCTGACCCGACCCGAAACGTAACCCGACCCGTTTGAGAGCACTACTCATGATACAATTTCTTCTTAGGCAATGTCCCAACCAGATTCTATACCTCTTCTTTACCCTAAAAACACGAGGGGGGGCTCGGAGGCCCACAAATTATTTTTCTTACATTTTGTAACATTTCTACTGTAATTGTATAAAAATCTGAAAAAATTGACTTGCTTAGTTTTTAGTGTTCTGTTTTTCTATTTATAAATAAAGAAAGTGCTCTGGGCCTCAGAGGCCCCCCATTGGAAGCGTAAGGGACTACTCACCGCATGCACTGACTGTTATATTCCAGTGTTTTGGCTATTTATTTCATTTTCCTTTTTAAACAAATTCAGTATGACAACATGTAGGGACACTCTGAGTTATTATTCTGGTGCATCGGGGGCAGGGGGGTTCAGTGGTAGAGCGTTCACCTCCGGTGCTTGGGGTCCATGCTTCGATTCCAGTTCGCGCCATGTGGACTTTGTGGTGGACAAACACCGTGCTCGTGGGTTTTCTCGGGGTTCTCCCGTTTCCTCCCACTTTCTTCATTCCACCATTTCATTCATTTCTCATAATCACCCTCTCCTTTAGCCTAACCGGTACAATCGTGGGACGTAAAACTTAAAGATTTCATTTTATCTGGTGCAGTGTTGCTAAGTACACATTATAAAAATTTAGTATATACATGTTTCTGATTATTTTTTGGGCACCTAAATATTTTATTTTCTATTAGTTTATTCCTTCAAACCTGCTTACTAACACCTAAATATGTCATTTTATTTTATAATTACACACATGGACACACACACACACACACACATATATATATATATATATACAGAGGTTGGACAAAATAATTTAAAACGTTTGCACATGTGTGAAAAACATACCTAGTATGGTGTGGTATCCTTTTGTGTCTAAAACAGCTTGGATCCGACGTAGAATGGAGGTATGCAGCTCCTGAATCGTGGTGTGTGGAATTTTCTACCATTGTTTCTCCAAAACATGCGCCAGTTTCTTAAAGGATGCTAGTGGAGAGTAATGAGACCGAACATGCCTTTCTAACTCAGACCACAATGGATCAATGATGTTCAGATCTGGTGATTGTGCGACCCAGGGAAGGTGTGATAGCTCCTGGTCATGCTCCTCAAACCATGATTTCACCGTTTTTGCAGTGTGACATGGTGCCAAATCATCTTGGTAGATGCCATCACCATCAGGGAACAATATGTGGGCCATGGGTAGAACTTGTCCCCAAAAATGGCCTCATACGCCTTAGTATTCATCATTCCATGCAGGGCTATGATGGGACCTGCAGAAAACCACGATATCACTGCCCATACTGTAACAGAACCACCCCAATGCTTTACAGTTGGAAGCAGACAGTCTGTATCATAAGCCTGCGACGGTGTTTTCCATAAGTAAACACGACCGGTTGTTGGAAACAAGGTGAAGATAGATTCATCGGACCACATTACGTGTTTCCACTGCTCATGAGGCCACGCCTTGTGATCCTTGCACCACTAGATACGCCTCTTAGCATTTACTGCTATGACCATGGGTTTGGCGATAACGACCCTGCCATGAATTTTGACTTATGAAGGTCTTGTTGCATTGTTTTCGATGAAACCGGGTTCTCTAGGCCGGAATTGAGTTCAGACGTAATTTTCATTGCAGTGGTCTTCTTTTTAGCTTGCACAATCCAGTTTAATGCCCTCCGGTCCCTATCTGACAGGATTGTTTTTCGACTCCTGTTGTGCTTCGCAGACGTCCTTTGCCCATGAATTTTGTATGCCTCGTGATATTGGACACAGTGCCTTTCGATACCCCCTCAATGTTCGCCACTGTTGCCACTGAAGCTCCAACCAGACGGGCATCAACGGTCATGTCTCTTTGGAAGTCTAGCAGGTCGCCAATTTAGCTAAACAGGTTACTGCTGACGGAAGAGGAAGGTCCACATGACAGATTGAAAACAAAACAAAACAAAAAAAAAAAACGATCGGCAACTGCAACAGTGTTGTACAGTGGAGGGCCAAACTTGCGTGTAATGTATGAAGTGCTTTTAGATTTTTTGTCTACCCCTGTATATGTATATGTATATATATATATATATATATATATATATATATATATATATATAAAGAAAGAAAGAAAGAAAGAGAATCAAGTTTCAATAGTGATTGGAAAGAACTATGCTGCTGCACCTCTGATGTTATCAAGTATTTTTAATCATAGAATTTACAAACAACAGCCTGCAACACTGACTGAAGACGCATATTTCATAGGAAATTGTCAGTTCGTTATTCTCTGACTGTGAGTGTATTTGGGAATCTGCAGCAGCATTAAAACAATGGCAAATTGTGTTTTTCGCCAAAGTTCATTTGAGAAAGAACTTAAAAAACTTTTAAATGACGTAGAGGGTAATGAGCTCGAATATAGCTAGGTGTAAATAAGCCTGTCAGATTTTGATGGAAGAGACAGAGATTTTAATATTTAATTTGATAATGCAAATGAAACAAATGGAAGCAGTGATACGTTTCTTGCAATGAATTCCTTGCAATATGCATGATATCGTAGTGGTGTTAATTACAAAACTGACAGACAAGTTGTAGCTTGTTTGCTTACGTTTTACATGTTCATTTCATACGTGCAAAAACCTGACTTTGTGCTACTAGAAAAATTGTAACTTGTGTTTGCAACACTACTTCTCTGGTGACATCTCCTATAGTGCAGAATGAACGTCACTCACACTGTCTATCTTTTCGCGGAAACAACATTTGAAAGAATTTCACCATTCCAAATATAAGAGGGGTGGAATTATAAAATATTAATCCTGAATTCATTGGAATACTGAAGTATGCCCCACCCTTCCCATTCTACTCTACTTTACTGCACTACCACCAAAATGCTTTTACAAACCGCCCTTGTACACATACTACAGTGTAATAAGTTGCTATTGATCTGTTTGATAGTTTTTCTACACAAACTAATAAAATAAATAAGTCATAATTAGACATCGATAAAAATGGTAACTTAAACAATTACGCAAACACAGTTGGCAACACTGTACTTAGAAACCTAGTAATAATAGAGAATAAAAATATATGATGTCTTAGACATACCAAGAGAATATCGGACAAGATAAATTATTGGTTGTGGGAAATAATGACCTACATGCCCCCGGTTGGTGTTCCTTGTAACTCAAAAATACATTGGTGTTCCTAGGGTTAACAATATCTAAAAGTGTTCTTTTCTCCCCTACCATTTCTAACACCCTCTCATTCGTTTTCCGCTCGATCCAACTAATTCTTTCCATTCTTTTCCACACCCACATTTCGAAGGCTTCTTGTTGTTTTTCATCACTTATATGTAATGTCCGCGTTTTCTCTCTATACGGTACAACACTCTACAGGAAGCATTTTATGAGTCTTTTTCTCAACTCTTTATTCAATGTCCCACAAAACAGACTTTTCTTCCTCCTAAAGGCTTCTTTCGCCATTCCTATCCTTGCTTTTATTACACGTTCGCACTTGATGTCATTACTAAAAATACTGCCCAGATATCGAAAATTATTCATTTGTTCTATTTTCTCCCCTTCAACTTTTATATTTGACACAGACCTCTTCGTTTCAATCACCATGGGTTTTGTCTTTCTATCATTTATTTTCATTCCATATTCCTCAAAGACCATCCTGAGGTATTCTAGCATTTTATTGATTTCCTTTTCAGATTCTGCACCAAGCACCATATGTCCTGTAAATCTTATGCATCTAATCATTCTACCTCCTAGCGAAATGTCGTTATCATAATGTATACTTTTTTTCACTATCTCTTCTAGATAGATATTAAATAGTGTTGGCGAGATGCAGCATCCTTGTCGAACTCCCCTTCCAATTGCACTCTCTTCCGTCAGTTCTTCCCCTATCCTAACACTTACTTGTCGGTTCATGTATAAGTTTCTTACGACTCTTCGATCTTTCCACTCAAACCCTATCTTCTTTAGAACTACCAACAACAATTCCCAATTCACGCGGCCAAAAGCCTTTTCAACATACACCTTTTTCCCTTTTCCTGTAAATCTTTCACCGGTCGCCCTTAATAATCCAATAGCATCTCTGGTGCCCTTACCTCTTCTGAACTCAAACTGCTCCTTCTCAACTTCTTCATTTATTTTTCCATATAACATTCTCTTCAATATTCGGAGCAAAATTTAAGCTGCATGAGATATGAGACTAATAGTTCTATAATCCACTCATCTTTTTGGTTTCGATTTCTTAGCCATCGGTATCATGATCGTCTTCAGGAAGACTTTTGGCCACTCGCCTGTTTCATATATTGCATTGCATATTAGTCGGAACAATTCCTTCTTTCCCTTGTATCCCATATTTTACTCCCTCGTGTATATATCTATAGACGAGTTGAAGATTTCCATGTATAACGGAGGTATAGTAAAGGTGTTAATAACCACTCCATTTAAATTAGTGATTCTTTCTGCAACATAAACTGCAGTATATCAACGTTTTTTCGTGTTTAACATCAGATGCGGCGTTGGTTGGAAAATAATTTGGAGGCTTAAAAATGGGAATGGAAGCTTTTGTATTGTAAATTTATCTCTCACCACCTTGCTTCCATTGCTTCCAATAATCACGTGCACATAATAGCTTGCAACTGTAAGGGAGCCAGAAACATAAGAAACAGGTTTGAGTGCAGAAGACCAGGAGTCTGATATTCGAATATTTAGGGACGATGCTGTGGAATGTCAAAGTAGCTCTATTGATGATGGTATATGAAGAAGATGTAATCGAATTTCAAATTTAATGAAAGAAGGTAAGAATACGAATAGCTCTTTAGTCTCCTTAGAATTTGAATTATAATTAGGATAAAGTGTCGTCAATACAATGTTCCACCGCACCTTTTGTTCAACTTTTTTCTATTGATTGTATTATTATATTTGTTTACATAATTCGGAAAATTTTAATGAAGATTGACATTGATAATTGTGTCTTTTATTGTTTAATGTGTATTTTATTTGATTTTAAAGTCATTATGCTAATGTTTCAAATAGTTATATATCTTAAATGAAGTTATATATTATCAGATGCTTTACTTGTTCTTCTGTACTTTTAAAAATTAATATACAAGGCGTTTCAAAGCAACATCGACAACGTTTGGAAAATAATTCCTGACACAAAGATAAGACAAAAAGTATGGATGTAAAAATGCTTCCTTTCAGCAGGAGAAAATTTATTGAAAATATGAAAATCAGGCATTAGCCGAGAACAAATTTTTGAATAGAAGTCAGGTAAAGGGTAATGTCCATTATTTTAAAACATATATTCCATTAATTCACAGTTAAATGTGGTGCAGGGGTTGCGCAAGAGTCACGTCAAAGTAACTGGAGAATTTCTGGTTATTTTATCAAACGTTGAATAAGAAAAATAACATCCAAGCACAATGTTTCAATTAAGAAAAATCATAGTATATCATTCAAGCTAGAACACCGTTACAATTTAAAAGAAGCAGAGATATATGTATTTGACTGACCTAGTTTGTCTCAGCACACAATAAACTCTCTGAGGGAAAAACCGTTTCTCCGATGGATATATCTTTTGTATTTGGTTTATCATTTAAGATAAATATTGAAATATGTTTGATGCACGGGAGTTCGCAGTTTTTGGAAATGTAAATTGTGGATATCTTGTACTTTATAAACGATCTACCAATTTAATTTATTTCATATCGCATTTTTTAAAAATGAGAATCTCTTCCTTGCTGTGTCTATATTCCTAAACTAAGGCACCATTGGAATTTCTATTATTCAATATTTTTACCTTTACTATTACCTGATTATCATGTTCGCTTTTATTCTTGAAGTTCCCATAGTTGAAGTTTCAAGGTAACAATTTCTTCTCGATGCCCTTCAACTTGTTATGCCGTAATATATTTTCAATGCCCTGAATTATGAAAAAGTTAAGAATCAGTGGTAAACAGAACACTAGGGTCAGAGGGTGAACAGGTAGGACGAGCGTCGGCGTCCGGTGTAGTTTTATTGTAATTTAGGCCAAGTAATATAGAAATACCCTTTTCAGTCCCGAGATTACCGATCTAACAAAGACAATACAATACAAAACATTTGGAAAAAGAAACTACCTTCAAATCTTAACATAAGCTTCGTTTAGCTTTATACACTTTTCCCAGCGATATTCACAAGAGATTGCACTTCCGACCTCGCACTCAATGGGTTCCTTGTAAGTTGAATGTGGAAACTTTAAAGTATCTGGAATCACCCATAAATATTCTTACAATCACTTTTCTAAACTCAAGTTTCAATACAGAATATAAATATAATGTTTGTGTTTGATAAATGAGCTAATTTACTATATGCAAAAGGCAGATGCATTAAACAAAAAGAAAATATCATCCACTTTAACTCATTCCATCTATCGGAAGAACTCTATGATTATGCGATTCTTCTTCCAGTAAGATGTAATATTATTTAGTTGAAAATACAGATATTAAAACTGGTCTTACAGCAATAAAACAATGAGTGTCACTAAGTATTCTACATTCAAATCTCTACACCTGATCTTGGCTATTATTTCAATATTACGAAGTGCAATACTTTTAGATAATTTCTTCTATATTTCAATATACTGAATCTCTCCTTTTCCTTTCTAATTTCGTAACTAAAACGCTGAGAACTAAATAAATAGAAATTGGAGTTGCCTGAGAGTTATATGTATGTATCATCTGCATACTCTTTTATTTCCTTTTTGTTTCAATTAGACTGCCGACCCGCTCTCAATAAAGATAGCTTTATATTTTGCAATCCTTCTTTTCATTGCTGAAAGGACTATTTACAACTGTCATAAGAGTCCTTCTTACTCTCGTTCTCTCTTTATATTTCTATACATAGTATCAAATTCACTCTTTGTCCTTTCTCTCTGAAAATATACCCTTCGTCTTGCTTGAAACAGTCTACATTCCTGTTTATTTTCAGCTACGTATGTTTTTGTTCCTTTTCTATTATTGATAATCTCCACTTTATTCGATTGTATTCTCCTAACTCTCTTCTTGCTTAGTAATTTTGCCTTTGCTTTAGGATATCTGTGATATAATATTTTGTTCGGATTTTTAATTATAATACATTTATGCTGTCCATTTCTTTGCAAACGTTGTGAGAGATCAGCGTTTGTTGAATAATGTAAAATACTTGCATAAAGAATTGTGTACAGTTGAATTTCATTCGACAGAAAACCTTCAAGTTTAGTGTAAATATGTAATGTTTCTCTGCTTATATATAACGAATACCAAAAGCAATTGTTCTTTGTGCTGGAAACTATAAGATAATTACTCAAAATGCTACTTGAAAATGCATTTATGTAGAGTAGTACTTCCAGTAAAAGTTAAAAAAATGGACACTAAAGGAGACGCTGACGATTAGATTGAACGAAATGCTGGAATGAATAAAGTGGGGGAAACGGGTCAACCCAGAGAAAATCCACGCACACGGCGTTTGTGAAAAGTATTGCCAAATTTGGTCCCTTTTGCATGATCTGCGCAAAATTCTGAAAGTATATTAAATTCTGAAAGTAATTAATTTTTTGCTAAATTCTGAAAGTATATTAATATATTCTGTACCTAATACTTTTATTTCATAACCGTGAATACATTTTGAAGTATAACTCTTGTGAATAGAAGTGAAAAACAATAACATGTTCACGTTCTTCAAGAACACTAAAAGGCTTTGATTTATTATATAATTACATACAAAGGGATTAAATCCTTTAAATTAGATAACTTTTAATTTTAAAATGATATGCGAGAGAGATAACGACATTTATGGAACCTACTGATTTTGAAATGAATGATCTATAGTGATATGGTTGAACTTTATCAACTTACCGAAGGTCAGTATGATAATAAAGGATATATACCTATTAAAATTTAAAGAAGACATCTATGGTCGTTCACATCTTTTATAAACGAAACGTTCGTGTTCATATAATTGTAAAAGAAGAACCCCTTTCTTTTTATGCAACCAGCATTTCTGTTCTGTTGTTTGGGTTTCAGATATGCAAAGGGACTTAACGATTAACAAGCATGGTTGTTTATTTTAGAAAATGAAATATACGACTATTTTGGTCGCAGAATAGATTTAGTTCCATAAGGTATGACAATTAAAAATTAAATGGAATGTTACAGTTTTACGCCCTACGAATATACTGTGGAAGATAAAGAAGACGGTGACGATGAGAATGACTGAAGTGCTTAAGTGAAAGAAGTAGAATGGAACCCACAGAAAATTTGTTTGTTCACCACAAAACCCACTTGGCGCGAGTTGGGATCGAACCAAATCCCCACACCGAGATGAACGGTCTACCACTGAACAACTCTGGTCCAACATAGCAATGATAGTTAATACTCTCACATTTAGTTAGATCAAAAAGTCAATATCTTCTCAGCTGTCCAAATCAGACCATAGATCAATTCTTGCCTATGTATTGAAAATAAATCTATTGAATCTAAAATTATCATAAAATACAACTTCCGATATTCTAATCGGAAACGAATCTAGTATTACTAACTATCGATGAGAGAAGAAAAAGAGGGGAATGAGAACTTAACAGAATGTAAAGAAATTGAGGAACCGTTATAGGATGGGAGGAAAAGAAGTAAAACCAAAGAAAACTTTCATTATAGAAGTATTAATGGAAGCCATAAAGAGGACAAAAATGCACAGTTACAAAATAGAAAGGTAAATCTAATTCATAAAGATATTTGCCAATGCATGAAAATTAAGACAAAAGTTAAAAAAAAAAATGTTTTAAAACTGAAAGTTTGTTTTCTACTAGTAAGACAAAAATACTTACTGGGAAATAAAATATAATATCAACAAATAAATCTAAAACTTCATTATAAAACAATTTAGAAACGTGTGATTAAAACTAAAATTGGACATTCAGGGAACTGAATCTTAGAGAAAAAGATATCAATTTGTGTGCACTGGTGTGCCACTCTTGGTAAATTCAAAACTTCCTCACAAATGTTAGTGTTGTAGTTCTCAAATTAGGGTATTTATTTCCTACAATTCTGAATCTTGTTCAATACAAATTTATAATTTTGACACGAAATGTATTAGCTAAGCGAAAAGATAATGAGCAACTTTTGCGTGAGATAGCCTTGAGGGTATATGTATCGCAGCTGTTAGGCATAAAGTTATTTGGCAACTTACAGTTGAAGTTACAGATCAGTAAAAAGTGTTCGAATTCTTATAATAAGACGAAAGATATTCCGTCGCCTCGTGAAGATCAAGATGCAAAATTCTGGAGAAGAGAGAAATTTCTTCTATTTAATATTTAAAAAAAAAAATCGTTCTCATTAAAAGCTTAGTAGAAAGAAGGCTAAAATGATACTATTGACAGAAGCTTGCAAATTAATTCCATTAATTCACATATAGGGCTAATTAACATATATTTTACATGTAGGCCTAATTAGTGGGTAAATAGTGAGGCGGAATCCGTATCTGATATAGTGTAGTAGTTAAGGCTGTTTAAACATATGAACATTCTGCATCGAAACATTCCAGTGCGATTTTCTTCTTCTTCTTCTTCTTCTTTTGCTTCTGTCTCCCCTTCATGACACTTCAACTATTCTGATTTCGCATCCTGGTGAACATGAGTGAACTTCCTGCAAGACTATGCTACATATTAAAATTTTATTTCGATACAGATGCAAATGTTGTGACGGACTGTGAAGAAACTTCTGCTCATTATGGGCGAGATACGTTAATGAAAGAAAAAAAATAGGTTCAGTCGCTTTTCTTTTGGAAAAGGTTGACGTGTAGGTAGCACATGATCTGACTTAAAAATATATTTACAGAACCGAATATCTACAGAGTCCCCACGAACCTGGAACATCAGGAAATGTCAAGGAATTTCATTTTGTTAAGAGAAAATCATGGAAATTATTGAAAAGTTCTTTAATGTCAGAGAAATTATTGCAAAGTTCTTTAATGCCAGGGCAACAAAGTAGTCGTTCTCGATAATGAAGGAAACTTTGAAGTAATAGGGTTATTTGGGATTTAGAGATCATGCAATACAATAATGTATAAGAATAGATTACAGATACATTAAGCCATACCAAACTGTGTTGTGCCACGATTGGTTGTTAAGGTTTAATTCTGAAATTAGTTAAGCTACAATATATTCAAACCCTGAACGTAAACAGAGTGTGACGTCTCTGATTTTCTGAACTGAAATGGGAAGGTCCCACAAGTTGTCACTCAAATCTGATTGCTACATAGCACATCTGATAGAGCATCATGAGAAATGAAAATGAGCAAAATTTAAGGTACTATGGACTAGAAGAATAGAAGTTACAGGGCTTCAAAATTTGAATATCCAAAAGATTATATCATCGAATTATGTAAGTTTAAAGTAAATATCTTGAAAACTGTTAAAGCAATCGAGACAAAAAGTTGAACAAAAGTCGAGCACGAGAACAAATAAAATTAGTGAACACAAAATAGAGTGAGCCCGAGTTAAACTGAAGATAACGAACGGTGATCCGAACGAAGCTGAGTATGAGTCCAACTTTGTGCAAGCCTCACTGATGGCAGTGAGTTCGAGCGCGAAAGCAATTGAGATTAGTGACGGCGGTCCTCACTGACAAGTAGTAAGGCTGAGTCTAAATGAGCATGTGCTCGAACAACATTAGTGAGCTCTAGTGACAGGAGGCTATTAACTGCAACTCTCATTAAACGATGTGAGACAGAGTTTGAGTAAACGTGGGCATGAACGAGAATAGTGAGCGCGAGTCCCACGAAGGTAATGGATCCAAGTCCAAATGAGAGTAAGCCCTACTGACGTCAATGAGCTCAATGTCCATTGATGACTGTGAGCTGGAGTCCAGTAGAGGGAAGTGAGGTCGAGCGCTAATGAGCACGGGTCCAGTTGAGAATAATGAGCCCAAGCGCCACTGAATGTTGTGAATACGACCCGAAGAAGGCACGTGCTCGAAAGAGATTAGTAGACGTGATCTCCAATTAGATTATTGAGTACAAGCCTCATTGAAAAATGTGAGATCGAGTCCGAGTAAGTGCGAGCTTCAACGAGAATAGGACGCAAGCCTCATTAAAGGGAATATACCCAAGCCCATATGAGTGTAAGCCTCACTAGTGTTACTGAGCTCGAGTCCCATTGATGGTACTGACAAGGAGACTTACGGAAGTGTCACTCACCGATTTGAATGAAACTTTGCACACTTGTAGAACATCGAAAAATAATCGACACGTATCTTTTTGCTTCGGCAATGGTGAAGATTTAAGGGTGGAAACCACCCTTTGAACGATAGGGGTGGTCTCTAAGCATAGACCGAAAACAATAATTTAACATAGAAGAAAACATACTGACAGGGGGGAGGGGTTAGGACAGGTAATTCAGGATATGACGTCAAAATTACAAAATTCAAAATGACGGATACAATATAGTGATTACAATTACAAAATGTCTTCTAGTTTGAAATTCCCTGCAGTTAGTCAAGAACAATTACAACTGGCAGAGATTACTGCGAGGAGGTTGCAGACCAATCTGAAACGCCTTTCTGTACTCATTTTAATGGCATGATTGTTTAAAATGAGTATCTGCACCTCTCACTATAGCGTTCACAGAGACACAAACAGTAGAATGTGTAGCACAGTCAATAAATCTACGGTTCACAGCTACTCCATGCAGTTTTTAATTTCTGAAAATGATGTTATGTTATCACCGTTGTTAATTATTTTGCAGGAAAATAATGGAATATTTGGCCCCATAGTCCAAAACATCTTTTGATCTGAAAATGTCCTTGTGAAAGCATCAAATTCGGGAAAATTAACATCAGGTTTTTCGAGATCATGGTTTCAAGAAGTTTTTCTCGCAGTGTCTAATGCAAAGTCTATTTTGTTATTAGATTCATGGAGTGGTCACAATCAACTTTTTAACCTATTTTACGATAAAGAGAGTACCTCAAAATAAGTACAAACCATTCGGCACTAACAAATGGTAGAATTCAGCCTCTTGATGTGTTCGTCTTTAGGCCGTGGAAAAATTTCTTGAGATATTTTACTGATATGGTCCACTACAACCATAACATAAATTTTTATCTCCGTAATAATATAATTTAGATCGAAATCAATGATTCATAATCAGTTTTCTTCTCCCCGATTTGCAGATCTTATTAGATATGCGAGGACAGTTATTTGGAAGAAGATTGTGCTGCATTCTGCGATTTGTCACAGTTATTTTTGTAATAAGGTAAGCTTGGTGTATAAACAATGTTTATGCATCACACACTTCTTTTTTAACCAAATATCATTACTGTGAAGCGTTTTCTCAATAAATTCGTAATTATAACAATAGAGGAAATGTGAAGTTCTGACAAAGTGAAAGGCGAAGGGACTCACTATACTTAAACATCCCGAATAGGAAGAAGTGTAGAGACTCACTTTAATCAAGCATTTCGTTAAAATATAGGGCTCTAAAATCAATAGAAAGGGATTTCAAATCGGTTTGCAACCTTCTCGTAATAACTCCTGCCAACTATAATTGTTCTTGGCTAAGTGCAGAGAATTTCAAACCAGAACACTTTTTTTAAATTGTAATCATTATATTGAATCCGCCATTTTGAATTTTGTAATTTTGACTTCAGATTCTGAATCAGCTGTCCTAAAACTCCCCTGGCAGTATGTTTCCTTCTATATTAAGTGATTGTTTTCTGTCCATCTTCGAGAGCACCCCTAACGTTCAAATGGTGATTTCTACCCTTAAATCTCCACCACTGCGGAAACAAAAAAATACGTGTCTATTATTTTTCGATGTTTTACAAGTGTGCAAAGTTTCATTCAAATCGGTGAGTGACACTTCCATAAGTCTCCTTGTGAGTTCAAGCCCAGTCGATGGAAGTAAGCCCGCGCGAGTGGCCACGAGACCAATTGAGATTAGAGAGCCTGAGTTCAATTAAGCTTGTATCTGAAAGACGTTAGAGAGCCCGAGCTTCAAGGAACCTAGTGAGGGCGAGCCTTATTGAAGGATATGAGCCCGAACCAAAGTAAAAGCGAGCTTCATTGAAAGATGTGAGCCAAAGCCCGAGTAAGCGTGAGCCTCAGTTAAGAATATGAAATAGAGCACAAATGAGTGCACCACCAGAGATCATTAAGCCCAAGTGTCGCTGAGTGTAGTAGCCTGAGCCGAACTAAGCGCGTGCCGAAAAGGATTAGTGAGCGCGAGCTCCAAGGAAGCTAGTGAGTCCGATCCTTGTTGCAGGATATGAGTCCGAGTCCAAGTAAGCGTAAGTCATATTCTATATTCTCTCTTCGTTTCAATTTGTATATAGGAGGGGACGGTGGCTGACTGATAGAGCGATTAACTTTGGTGTATGGGGTCCCTGGTTCGATCTGTAGCTAACAAATAATACTTCCGGAGCGTAACACTCCGATTTTGATAAAATCCGACAGGTAGATACTACACATAATAGTCGAATACGTGCTTTTTATTTTCTGCGGAAAAACGGTTTTAGGGGGGGGGGGAGCCCCACCCAAAATTTTGAAGGTTGACGTCCGAAAGGCAAGTAAAAGTGAACCGAAGTAAATGAAGTTGTGCACAGATATTGCAGACGTAAAATGAGGGAATATGGTTTCGTATTTTCCTGAAAAAAAAATAAAAAAAAACATTTGGGTTGGGCACGGACCCTTCCAAACCTTTGAATTCGAAATATCAAAAATACTAGTAACAGTATGTCAGATGTGTGTGAAAGACATGAAGAACTGCAACGAAACTTTGTGTATGAACAATACGCAAAAAATAAACGAATACTTTTTTTTTATTATTATTTTCGGGGGAAGAACGGTTTCTAGGGGCAAAAGCTTCCGTCCAAGATTTTGGAGTTTAACCCCGAAAGGGAAGTAGAAGTGGACAGAAGTGAAGGAAATGTTTACAAATAGTGTAGAGGTAAGACGAGGGAATACGTGTTTTGTATTTTCCTGAGAAAAAAAAAAACTATTGAGTGGACCGAAGCATTGAGTGGCGGAAGGAGTGGACCGAAGCGAATGGAGTTGAGTTGAGTTGATTTTGAGTTTAACGTCCCGTTCAGCAGCGAGGCTATATGAGACGTGGACCTACTTATTAACGTGGAATCCGAACCACATGAGCTCTCGCCGGGAATCGAACCCGGGTCTCCCACGCCAAAGGCTCGTACGCTAACCGCTTAGCCACGGAGAAGCTCCGAAGCGAATGGAATTGTATGTAGATATTGGATATGTAAAATATGGCCTTTCGTGTTTCATAATTGTCTGTATCCGATTTCTTCAAATTTGGCAGATCAACTACAAGCACAAACAGTATAGCGTATTTCATAGTATTTGAGGAGACACCTTTAAGCCTTCCACATAAACAAAAACACGTGTCGATTTATTTCCAGTTTGTTGTTGATGTGTCAAATTTGAAGCAAAACTGATAGAGACACTTGAGAAACACGAAAGGTCTTATTTTACATAGGGTCTACATAATATCTCACACAATTTTATTTGCTTCGGTCCACTCCTTCCTGCGCTATTACGGTAATATTTACTTTTTTTCGGATGAGGCCTATGCCCCAACACTGTTTTTCCAAACAAATTAAAACACGTTTCATTTCTTGTTTTGCAAATTGTCCCTATACGAAGTTTCGTTGCAATTCTTTATATTCTTTAGGAACTTCTGATGTATGCTTATTTGCATTTTCGATATTTCGTAGTCAACAGTTTAGAAAGTCCGTGCCTCACTCAACCGCTTTTTTCCAGGAAAATACGAAACCCAATTATCTCAATTTACATCTACAATATCTGTGGACAATGTCATTAAATTCGGTGCACATCGTCTTGCCTTTTGGGCCTTAAATTTCAAAATTTTGGGTAGGGTGTTTTGCTTTCTAAAACCGTTTTTCCGCTGAAAAAAAACTATTCGTTTATTTTTTTTGCGTATTGTCCCTACACAATGTGTCGTTCCAACTCTTCATGGCCTTTAAGCACTTCTAACATAGTGTTATTAGCACTTTTGATATTTCACGATCAAAGTTTTAGAGGGATCTGTGTCGCCCCCTAAAAGGTTTTCTTTTTTTCTCTTTCAGGAAAATAAGAAACCCGTATTCTTTCATTTTATGTCTACAATATCTGTACACAATTTCATTGATTTCGGTGCATTTCCTCTGGCCTTTCAGGCCTCAACTTTAAAAATTTTAGATGGGGGCTTTTGCCCCCTAAACCCGTTTCTCCGCAGAAAACAAAAAAACCCGTATTCGTTTATTTTTTGCGTATTGTACATACACAAAGTTTCGTTCCAATTCTTCACGTCCTTTACATACATCTGACACACTGTTACTAGCACTTTTGATATTTCGTGATGAAAGTTTTGGAGATGTCCGTGCCCCACCTAACCGTTTCTTCCAGGAAAATACCAAACACGTATTCCCTCATTTTATCTGTACAATATGTGTGTACAATTTCGTTGACTTCGGTTCACTTGTTTTTGGCTTTCGGGCGTGAACATTAAAAATTTTGGGTGAGGGCTTTTGCCCCCTAAAACCGCTTTTCTGCAGAAAATAAAAAAAACCGTATTCGTTTATTTTTTGCGTATTGTTCACACACAAAGTTTCGTTGCAATTCTTCATGTTCTTTAGACACATCTGATATACTGTTAGTAGCACTTTTGATATTTCGTGATGGAAGTTTTGGAGGGGTCCGTTTCCTACCTAACCGTTTTTTTCCAGGAAATAGGAAACACGTATTTCATTTTATGTCTACAATATGTGTGTACAATTTCATTGACTTCGGTTCACTTGTTTCTCCCTTGCGGGCGTCAACTTTCAAAATTTTCGGTGGGGCTTTTGCCCCTTAAAACTGTTTTTCCGTAGAAAATAAAAAAAAACACGTATTCGTTTATTTCATGTGTTGTATCTACCTGCCAAATTTTATCAAAATCGGAGTGTTACACTTCGGAAGTGTTACTTATAAGTAAGTTTGTGGTGAATAATTTCGTGTCTGTAGGTTTTTCCGGGGAACTTGTTTTCTCCCATATTCACATTCCATCAATTCTTCCATCGTTCATTTGCCTTAATCTTCCGTCTCCTTAGAGTAAAAGACATATACGTGAGACGTTAAACTGAAAGATTTCATTTCATTTGAATTCAATTTGCATGAAAAAAAGAAATCAGTCATTAGTTTCAAGATGCGTACTCATTTTACTCTTAAATATAGCATATTGTTAATATCGTATAACTTTCATAACGTTAACGTTTGTACGAACTGACCGTATTAAGTTGTTGCCCCCCCCCCCACCAAATGTATAGGCACCAGTGCTGCAATAGCCCAATGAGAAAAAAATACAATTTTTCGTTGCCACCCACAGAAGTCCGTCCTTGAACCACCCCTGTCCATACTACTATTTTGGATTTATTTAATGATTATTATGTTTGTGATATCATTATTACTACATAATGTATTGATCGTTAATTTAGCGATGGCAACAACTCATCACCTCGATATCACACTTGCCGTTTATGGCTTATTTGGAATGTTATTTATGAAGGCGGTTAGAGTAAATTTTCTGCTTGAGTACAAAGGAAACCGGTTGGGGACCAATAGAACGTCCTCACTATAAACGTGGTACGGGTTCAAACTCTTTCTCGAATGGCACCAATCGTTATTAATATTGTGTGTGTATACGCCACTAATAGATTGACGAAATTAAAGGAGTGGTTCCGAGTTGAATGTCTCCATTGACTACTAAGAACGAATAACCACTGAAAAAGAGTAAACTTCATTGACACATACTAATCTTCACCACCGATATATTTCTAATTTGTTCTTTATTAAAAGGAACATCCACCACATTAGACATGTGCTGCCAGAACAGGGCTAACAACTAAGTAAATGAAAATTTTTGTGCACGCTTAATAAAATAATGGTATTTTGTAGGAGCGTGATATACAGAAATTATTATTCCTCCCTTCTGTTTGTCAGTTGAAAAGCTACATATTTTTTTAGCTCTGTTTGTATGTGTATGAGTGTGTGTGACAGAACTTTAACAGTGATATAGGATTAACAGTGATATATTAATACGTGAATGAAATAAATGATCTTATTCTTATAATGCGCTAGACTATATTGTGCAGCAAACTATATAATAATAATAATAATAGTAATAATAACAATAATAACTAAAATACTGTGGCACGGTGCTCAGTGATACTGTTTACCTTTGATCCGTGGAGTCCCTGATTCAATCCCGGGCCAAGTAATTTTGTGGTGGACAATATCTTGCCCATAGATTTTCACGGGGTACTCCCGTTTCCTCACACTTTCTCATTTCATTAATTTTCCATGATTATTCACTTGCCTATTTCATCCGTCTCCCTAAGCATAACAGGCATAAATATGAGACTTTAAACTCAAAGATTCAATTTCATTTTATAACTAAACAATTCACTGATAAAATTCGAGTTATAGTTCACATCACTTTATTCACGGTTCAAATGCAAGGAAGAAACTTAATATCTTTTTAATTAGCTAATATTTCGTTTAAAGTCTTACACCGTCTTGCAAGGAAGAAGTACTAGACTCATTATATAGCTACAACATTGTATCATTATTATCATGCTGCATTATGAGGAATGTAAAGAGAAAACGCTAAAATGAACAACTGAAGGACTATTTAGGAAAATTTGGAAGAAAGTCGGCCAAGTCCTATATATATATTTTAAGGTACCATTTCAGCATTTACCTATTGAGACTGAAAAAACTATGGAAAAACCACAATCGTGATGGTCATTCTCGGAATTTCAACCCTGGACCTTCTGATTGAGACGCCCATGTTTAACATTCACCTACGCTCGCTCGCAATGTATGCAATAGGCCCCTATATGTAGTTTTAATATAATTTCTATCTTTAGTGTTTAAAACTCAGTTTCATTTCCAATAAAATTTCGTGTGTTTCGAGTCCCAATTGACACGATGTCTCTAGTAGTCCTGCCCATGAGATAAAACAAGACAGACTTTTAGTGATAAATTACGAGATGAACAGGCCTCCTTTCGAGACGAGACTCTCAGGTTCAACATTACATCTCTCTGTGCTGAAAGGAATGTTGAACTTCAAACAAACAAACACATACAATACTTTGGAAAGAAAAACAAAAATTGAGTGAGTTAGATTATCATGCAGAAAATTGAATGGTTCTATATGAACTACGTGGTCCTACATAGCGTAGTCACTAACCCCCTCGATTTTAGTGCGAGCAATCCGAGTTCGATATCCGGTGGGGCACTCCGTCGCAAAGACGTAACAACCATCATGAGTGAGGTTTTCCTGGGTTCTCCTCGTTCACACTACGCGAATGCTGGGATGGTAGGCCCTACCTAATATACAGATGCCATATCGCTTCCCTCATTCCACATTCCACGAATAATTCAGTTCAGTTGATTTTGAATTTAACGTCTCGTTCAGTAGCAAGGCTATATGAGACGTGGTCCTACTGATTAACGTGGAATCAGCACCACATGAGCTCCCGCCGGGATTCGAACCCAGGTCTTCCACACCAAAGCGCGTACGCTAAGCTCTTTCCACAAATAGTATGATCACCGAGAATCGTCATCCCTCATACATGACGGGTTTAAGACTATATATGCCAATAATGCCAAGAATTATAAGTAAAAAAAAATCTATCTGCACTACAAAAATTACATTCCAAAGAAAGTTTCCTAAAACCCTTTTTCATATTATTATTGTGTCTATTTACATATGACATGTTCAATTTATCGATACCTTTAACAGTTTATAATATGTTTATGAGAATAGTTATTTATTAAAAAATGCAATTCAACATAATACAGTTCTTCCTTTGTATCGTTCTTCCCCTCCTCAATTTCTGTGCGGAACAGAGGCAAGTGCTAAAGAATAGAAAGGATTCTTATCTGACAGTAACGGTTTTCCGAAAAGAAAAACGCCCCAGTCAATCCCTCCTAAAGTACAACAAAGTTGTTCCTTTGTAAAACAGTGCAATAGCCAAGCGGACAGCTTAACACAGAACACAAAGCAAGACGCCGAAATACACCTGCAACAACGATGCACTGTTTGCAAGGTCAAATCATAATCAAGACCACATGTAGAAGATTGAAGAAGACTATCAGCACATAAAGTCAAGACATATCCACCACATTTCCACTCCACGCTCAAAGATAAAAGCAACAAATAAATTTTAATCTGTGTAACGTCTTGAGAACAGAAATAATTTTTACAATTTATTCTATTAATATATGGAGGGAGCATATTCCCCCTATGATTAGACTCTTGAGTCAAGTCTGGAGCAGTTGAACGATTTATTTATTTATTTATTTATTTATTTATTTATTTTTAGGCGAATGAGCTATCAATGCTGTATGTTTCGCTCCAATTCGCTCAACTCTTTCTACGCTAGACCCAAGATCCGAACGAAAGAACTTATGGGAATTATGACTTCTCTGCTCTCTCCAACTAGGAACAAAAATTCAAAAATTATTGCTGTTCTCAGGACATTAAAATCTGTATTTTATCACATTTGTACATCTTTTTAGGGACATGCCCCCGTCCCCCTTGGTATGTGCAAATGGAAAATGTTATTTTTTGTGTTTTTATTGTAGGCTGAAAAGCTATGTATCCTGCAAGTTTTGTTCCAATGGATCAAGAGATTAATCATATGATTTACAGGGAAATATGTCCCTCTGCTGCCTCCAAATAAGAACATAAAGATTAAAATTATTTCTGTTCTCAGTATGTTCCACATAATAAAATTTGTAAATTTCTCACATTTGAACATTTTTTAAGGATTTAGCCTGCTTTTTCCCCTTGCATCTGCGAGTAGAAAATGTTATTTTTTTTCGCGTTTTTATTGCAGACTGAAGAGCTATAAATCCTGCAAGTTTTGTTACAATCGCTCAACTTCTTCTAGGCTATACCCAAGAGCCAGACCCTTACCCCGACACCATAAGATCCAAATCACTGAATCCTAGAATCGAATAAAACGAATGAAACGACCAAAGTAAAAACTTGCCGGTCAGGGTTTTCAATGAAAATGCCTTACACTTTTAACATTAAAAAAAAAAAAAAATACGTTCGTCATTTGTAACGGATAAAGATGAAACTGCTCTTCATATGCAGGGTGTTCAAAGCTTTCACAACATACGTTTATAAAGCAAAGTTCCTGTATATAGCCTATAGTATAAACATTATTCCATGACTATACAAATTGTTGAAGTAAACAGCTATATAAAGTATACTTCTTTTCAATAAATAATTCACTTTATTACAATCACTTATATTCCAGCAATCACTGACGCTAACCTTCACATCCGGGTCAGTAAGAACAAAGTAGGGATGGCCAAAATTTTCCGGAATCCGGATTCCGGAAATTTTGTTTTCCGGAATCGGAAAATTTACTTTCCGGAATTCGGAAAAAATCCGGATTTCGGAAAAATTCCGGAATTCGGAAAAATTCCGGAATTCAGAAAAATTCCGGAATTCGGAAAAATTCCGGATTTCGGAAAAATTCCGGAATTCGGAAAAATTCCGGAATTCAGAAAAATTCCGGATTTCGGAAAAAATCCGGAATTCAGAAAAATTCCGGATTTCGGAAAAATTCCGGATTTCGGAAAAATTCCGGAATTCAGAAAAAATCCGGAATTCGGAAAAAATCGGAATTTTTCCGAGATCCGGAATTTTTCCGATTTCACTTTCCGGATTCCGGAAAGTAAAAATTCTGGAATTGGCCATCCCTAGCTAGTAGCTGTTAAAAGAGAAACACAATAATGAATATATATACTGTATTAGTTTCTTGTAGTTGGATATGTCTTTATCACTTACGTAGACAATTGCTACTGCAGTTATTTACTGCTTTATGAGAAGGTCTTATTTTCACACACAAAAAAGTCGCCGGTATGTCTCAAACATTATCGCGTTCCCACCTGCAGCTGCTCCAAAGCACTGCAAACTACTTTTTAATCAGGCGAAAGGCAGTGAAGGAAAAGAAATCTCAACAAATATTCTAATAACATTCGCTTATTGTCAACATACCTACAGTGAGCGCAGAAAGTGTTCGTACACCGTGCATACTTTATATTGAAAACAGCTAGCATGAGAACGGGAGGTGGAAAATATATATATAACCAGAATTAAGACTACACATTCATACATTTTATTTCTATATACAAGAGAAAGGCCAAACAAAGACAATCACTGTTTTGCTCAGAAGAAAAGAGAGAATTCCTTTTTTGTAAACGCAAAAAGTCACCGTACACTTATGATTGAATTAATGCTTATAAAGTATATTACGTTATTTATTATTTTGTGGGATTACCCTGTGCGTTAATGATTGTCTGTAGTCTTCGTGGCATTGATTTCACCTGTAGTAGTTCGTAGTTCTGTAGCTTCGGGACTATAGAAGTCAGTGGAGAGCTTTTGTGAACGCGGCATTGAACCTCCGGGTTCCATAGGCCATAGAGTTAGTTAGTTAGTTAGTAGCTTCGGGACTGATTATGTCCCATTCTTCTTGAATAGCTTTTCTCAGGCCTTCTTTAGTAGAGAAGCTGTGCCTTCTGATTCTTGTCACCAGAACAGACCATAGATGTTCTATGGGGTTCATGTCTGGGGATTGGGGAGGTGTGCGAAGCTGTTTCAAGGTATTATAGAGTAGCCACAATCGAGTATTTTCCACTGTATGTTTGGAGTTGTTGCCTTGCTGAACAATAAATTGTTTTCTGCGCACTAGTATGGAGATTTTCCTTTAATATGTTAATATACACTTTGTGGATCATCACTCCATCGATAAAGTGGAGACGACCCACTCCTGAGGCACTCATACAACCCCAGACGAGCACGGACCCTCCTCCGTGTCTTACTTTAGGGACGAGATTTTGAGGATTCATCTCTGTATTCGCCTTGCGTCATACCATACGCCTCCCATTGGATTCGATAAGATTAAATTTACTTTCGTCCGAAAATATGACCCTATTCCAGAAAGAAGCCTGATCCCTTATCTTTATACTCTTTTTCAAACTTTAGTCTCTTTATACGATTTGTCTTGTTCACCCATAACATTTTCCTGGCTATCCGAGCATGATACCCTACAAATATTCCGCACTGTACTGGCTGATACTTTAACACCGCGTGTTTCCAGATCCGTTGCCAATTGCACAGCACTACTTTTCGGAAACTTTTTTCTTTCCCTAATAATGTAACGTTTATCTTGTTCACTCAACACTCTTGGTCTTCCAGTTTTTTTTTTTTTTTTTCGCACAGTGATAGAAACATTATACATCGCAATTATTGTTTGTACTGTTGAACGAGGTCTGTCTGCAAGGTTTGCTATCTTTCTCAAAGATTTACCCTTCTTATGCAATTTAATAATTACTTTTCTTGTCTCCTCATTTGTTTCTGTTCGGTTGCTTCCCAGTTTTACAGCCTACCGTGCAGTTTTTTCACTCCTATTCACAACTAAACTCATTCTGTTATTCGTCATGCTATAAACAGAGGTGTATAATCAGGTGAATACTAGTGAACCCCAGTTGTGGTATCTTTGTTTCGTATTCGTACGTCAGGTGTACGATCTCTTTTTGCGTCTACTCTATACACTTTCTACGGAATTTATTTACTTTCTGACCATTAAACTTGTCTTTTTGTTCTTTATTGGTATATTCATAAAGCTTAGTTTTCATTATTCATATTGTGTGTGTTACTACACTTCTTAAATTTTCTGTTTCTTTTTCGCAAGCATTCTCGTTTCAATAGCATAGGTGTACGAACACTTTCTGCGCTCACTGTATGTACAGTAAATACAAATTTATAATTTTTGACTTTACGAAGTATACAATGTAATTGTTCAATAATTGACATAAGCAGGCATTCATTAATTTATATTAATATAATAATTAATAAAACTAATAAGCGGGTGATTGATGACTCAGTGGTAGAGTTTTCATCTATGGTATTCTAACCCAGGACATGTGGGTTTTCGATGGCTAATTTTGTGTTCGAAAATTTTTCCGGTGGTAGGCCTACTCTTGGTTCCCTTTCTTATATTTGTTCCATCATCACTCATTAACGAATTTAGTTTATCAAAACTCTATAGCCATATATTCATTCTGTCCGTCAGTGAAACAAACAGTCTCAAGTACTATCTGATGGATTACCATCAATTTTGGCCACGATGTACAGAGTCAATAGTTAAGAATCGAGTTCCCTGATGAATGTAATATTCAAACCGGAAGCGGTACAAATCAACCATTTCCGGTTTTAACGTTAATCATTATATAGTAAATATGGTAATAGATAGCGAGAAACGGTTTCCAGTAATCGACATATATAACATTCATGTAGATAGAATGTTACCCAATTTGTGCATCTGCTGAAAATAATGAGCTTAGGTATTTAGAGAGCATTTTCCGCTTTAGAAAATGTGTGCTTGGTAAAGAATGTAGAGAATTAGCTGAGTCAGGCACGTAGCTAGAATATGGTAATAGGAAGGGGGGGTCTGTCACGAAATACTGTGGTTATTTACCAGGGGCTCAATCATTCTAAATTATTTTATTGGCAACATATATTGGTTCGTTTAGCCAAGATTTCTAATGGAGGGATGATATGAAATACTGTGGTTACACACCAGAGGCTCGATCAATCTAAATATTTTACTGACAACATACCCATATTGATTGGTTAGGACAATAAAATGAGGATATATTAGTAAGTATTTTAATAAGAAGCTATGAAGAAATCTCGAGTAAAAAATTATAAAAAAGTATTTAAAAAGATATAGTCTTCCGAGGTCATTCGAACGGTGTCGAGAATTTTGCGTCTGGGAAATTTGCGCCCTACCTCAAGAACAAGGAAAATTGCGCCTGCAATGTACCTCTACCGGGAAGTTTGAGCCCTGCGAAATAAAAGAACCTATTCGAGCTTACGCATTTGCTCGGAAGGGCTGACATTACAGCATAAACAATCCTCCCCCCACAACCATGCCATTTGTGATTTATTTTCATTGTGGCTATATAAGGGGAGAATAAACTTCAATATAAGCCAAAAGAACACAACGGATCAACGCAATCACTGCTTCTTCCAGAGATGATTTTGGGGGAACACTGGCCTCCCCAGAGCTCTCAAAGTGCCCCTCGGAGGAGACCAAAATAATACGTCTATAATATAATAATAAATAGAATAGTACCAGCAGTGACCCCCCCCCGGAACATTTTTTCTGAAAGAACGACTGAACGCAATTGTGTGTTTAAAGTGTAATTCCAGCAAGTAAACACACTGTACATAGTTTTCTTGATAATATTACTGAACTGATTTTAAATTCACTTTACATTTTCTTTTCTATATTTTGGGTTCCAAAAAACCAAACAACTCGCAAGGATTGTGAACAGAGATATCTGGGTAGAGCCAAACAGCCTTTTGTAGATTAAATTATACTCTTTGATTATATTAATAAATAATTATATATCAGTCATTTATACTTTTATTGTAAATTTTGTAGTATAATGAAAAATTGTATTTGTATGGATTGCCCTTCAGTGAACTAAAATTGTATTTTTTTTTCATTTGTTCGGAATATTATAACGGATGGAGTAACTCACTGAGACGATGAGAGGCAAGCCTAGTTCAAGTGTGAGTGGAAGTTACTTTACACAGTACAAAAATAAGTTGAATTGTAGGGCGCTAACATCCCAGTGCAAATATATAGCCGGCGCATTTTCCCCTCTTTTTGCGGTAGGGCGCAAACATCCCAGTGCAAATATATTGCGAGCGCATTTTTTCCTATTTTTGTGGTAGGGCGCAAATTTCCTGGGCGCAAAATTCTCGCATTCAAGGGAAATATAATGTCCGTGAAGTTGACAAGCCACTTATGTCAGACTCCAATTTCGACTTTAAACGTCGCTAGTGCTATGTTAGTGTTCGATAGTGACGCAAATCGTTAGCACTCCACAGATAACGTGTGCTTTTTAAATAATGGATATGTCTTCTAACTGCATGCCAACACGCCCACTTCTAAGAATCATCTCAAAAATGAGGTTAACCGTTAGAGCAAGTAAGTGCTCATTAGTACCATTAACATTAACGTTAATGCCTCCATTGTACGGCCCTTTGAGTAATAATTACACCACGTATAGTCTCAATGGGTCCCTATATTCTCGCGAACATTCTGACGTGCCCAAGTTAGTTACTTTTTTTTGGAACTATTGTTTATCTGTTATTGTTTATTGTTTATTGCTAGTCTGCAGAGTAGTCCTTACATTAATATGCCATTGTCCTTGATAATCATTGCGTATTTACAAGCAGTTTGTTATTACTGTTAGAAGATATCAAAAAACAACAGATAAAATCTACTACTTAACGGTTCATATTTTTCTTTTACAGTACACAAATGATTAATAATAATAATAATAATAATAATAATAATAATAATAATAATAATAATAATAATAATAATAATAATAATAAGACTATTCCAGCATAAAAGTTATCAATTGCATCACACTGGCAACAAGCGACGCATATTTTAACTTCATAAAAATTCGTTTCTCACGATTTTCTGGAAAACTACGTATGATATCTTCATTCTGTCAAGTTGTTTATCACAGTGTGATATATGTATTACCTCTGGACAATATCACAGTAAAACAAAAATTAAATATTAGGAGTGCATCGTACTTTTGGACTACATCTCATTAACCATGGGAAGATTGAGTAGTGTATACTTTAGGATGTAAGTTTCAACTTAACTTGCATCATACATTCTTAGGATTACAAAAAGGAAATTTGTTCGTTTGCATTTGAACAAAATTCTTAGGATTACAAAAAGAAAAAATAATTTTTCCGAATTCCGGAATTTTTCTGAATTCCGGAATTTTTCCGAAATCCGGATTTTTTCTGAATTCCGGAATTTTTCCGAATTCCGGATTTTTTCTAAAATCCGGAATTTTTCTGAATTCCGGAATTTTTCCGAAATCCGGAATTTTTCTGAATTCCGGAATTTTTCCGAAATCCGGAATTTTTCCGAATTCCGGAATTTTTCTGAATTCCGGAATTTTTCCGAAATCCGGAATTTTTCCGAATTCCGGAATTTTTCCGAATTCCGGAATTTTCCGATTTTACTTTCCGGATTCCGGAAAGTAAAAATTCCGGAATTGGCCATCCCTAGAACAAAGGCACCTCTGGCATATCCTTCCGCTGAGAACAAAGGTTTGCATGAAAAAAAAAAAAACTGCCGCGCGGATGATTGAAGTAACACTATATGAAGACATACTTTAGTTGTGGATAACGTCCATAAATTAAAATTTGTAGAAAATATATATGTTATATTAATGTCTCTTCGGGAGTAGCGAATTTACGTACTATATTTTCGCTCATAGCCATACCCAACATACGTGCCCGTTGTGAACATCAGTCCCGCGGCGGGTAATAATACGAGTTCCCATCGTCGTCCCGACGGTGAAAAGCTGCTTACGTTTCACCACAGTAAATAGTCATGAATATAACTCTAATCCAACAGTGTACTCTTATTTGCTTTTGAAACATTTCTTTTCCAAACCATCATATTTTACTACATTTCTTTCCCTTCAACTCCATTTCTTCAGGAAGATATAGCAAAGTTCTTTTAAATGTCGTGTCGGGAAGAAGCGGTTGGACCGACGGATGCATGACCGTTCATACATCCTTGTAAATGAATCGGGAAATGAATTACAGTTTGCGGTTTTGCCTTCGTAGGTAATAAGCATGTGTGCCGAGTAGAGGAACAACCCTTCCCCGCCTGTAACAAATAACTTCCAATGTACACATTCCTTAGAACGCTATGCATTTCAGAACAATTATTTACAATGTGCCAGCTTCCTTAACGGAGATATAGAAAATTATTCCCACATTGACAATTGGTAGTTAGAAGAATCGCAACATCACTGTTGGCCCGATTAAAGTGGAGAAAAAGTGGAAAAATTAAACAAACTTTTGTCAGAGAAATAGAAAACCTTTGACAGCGAAAAGCAGGAAAGATCAAGGAAGACAGTTTACAAAAATATGAGGAACCCTGGATCGTAATTAACCTACTTTATGATGTGGATGCTCACTCATAACTTCAATACAGATGTAGTGATTTTGATTATTTTTTTCGTTTCAAAAAGACTACTTTCTTGCGTTTTTCTATATACATTTTATTAGGCTCCAATGACAGTCTTTGGAGTTGGACCGTGAAACTTCTCAACAGCTGATAGTCTTAATACCGTGTGTACGTTCACTGGTAATTCTGTATCGCGTAGTATTTACTGGCGTACCATTAATTTCGGTATCTAATTAAATTAATAGTATTGGAGAAAAATGAAAGAAAAATAAATCAACTTTTGTGAGGGAAATAGGTAAACCTTTGACAGGGAAACAATTTACAAAAATCTGTGAGAACCCTGTTCTATCTGCAAACCTCTACTCAATGTAATGAACTCGAGCCATTTCTGAAACTTTTGATCGCGAATGATGACAAGTTGATAATCTATGTCAACAATGTCCTAAAAACGTCGTGGTCAAAGCGAGGAGAAGGAATCGATTTGTGGCAAAACCCACATTGACGTCCAGGAAAGTTACGTTGTGCGTTTAGTGGAATTTCAAGGGCATCGTGCATCACCAGCTGCTGCCACCGCGTAAAACTATAGACTTCGACTTGCAATGTTGACAATTAGTTGCAGTGTACGTAGAAAGTCGAGAAACGTATCGTATATCATTCTGACAACACCAGTCCACATACATTTTAACGATCCATCAGGAATTTAGATAACTTGGGTGGAGGTTTCAATGTATCCAGTGTATAACCTGGACCTGACACCATCAAACTATTATTTACCTTGGTTTCTGCAGAATTCCTTGAGTAGTGTCTGTTTAGGCTCAAATTAGGCCTGGGAAAATCACGTGCCATCATTTTTTTCTTACCAGAAATCACATTTGTATTATGGTATTGCCGAAGGAATGACAGACAGGTCATCGAACAAAATTTTCCGTATGTAGTTTCATATTATTATATCCGATTAAAAATAAATATACTCTCTTTTGACCTTCAAAGGCTCAATACGTTTTAGACATTATATTAGAAAATATGCTACTTCGAGGAATACTCGTATGTAGCATTTCATTAAAGGATGCTAATCAAAACGTTAAATAGCTTGTCATAAGAAGCTTATTCTTATTTTGTATTTAGAGTGGGAATAACAGACGAGAAACGTTTCGAAGTCTGAGGTATGTAGGATAGAAAGAAATGATTGTAGGTATAGGATAGAAAGAAATGATAACAGCTTAAATAACGGGATAGAAATATAATAGAAATGAATAGATGGAAATAACTTGTAGGTAATCCTCTTGTACTCGTGTTATGTAGAACTTAGTGAAAGAGAAGATGTTAAGAATAAAAAGTATAAATTAATTGATAGATAAGATAAAATATGATTTTCGCGTTAAACTGTAGATAGGAAATTGAAAATAATTGACGAAGTATAACGAACAGAAGAAAAAGAAATTATTATTATTATTATTATTATTATTATTATTATTATTATTATTATTATTATTATTATTATTATTATTATTATTATTATCCTGTAGTTCAAAAATTGGCTGTGTTTCAAGCCATGCAATACTAATTGCCTCAATGACAGGTAAAAAAATAGAATGAAAACTAGAAGTGAATTATCAAAAGTAATTTCTTACGTCTGGTGAAGGTATCAGAAGAAACTACAGTGCATCAAAAAGCATTTGAAAAATCATGTGACAGTTGTGCCTCAAAACATTTATCTAAATGATATATGCAGTCGAAACCGGTTATAACGACTCCGAAGGGACCACAAATTTACGATCTTTATAGCCGATAGTTGCACAAACCGCGCTTTCCTTTCCTTGCTGAAAATTTCGTATGTAAGTTTTAGGCTGTACACTTACATGGTTAATAAACAGAATTAAGCTAAAACTTAAAAAAAAAAAAAAACTGAAATACAGTACATACTATACAATATTTGTGGAGTGGGACCTGAAAAAGATTCTTTTTTTTTTCTAATATTTATATAGTAAGCACAGTAATAACACTGTAAGGCACTCGTATAAAAACTTATAATAATCCTAACAGCACAATTACATAGCAGACATATGCCTATCATGTTCCCTCAGGTACGTGGGAATGTGTCCAGTATGTGCCTTATGTACCTCTGAGAGAGAAATCACATGGTTGGTAAGTGATAGTCACAGTATATGTCTGCCCCTGGGCACATGCCTGACATGTACCTGGGGAACGTGTCTAGTATGTTTGAGGTATGTTCCCCATATCGTAAGCGTCAATGAACCACAACATTACTCCATCAAAATGTGTTAAATCGCCTATATAAGTAATGTGTTTACACCAGGTGAGTCTAAAAGCACTTTAAACAAGTAAACAAGTGTACCCTAGGGTGGGCGTGAACCACCAGCCTTTGAATTACTAGCCGCGCGCACTTCCGACTTGGCCACGGAGGCGATAAAGAGAACGTTGCTTGTAGAGTGAAAAAAATATTGAGGTCTTTTGAATTTGGCTAATCAGAGTGCTCCTTTAACCGAGTATTTTTGACGATAACAGTCTTAGATCAGACAAAATCTGCTCGCCAAGTAATTTTATAACAAAATGACGAGTGACTATTTACTTTATTTCATGGTTCTTCCATATTCACTTTCAAATGATCGGTGACTGTTGCCAAATAATATAGTTGATGCGTTTGTTGCTTCTAGTACACAATCGCTTAGAAAAAGAAGCAACAAATGTATCAAATGTGGGAGATGAATTTAGAACACCTAAATGGCGCATGCCTAGCACATCTTGTACTGTTAGGGTATCTGAAACAGTATGTATCTAAAGGACATACCTAGAACATGACAGATATATGTCCCAAGTGACGACATAAAAACAAATGACTGTTAGAGTGCGCCAGGTGTATAAACTGAGCCAGGTGTATAAATGCTATATTTGCGGTACATAGTTGCAAATATCAATTAGGTGTAACAAGTACCTAAAACTGTATGCAGTTGAAGTACATACTTAGCACATAAGTATTATATGTGCCAAATGTCGGGTACCTAAAAAGTAGCTTTGGCACATAAATGGCACTTGGCTAGCACATGTTGTGCTGTTAGGAAAGTGAGGAAAAAGTAACAACAGTGTAAATTGTTCAATAATGTCGTACACGGTCTTGGCTAATGAATGACATAAAATGTTGAACATGTTATAATCTTACGGTATGTGTTGTATAGCATAAGCAAAACAAGAGTTTGTAAATAAACCTTACGTTATTGTCATTAATCTCCACACACGTAACAAACAAAAATCAACATTGAACGTTATAGCCGATACATTTCTCCGAATATGATAAAAAATATGTCGTTTCATATGATATGTCACAATAAACAATGTTGTACTAAGCGATGTTTTAAATGCAGTTTTTATATAGGGTTTAGACGGTACCGTTAGATATGGTCGTTATAGCCAATACGTCGTTTAAAACGATGTTATATAACTGCTTTCGACTGTATAGTAATTAACCAAATATTAATATACAATAATCATAAACAAAATATTACATATAAAAATAAATTATGGCTGTTAAATTTCTACACAATTACGAGATTCGAAGAGGAGAAACCTTTAGTCTTTCCAAGTGCAACAACAAGAATATATTAAGAATGTATTATTAATTTTCCGAATTATTTTTCAGTGACATGGATGCAATTAACTTTTGGTCTTAGGTTAATATAGAAAAGGCAAATAGATGTATGTTTCATAAAAGCTAGGTCATATAGAAAATAGTTAACCTTACTTAGAGCTTAGTGGCAAATATTTGTCTCTGTCAGCTAATCATTGTGTACATAAGCTATAACATTAAGAGCAATTGTAAATATCAGAAGCAGTATTTGTTAATGTGATTGATTACTGCGTCTCTTCTCTGTCAACAGTAACGTCTCCAATAAATCAACGTTTTTGATTAAAAATGTTTATGATGTTATATCTTAAAATGCATATCGCTAGTTCGAGACAAAAAGTTTGGTTCACCTGTTTTAAACATGCCTTTGTAAAGTGATTCCAGAACTTCATAAACACGTCATAGCCACAGGAACAAAACTTACCCATTGTACCTTAAAGCACCAATTCAAACGTTTTACTATTTGGTTTTATTTACCTATCATCTTAAGCTTCCTAAAAGTATCTTCCGAGGGATCTTGCAACTAAAATTTTATGCATTCCGTAGACTATTATTCATATTTTAGAGACTACAAGTATTTTACGCAATACCCTTCTGACGTGCACATATCGTTGGATTCAGTTTTAAGTAATCTCTGTTTATATGCTTGTAGCCCCTTTTTACTCTGAGATATTTTCCTTAATACCTGAGCTTAAACCTTGAAATCTATAGGAACACAAGGTAATATTTAATCTTATGGTTTTCATATTGTTCGTACATACTTATTTAATAATGTATGTAAAATAGTAAAAAAAAATATATGTATATATCCAATTTGTATTATTTTACACTTGCTAAAGTCCACGTTCTTCGCACAGGAGCATCGTTTTTATCCAGTATATCATACTTGAAAGTTAAGAAATGAGTGAAGTTACGTAAATAAGGAAGGACAACTCCTGCCAGTATGTATGAAATAAAAATAATTAAGAGTAACGTTCTCGGAGTTGGATCTGTCAATATTGGTGAAATAAATAAATAACAAAGAGTAACGCCTTAGATGTTGTTCCCTTTAATATGGCTGAAATAAATAAATAACTAAGAACAATGCCGAGACTTGCCCCTATTGGTTCCGTTTGTTTCACAAATCAGTTTAGAGATGCCGTAAACTGGATTCGGCACTAACAACGGTCATCTAGGACATGCTATTTTCCACATTCACACTTATACATCCTGCATGACAATGAGAGCTAAACTCGAACTTAAATGGTGTTCGTAGTGTCACTATTCATTTCAATGACCCCCAAAATTATGAATTCGATATTATTATCCATTATTCCGGGTTTTTACATTCTTCTTAAATGCATACATTTTGAACCCCTCTCAGTAGTCCCCAAACCAAAAACAAGAAAACAGAAAACACAATTAGTAAATTGGACAAGAAAGGGAGAGAAATGCGATTGGCGTTTCTCCTATCAATGTAAATAAATTATGTAACGAAGAGCAACTGTTTCGTCGGTGCCACAGACTAACGCCTTCAAGGCTGCCCTTGCCAATATGATAGAATTAAATAAATATCGAAGTACATCTTCGGTGTTACCACTGTCGCTTCTCTGGTCAGATGATATGCCCCTCCTTATCTAAGATTTGGTTTAAATGTCATCAGGACTGTTAGGAATTAATTTAACAATTCTAAAAAAGTACGGATTCGACACTAATATCGGCCGTTTTGGACTGTTATTTTCCGTTTCCCCACCTCTACGATGACGGCTACAATTGGACTTGAACGACATCAGAAGTACCACTATTCATTTTAATGATCCTGAAAACTATAGATTTCTCACTAATGTTCGCAGTCCAGCGTTTTATTCTCCCCTTTTATGCATATATTTTGATCCCCGATAATACCCCAAGCTAAAGATTGAAAACAGCTTCGTATGGGATTCGATCTGGTGATCTATCTGTATACAATATTAGCCAACTCTAGGTGAAAATGTAAAAATGCGATGAATGACACACAAACAGACACATATTACTTTTGTTAATACATTATTGTGATATTTTTTTACAAACAAAATTCACTAATGAGCTTCGGTCTGTTTTGCTTTACTTTGCTTGTAATAGCGGCTAATTGTTGGAGTTTGAAAGTTGATCATATGTTGTTTAGAACTTCATTGCTCTAAAAAGAATGCTATTAGTTTTCATGCAAAAAGAATAAGGAATAATGGCTCAATGACACGTGTTGTTTAATTTATAATTTTCCGATATGAATTGTAAGTAATTTTCTGAAACCTTGATCGTTTTGTGTCCTTTCATGGATGACAGATTAATGGGCATGCTTTCTCTACGCGCTCCCGCACTCGATTCCTAATAGGGAACTTGATTCGTATAAAATCCTGGGTAGTGAATCGGACCCCCTTTAAATAGTAACTAAAATCTCAGGCTTTATACTGAAAAATTATTTTATATTGCAATTAACCTGAGAGGGTAAGCAACAACATATTAACACTTAGACTACGTATAGTAATTTAAATTTGAAACAAAGAAAATAAATATGTTTACATATGATTTTTGTAAATAAATGAGACATAATTTTGCATTTGTCAATGGGATATCATCTCCATGTGAGGTCATCATTCGAATTGAGTAACCTGTGTTTTAAATGTATAATAACGACCTACTCTGAAGACTTAGAAACAACAAATGTATGATGTATTAAATAACCTTCAATCAAACTAAAGCAAAATGAATTAATTTAATTAGGGTAAAGCAAATTAATTTTAAGGAAGTTGATTAGAATGGATTACACGAATTTAAGAATGAATGAAACATTTTAAAAAAGATGTACAGTTTTAAGTACTGATCTTAATATTTTTCTAAATATTTTTGACTGAATGCAAAAATGAAATGTTGATTTTTTATTTATGTAATACTACGAAAACATTATTTCGTCGAAACTACCATACATCGAAGTTAGTCTAAGCATAATTTCATAGCTTACGGATGGTAACTCTGAATCGTCCACCCCTTCCTCTCTGAGATTCATTCTGTTACTGCAGAGATATCCTCAGAATTGGATCTTCCTTCCCTTCCCTCATTCATGGAAAAGAAGCTCTCCTATGCTATCCAGCGAGGAGGACCTCCTTTTGAAATACGTCGCAACATGTCGCTCTACCTTTTGTTACAATGCCCTGGTGGCACTCTCTGCAAACAGAAATAGTCTCGTTCCCAGAGCACCCTCGCTTCTACAACTAGAGGAATACTCTTTTAGAAGGAAGTGTCTAAAGTGCAGACACGCCAAAAGAGATAGAAAGTTAAAAAAGAAATGAATAAAATGAAATAAAATAATAAAGGACTATGCGTTTTATGTATGAAAAAAGTGTGTTCTAGAGAAATTCCCTGAATTTATTAGTAGAGAAGAATTACAAATAGTAGCTGAAAACTGGTCTTTTCTATTATGTACTTGAAACACTTTTAACAATTTAAATAATTGTAATACACATAATAATTTAAACTATTGTTTTAACTTAATGTATTCATTCCGGAGTACAAGTACATTATTATATTCAGGGAGGCGTATACAGTAGGGTGCATCGAATTTCCACTTTTTTTTGAAATCAGTTTACCCTTAGTGATATTTTTCTGCGAAATGGGCTCCATATAACATGTAAAAAAATGCAAGTCGATTGGTCAATATCTTTAGGTGTCACCAACGGCCGAAAAGTTTTAAATTTTGTTAAAAAAATAAATGTTATTTAAAAAAATGTAAAATATGTACTTTTATGAAATATGGTTATCCTATATGGTTTTGTTTCTGTAAAAAGTCTATATTTTACGTAAAAAATTCAGATTGATGAGTCAAGTCATTCAGGTGCCACGGGTGGCTTAAAATATGGACAAACGTGCCCCTACTTTTTTCATTTCTTAAAAATTAAGTTGCATTGTTTGTGATTCATCTGGATCGTTAATTAGATAAGAAATATTTTGTTTTACATCTGCAGCTTTTTGCTTATTTCCAAACATTAATGTTGGAAATCAACCAGAACTCACCACGAGGAGGAGGCTGCAGTTTGAGGTCCGCCCACGCGCCCACCTGTATATACTAATGTTGCATATGGTAGTGCAAGTTCATATTGTTACACTTTATCTCAAATTGTTTTTGTATTAAATTCTAGTATGTTTTTTCTTGATAGTAGTGTTGCTAGGACAAATCTATGTCGTGCTTCTTCCCACATACCGCTGATACTGCTTCTGTCACCAACTTCACCATTCTTTCTACAGCGCGGGACCGCGGTGGCTCAGTGGTAGAGCGTTCACCTCTGGTGCTAGGGGTCATGGGTTCGATCCCAGCCCCCGCTAAGTGAACTTTGTGGTGGACAAACACCGTGTGCGTGGGTTTTCTCGGGGTTCTCCCGTTTCCTCCCCCTTTCTTCATTCCACCATTTTATTCATTACTCATCATCACCGTCTCCTTTAGCCTAACCGGCATAACCGTGGGACGTAAAACTCAAAGATTTCATTTTCTTTCTACAGCGCGAGTGTGACAGGGTAAGGATGTAATAGATTCATCAGCCATTGGAGCCTCTTTACATTTTCTCTTAGCTTCTGCAGGCTCAAGTGTTTTGTCAGTGGTGGCTCCATCAGCGTGCATGTTGACCAATTAATCATATCAACATAGTTTGTCTTTCTAAATTGATTTCAGGGACGACGAATTCTCGTACCGGTACGCGATCACCAGATTGGGTCGTTTGTCTTGCTTTTAGGACTCTCCTCCAGCCAAATCCTCGTACTTTAGCATCTAGGTCAGTCAACATTGATAGAAGTAGGTTCTCAGGATGGCCGTACCATGCATTTCTACGGATCACTGGATGAATTTTCCTGTATTTCGCTTCCATGTGGCGAGAAGTCGTGATAAGGTGCCACAAATGACGAGCTCCTTCTGCACACGATGGATTACGGATCACAGCAAACCAGAGTGGCACGTAGACCATCATGATGTACTGGACGATGGTTTTAAGTTCATTAGTGGGTTCTTTTGTTTCTACGTACAAACGTAAGACTCTATTTGCTGTAGTTAGCCATCTGGCTTGATGATTTTTACCAGGCTTCATGTGAGCTAACCCAACGGGACATTCTCCTGAAGAAACCGCTTGGCAGATATTCAGAAAATATTTTTGATCCGTGCTTAATGCATTCTCAGTGAAGTTGAGGTCCCAGTCTACTCAGTTTTCTGAAAATTCTAGAGTGGCAACTCTTCGCAGGTTGGAAGTGCTGATCCTATTGGTTATCTAAATGTATTTGGTCCAGTAGATTTGCCGTCTATAAATTCAATCAAATGTCCAAATGGGAGCTCATTCGTGTGTATCATACAGACGATTCTCTGAAGGGGTTCGTTCAGGAAGACTTGAATATATACCATCGCACCATTCTTCCGACCAGTGTTGGTAGCAGTACCGTCGCAACCCAAAAAACTATATCGGACAGGGGGATATAGTTTCATGAACAAAGAACTTTCTGATGGCAGCCCGTATATTCTCTCCTCTTCCAGATGAAGGAGAGACGTGGCCAAGATAGTTCGATCCTGGCTCCTGTAGCAGTACGTAGTGATCTTGTTTCATTATTCGGTGGTTGATGCCGTCTTTAGTCTAAAGGGTGAGAGTCTGATTCTTTCTTCCGTCGAAGTATAACGCTTTTACTTTGGCCGATTCAAGCGATGCACTCGCCTCTTCAACGATGGCGTTTCCTAAGGATTTCTTCTCTCTCCGAATCTTGCTTTTGTCGATTACATTCTGCTTATGAACTGGGGTAACCAGTCCGATATCTGCCAAAAGCGACGAAGTGATAATTGCGGTCTGATATATTACATCTATATACTGCATTGGAAAATGTTGGCAATCTAACTATCATTTGTTTAGAAGGGCTAGTCTTCTTTCTTTTAAGCGCAGGAAAAAACTCGACAGTGGTAACTGACTCTTCTCACGATTCATTTTGTAAAGAGACACTATCGTTTTGTCTTCTGGAACTACTAATTTCATTGGGATTTGGTTGATTTTTCTGACCTCGATTTTTTCGCAATAAATGTTTGACACGTTTCTGTGTCTTCTTTCTATAAAGTCCTGCCATACCCATCTGTCGGGTGGTTCTCTGGTCAATTAAAAATTAAACCTTCAATTCAGGCACTTTCTTCTCTCTCGCAGAAGTGCAAGCAACCGGATGGATGCATTTGCAAGAAGCGATATCAAACAAACTTTTGCTGGCGAACTCCTGGATTCTGCAACTTTAGAAGCAAATAAAAAAAGGTTTAACCTTGAACTTTTGCAGCTGACGGACTTTTTTTTTTTTTGATAATACAAAATCAACGCTATAACCCGTTGCTCGCTCAAAATAGCTGCACCGCTGATTGATGCATTTTCCCAAATTTGAATTACTTTTCTTGCCACTGAATGAGCTAGCACCTTAGCAGAGTGGTCCTTCTGAGATGTTGCTTCCCATTTCCTGTTCTCTCTTTCCCACAAGAATTGTTTAAGAACACCAGCGATTGTTGGAAGCTGATTAAAAGTGAAATCCACAGTGGATCCAATGACATTATGGACAAGGTTCCTTACATTCAAACGTGACTTCTTTTTAGGTAACATCTTTACGGACACTTGATAGTTTATTCACCGAAAACAATTTTGAACAGTTAGACACTTTTGTCAACGCAAGACCTCAACAAACTTGCCGCACCATTGGAATGACGAACTGACACATTCAATGACTGCCGACAAGCACAAGTAGGACGCAATACTTCAAAAACGCACACAAATGCACACGTATTTTCACTTAAAACACAATCAGCAATGTAAACAGTTTCCACATCAAACACCATTTTTTCTGTCTAGAAAGCAACGCAAAATTAATCTCATCTCCAGACACACTAGCAAGGAGTCACTTTTCTTCTTTTCTCTCGATGCTACTCAACTTTTAGTTTTACGACAAACTAGCTTTTGGGGGACTTCATTCTATGCAGTGCAGGTGTATTATCGAAAGGAGTCTTTCTACAAAAATAATTACTTGTTTTTTTTTTTTCGCGCTACGAACATAAGCTGGACAACTCTCGGTATGTGTCTTATTTGATAACATTTAATCTACTGTAAAGTCTGGTTTTTTTTTTTACATTGATTGCCCCATTTTTGACCTAATTAGCTGTTTATAAGAGACCAAAACTCGATTTTTTTTTTACAAAACACTGAATAAAATATATTTTTGGGGGTTTTGTCCAAATTTTAAGAAGCCGGTAGCACCTGAAGGACTTGACCGATCAAGCTGAAATTTTTTCACGTAAAATACGTACATTTCTGCCGAAAATAACTACTAAGGGTAAAATGTTTTCGTAAAAGTAAATATGTATAATATGTTTTTAAAAATGTATTTCTTAACAAATTTTTGAAACTTTAGGCCGTTAGTGGCACCTAAAGAAATTAACTAATCGGCCTGCGATTTTCCATATGACATATAGAGACCATTTCGCAAAAAAATTTCGCTAAGAGTAAGCTGATTTCAAAAAAAGTGGAAATTCGATGCACCCTAGTATACAGGAGTGCATGGCGTATACCTCTATTATTTTTATAGTATTGCATAAAATCACCTTTAATTTACAAGAGAACGAGTCTACCAGAATTGGTATTCCGTACATTGTTGAAAATGCTCGAGCGTGCAGTACTAAAGCCTATAAAAAGTACTAGCATTGCATCACTGATCATATTCATTCGCATAACGACTAAATTGGAGAATAACTAAATCTATAGAAGAAGGTCAGTTAAACTTTTATTTTACTCAGTTCCCGCGCAGAAGTTCCATTCACCCATTATTATCATAGATGTCGATTTAATCAGTATTTTCTACTTCTGCAGTTGGATCACATCGACATAATAATCTAAGATATTCTAAACATTTGTATACCACATTTCGGAAGTCTGAGCTACTAAATTAATCCCCGATACATCCTCATTGATTAGACTATTTTAAATAGTATTGTATCCACTATCAGAGTAAGAGTTGAAAATCTAAAACAAAAGCACATTTAATTTAGGATTAAAACAAGGCAATACGATATTTGGATTACAGCTAAATCAATGTGTTTTCATTTTACATATATGTGTTTGAGTAAACTTATTTACTATACGTATTCATCTATTTTAACACACAAAGCAATAAGATACACATAAATATTCTCTGATAATGAGAACAAATCGAAAACCAAACATCGTTTGCAATAATTCATTCAATATTCGTCGCTGTCTTCATTGATTGGAATACTTTCAACTTCAGAGCCTGTTTTAAATAAATCAGTGACAAAAGAGAAAGGAAAACCGTGAACTCTGGCAAAGGTTCAAAGTTTTGACTTTAAGAATAATAAAATGGTCAAAAAACTGTAAAAAATGTGGTTTTCAATTTTTACGTTTTTACAAAGCTGCCACCACTGTCAGACCCTGAAAAAATATATGTTGTACCTAAAGTTATTGGAAGATTTTGAACAACAAATCACCTATATCTTATTTTCTATTATTTCCATGATCCCCCTAAACTTTTTCTATGAAATTTTAAAATTTTGTACACGCAAAAACACAAGAAAATACTCATCGATTTTTTTAGAAAAAATCACAATTACACTTATATTGTGTCTACAATCTGTGAAACTTTCAAATTATTTGGATCACTCGCACCAGAATATAAAAATATTGATATTTGAGCATGTACGATACAATAATTCCGTAAGAGGTGGGAGTAGGGAGCCAAATCTCTTTTTGGGGTGGTTTTAGGTCAAAACTTCAATAACGACCCCATTTAGCTCAAGGGCCGAATTTACTATATTCTATGGAAAACCCCTTTAGTTAAATCAATTACTGAAAAATAACGATTTTGTGCATCAATTTTAAAAATATGGTTGGAGTATTTCATTTCTCTGGTATGCAGCAATTTTTAGTTGGTTTAGACTTCGGATTAGATCGCTATGGGCTATATCGCCAAAATTTTTTTTCGATAAAGATTAACGATTGTGATTAACTATTGCTCTTTTTAAATAGAATATTAGGGATGCGGGAAAATGATTTAACTACATTGCGAATTTGCCAAAATGAGTGAAGTTATCTTTAAAAAATCATTCTTAGGAGGATTGATGACTATGATTAAAGAATTTCATGAAATACGGTTACCTACTATGAAGGATTACAGGAAGCAATTAAGTTAAAATTTGATTTGATGTTTGTAAAATTGACAAGGAAAGGTGAAAAAGTTCTTATTCTTTCTATGATGATATGAGCTAAAGGTACGCAAATTTAATTCACGGGTCGTTGTTCTCTACATATTCATCTCGTACAACCTTGCATTTCTCTCTTCTATGGATCAGTCCAATGCCATCTGAATAAAATTCTGCGGAGTTGGGGCAAACCAGGTATTCACCGCACTAATGACTTTTTCTTCATTTTAAAATACCCACACCGCAAGTGTGCTTTCACATTTGGGAAAAGGATACAATCCGACGGAGTTAGATATGGTAATATATGGTGTATAGGACAAAGATTTGTAGCGAACTTCCGAAAAAGGCTTCCTGCTGTTCGCTTTTCTGGTGCATTGTTTCCTAAGAGCAGCACGCATGTCGAAAGCCAAACACGTTTTTATGTTTGGTAGTATCCCGTAACCTAGTAGATTTTTCTAATATGCATCTGGGCTTCTAGCTTCTTTCTGAATGTTATAATAAAGGTCTCATGTGGTTTGCACCCTACGTTAAGCTGTGGGTCCACATCTGATATAGACCTTTAAGAAGATTGTTGCAAAAAATGCAAAACTCAAATTCACTCATCCATCCCATTTTGTATCCATTATATGTACGTGTGACAAAATCACAAATAAAATAACTGTCACAAAAGGTTTAGAAGTGCAACAATGTGTTTATGTTTATATTGCTTAATTGATATGAGAATAATGTCCCTTTTCAGCAATGAACTGAACCTAGGACAGTGACTTTCTCTTTGAGGATAGTACCGCTATCGTAAATCGAACCTCAGACAATAGGCACACAAATCATGCGCAATAATAGTCGATCACCAAGGATACGTGTTCCTATTAATAGTGCATTATTTCAATCATCAGTATTCATTGTCAATATCCTTTATTATGTATAACATTTTAAACCAATAATAATGTCTTATTTCAAGTAAAGTATACATATATTCGTATTAATTTCATTTTTCCTATTTAATTTTTATAATTTTCTTAAAGATTATCTGTCTCTTTGAAGAATTCTTTTCATTTTTCTTCAAGTCAAAACAAGAAAATTCCAGAAAATACGAAGAAAAACTAAAGATATATCGTGATATTTGATGAAAAGGGGATGGTTTGGGAAAGACTCAAGACATTCGTGTGTTATGATAATTGAAATCGTGTGAGCAGAGCGGAAGAGCCAATGTTGATGTTTGAACTGTGAAAGATTACATCTACTTTTCATCCCCAACCGAGTGGTCACGCACGAAGACTTTTTTGATGTCAAGGTTTCCCACCTCGTCTGTCAGACTGCCCAGTTACCCCACTTTTTCTTTCTCTTGAGTCTACTTCTTTTGTCTTCTGTGGATATGAACGGACGGAGCAATTCACAACATACTCTACATATTTATCATGTTTAAGAAAGCGCAATGAAAGTAGGCCTAGTTAGTAATTTAGTAAACATATTTAGTGTAAACGTGATGTTTCATGAGTTATGAGTATTTTCTGTTAGAAGCCAGTAATACTTCAGCCAGAATTGCAATACAGTTTTTCTTGCAGAAAAAGGAAGTGCCCTTTATTGATTTCAGCAAGTACAAAACATTTACATGTACAACATAACTTATCAACTGCCTCATCACTTAATTTATTATCATAGCTTAAAATACCTTTAACAGCTTTGTTTGATGCATCTTTCTTCTAAGTAGAAATTAGGTAAAAATGTAAACATTTTAAAATATAAATTTAATCTAAACCCCAAATTTGCTGGTCTATAACTCAGAAACTACAGGTCTGGACAACAAAATAATGTGGCGTACTAAATAGGTCAGGATTTACCACTGTACTAAATTTGATAAAGAGAAAACTAGTTTACCTGAGTATATTGGGAGATTTTTGTAAAACATTTACTAAATCCAATTTTAATGACGCATAACTCAGAAACCAAGGATCTGACAGGAAAATGATCCACATGTGTACTAAAGGGTTAAAATCTACCATATTCTAGGTGATGAACATTGGATTGAATCATCTGAGAACATACAATTGTCCTTGTGATATTAATCTTCTATACAGAAAAGTCTAATTTAAGATGAAAACGGTTAACTTGTAATATAGATATTACATCTCTTTAAGGTAACAATTAAACAGAGGACTACTACAATAATATAACACAATAGGTACACGTCTATCAGATGAGAATATGGATAATCTGCTCTTTTCTTCGAATGAAATAAGGAACGCTAATTAGAATTTTCTAATTAGAACTCCATTAGAATTTAATGAAAATGTTTACAAAATTTGATATAAAAATTTGCATTATTACAAAGTTTGATATATATATTAATTTTAACTTCATCTGTAGAGGGACCGATGTACACTGATGTTCAAAATTATTGTCGCATGTCTATAAATATATTGTTGTAGGAATATAATTTGATAACGAATTCGTCCGGTATTTTTTATAATGTTAGTATGTGTATAATCGGCAAACACATGTATGTGATACATTTCATGTCAAAAGAGCAGTAAATAAGAACAATAAAACTAAAATAAAACTTTCTTGACCATTTAGCAACATTTTGTTTTACACATTCTCTTTTTTCTATTCTATTTATAATTCTTTTCCTATGAAATTTACCACAAATATACATTTCTCAATTATACACATGGTATCAGTATTAAAAGTACTTTGCAAAATCATTATCAAATTATATTCTTACAAGAAGACAGTTATAGATATGCGACAATCATTTTGGACTTGAGTGTACATATACAGTATCTGTATCATGCTTTTCATTTTATTATTATTATAGATAAAGATAATGAAACTGAACGTTAAAAATTAACATTTTTTGCTACAAATCTCTCCGAAGTATTGTTTGTTTTTAAAATCTTGTTGCACTAGAAAACAGAAATTTGAAGTTTTGGTATTTTCTAAACCATCATATTATTTAGATATGAGTATGTGATTGAGTATCATAATAAAAATAATTTTATTTGTATATATGAACTTATCAAGTTGTTCTGACGCAAAATATTTCATTCAATATGTATAGACCTGAAGTTTGAGAAACATAGATGAGACTTTTTTGCAGTAATAAAGTTAATATGGTTATCTAAATTTGCATATCTGAGAGTTAAATTATACATAAAAAGAGAAAGTCGCATCATTATGTCTCATGATTCTTATTTGCTTTTGCGGCAATGCATATTTGTGTTCAAAAACCCATTATTTGAATTCTACCTGTGAAAATACTTTCAGGTACGGATTTATGTGAAAAGATATTTTAATGGGAATTTTGCATATATGTTTTATAATCTTTCAATGAAGAAAATGAAATAATTAATCTGTCATGTGTGATAAAGCACTCAATCATTTTCCACTTCAGGTATTATTACTTGCTAACAATACTAAATATCCAAAATAAGTATGACATACGTTCATTATTAAATAATACAATCGAAAATTAATTCTTAACGGTATCAAAGAAAACACCAAACAAGAATCGTGTTTGTTCAAAATTCTAAGTGCACGTACAAATATTAGTAAAACTTTTTTTTTTGTTCATATTGACTTTATAACATTCATCCTATAGGATCTTATCGATCACTTCAGTCGTTTGGTATTAGTTTCATAGTTGAACAACTTCTCTTATAAATTACTATGTTTACCTCTGCAAGTAACACGGTTATATGTCATCCGGACGCACCGTCTTTCTCTAAGCGTGGCTTAGTCTTAAATAGTGAAAGTGTCATGTCTAAGATGACTTTAGCAAAAGCCACTCATGGACCAGTGACTCTAAACCTCAAAATTAACTCTGCGCTACCTCTCCTGCTCTTTTCCTCTTTCGCTTGCCTTCATCTTACCACCTCTTTTAGCACGGTTAATAGTCCCTCGCGTAATGCGATATTTTCCATATATTTGCATACATTTGCGCTACGTCGTAATCCATTAAAGCACTCACGCAGATGGGTGCGAATCGTCTCTGAATCGCTTGCATTGGTTAATTTCTTTACCAACACTAACACCACCAATCTTTGTTCCAACACCCACCTAAGTCTACAGCTCCCTTCGCCGAACTAAACCTTCCCTGCATGGGAACTACCTAGCTCTTCAAATCCAACGTCTCGGGAACTTTTCTAAAACTTGTTGGCTTGTCGAGAGTGACTGCTAAATTTCCCCACAAAAGGCTGCTTCTTTTCTGAGCCGCTTCTTTTGTTACCACTCGGCGCTCGCCTGGATCGCGTTTTATTGGCTTTACCGGTGAGATTAGAGCAGTGTTGCCACAAGTATAATTATTGTTTCGGATTCTACCTTTTATTTCATAGACTATAAAATTCTTAAAATAACAGGCTTAAGAACCGGAATATACTTTGTTTAGAAATTTAAGTAATGTAAATCTGCAATCATTCTTGAAGTCAAATAAAGAATAAATTTATTTGCGTATTTCCATTATCTTCTCTCAAGCAGAACACGAACTTCAAAGAATTCCGTGCTGCTACTGTGCTTGTCAACATGAATGAGTATGAAAGATTAATGGAACATGAGTTCACACAGAATAGAGAACTAGACTATTTTGTGTACTGAAAAGTAATAGTTATATTACAAATAAAAAAGCATGGATTGAATAACTATAAATATTATGTTGGTAGTTAGAACCATTATTCTGTTTAGGCTATCTCGAATTTAGTTATCATTTCTTATTTAATACTCTAAATGACCAGATAACATTTCATTCTTATGACTCAAAAAGTAACCAAGTTGTTCCTAGTCAGTATGAGCTAGGTTACGTGGCGAGCTCGTGACGTCTTAACTAGAAGTAACTTCCTTTTACAATTAACCGAGTTTCTCTTGTTTTAAATACTGAGCTTGAATTATTTAGGTTAGTATATGCTCTGACATGTACAAAAATATTCAACAGGGAAAATTACAGAAATGTTTCTCATTATTTATAAATGTTTGACACTTAAGAAATATTTCATTAAACAAAATGGCAAGTTGTACGTGACTATTTACTAGTGATAATATTAGCAAGAGACGTAGCCTTCATGAAAGCTGCAGAAGCATCGCTTCCCTTGAGTGAACAACAACGCATTAAAACAAAAGAAAAGTGTAATTATTTTAGAATAGTTTAAAATATTTGCAGTAATGAATTTTGTACTCTCCTATGATAAGTAACAGAAGCAAAAACTAAACCTGTTATTTTAGTACATTCAACACCACAATTTCTAAATTTTATATGTCATCTAGATTTCACTCAGTTGAGTGCAAAGTGATACCTAGTAGGGAAGAATGGGGGAATGGCGGTCACCTAAGCAAAAATCGTTATAATCTAGCACGAAAAATTCCCGCGATAAGTTGATCCTATAAGTAGTTCTGTCTAGTTTATTGTGACCAATTTCAAAATACATCTTTTATTTCATTGCCAAGCTAAAAACCAAAATATGTGCGTATTCAATTGACCATAATTTCCCACACGGTTGGGTAATGGCAGTCCGGGATTTCCCCATGCTTTACGCATACAAAAAAATCTTCAACACCAATAAGATTTCAAATTTATTCATTAACTTTAGAAGAGTTGGGTATCTACAGGGACAGATAATAAACTGCAAATTAGTGTAAAGAAGATTATAAAGCTACTTATTCATTGAAGTTACATATATTTTTCGTCAATACCTTAATATATTTGAAATATAATCTATTAGTATTAGCAAAAAATCATCAAAGGAATATATACGTATGTATCCAGTGGAAGTTCCTTGTTCAACTTCATCATCTCTGGCCTCTGAATTAGATTACACTTGATGAGCTTTTTTGGGGGGTTGAGTGTCGAGACTTACTTATTGTCGTATATTTTAATGTCGGGGAGCCCCGGTCGCTGACTACCATTACCCTATCCGTTTGACCGGGGCTATCCCAAACGCATGTTTTGAGTAAAACACGGTCAGCACCAACATACAAACAAATGAATGGATTAATTTACAGATTGCTTTAGAACTATATAATCATAGCGTCTACCTAAAAAGTCACTTAATAAAAATATCAAATGGAATAGTACTTACAGTGTCGAATATTTTGACGAATATTACATCAAACGCAGCGAAAAATGCAACACGCCTTCATTTAATACCTATCACTCCTACAATGGCGTCGCTCTCAAAATTACTTTATCTGACAGCTGCCAATAAGGCGCCATCATCTGCTTCTATTTACGACAAGTTTTTCACGCCAAATCGAACTGATCGGGGTTACCTCCTGACCGGGGCTACCCCTCTCTCCCCTATCAAACGAAATTTTCAGTAAGTAATAGAATAGGAAGAATTGTGAAATAGCAAAATGATTGAAGATAGTAGCCATAGCAGTGCTATTTTATCACTAGTGGCTAACGCATTTGTTTCTTGTATATGTGATTCTGGTTTCACGGTCAGTGATGGTATTTGGCTCGGATATAAGACCGAGTAGTTATTCGGACCCCAGTTAAACAATTGTCTTTTGTCACATAGCCTTGATACTGGAAATGTGTCGCTGGGCTCTCATCAATCATCCAATCATCAATTGCAGTTTTTTCCATATTTGATTTATGCTATTTCCTGCTTTTCGTTTTACATTTTTCTTTATAGGATTGTTCCTTTCCTATACTAGGTCTTAAATGTGTCATTTCCAGTTAAGCTGTCTCATGAGGACTCTCAAAAACATAACTTTACGATACAGCTGTTGGGAGATTAGAAAGATGTGTTAATTGCAATAATACGTACCGGATCGTTGCAATATAAAGTTGTTGTTGAAAGAAGAAAATGAATGATATATAATGTTCTTGTTTATATTGTAATTTTTGAAACTTTTAGTTTATATATATGTTATAATTTATATCAGTATATATGGGAATACATAATGATATTAAATGCATATCCGGTATTAGCTAAATGGTGTTAAATTGTTTGGTACTCATTATTTATATAGGATAAAGTTTAGGCGTCTTTAGGCTTAAAAAATAAGCCTACTGATATAAGTAGATGATACTGCATAAGTAACATTTAAGGAGGGATTGAGTATAGCCCGCTCCGCACAGTGATTTTCAACGAATCATAGTGATTCTAATGATTCATATTAGTTCATAATGAATCGCAATCGCATGTTATAAAGATTTAAGATGTAAATCTTTTAATAGGGAAGCTTTAGTATAAGTAGTAGTAGTAGCAGTAGTAATAGTAGTAGTGGTAGTAATTAGTAACAATAATAGTAGTAGTAGTAGTAGGAGCGGGTTAGAAGCCCCGCAGGGATTGGTTGGGTTTTGTTCTCGATATAAGTAGTAGTAGTAGTAACAGCAGTAGTAGTAGTAGTAATGACTCTTGCAGTTCTGGTGACAAATAACTGGGGAAGTGCGCTATACAAAAGTCTTTAGTAGCATTAACCCAAGAAAATGATAAGTTTAACAAATGGCACAGTCGTATTTGAAACGGACCAACGCTATAAAAAATTATGATTCGGCTAATGACAGTTGCTATGATACTGGAGGTTTGTTTGAGGTACAGAAACTTAGATTCGGTCAAGGTGAAAAAGGAATGGTAAAGATAATAAGTAAAATTACAGATGGAAAAGCGAGTTTAGTGCTCAACAGGAGCTGTGTGCTCGGAAGTTTAAGTGGAGCTGTCTGCTCAGGGAGCTTAGTGCTCAACATGAGCAGTGTGCTCAGGGAGCTTAGTGTTTAACACGACCTATATGCTCTGAAGTTTAAATGGAGCTGTGTACTCAGGGAGCTTAGTGCTCAAAAGGAGCTGTGTGCTCAGAAGTTTAAGTGGAGCTGTGTGCTGAGGGAGCTTAGTGCTCAACACGAGCTGTGTGCTTGGAGGTTTAAATGGAGCTGCTTGCTCAGGGAGCTTAGTGCTCAATATGAGCTGTGTGTTCAGGGAGCTTAGTGCTTAACAGGACCTATATGCTCTGAAGTTTAAATGGAGCTGTATACTCAGGGAGCTTAGCGCTCAAGAGGAGCTATGTGTTCGGAAGTTTAAGTGGAGCTGTGTGCTGAGGGAGCTTAGTGCTCAACACGAGCTGTGTGCTCGGAGGATTAAGTCGAACTGTGTGATCAGGGAGCTTAATGCTTAAGAAGACCTGTGTGCTCGGAAATTTAAATGGAGGTGTGTGCTCAGGGATCTTAGTGCTCAAGAAAAGCTGTATGCTCAAAAACAGTGTGAGCTTAGTGCTTAGAATTAGTATGGCAAGGTATTTGATCAAGAAGGAAGATAGTGCAGAGGTCGACGATCAATTTGGTCCAAGGAGGAAAGAAAGGAGATTGTACAAAATATTGTCTTGCGGAGACCGGGGGAAGATGTCGGGAGATTAGAAAGATGTGTTAATTGCAATAATAGGTACCACATCATTGCAATATAAAATTGTTGTTGAAGGAAGAAAATGAATGATATATAATGTTCTTGTTTATATTGAAGTTTGTGAAACTTTTAGATTATATATATGTTATAATTTATATCAATATATATGAAAATACATACTGGTATTAACTGCATATCCGGTATTAGCTTAATGGTGTTAAATTATTTGGTGCTCATTATTTATATAGGATAAAGTTTAGGTGTCGTTTGGCTTAAAAAAAAAGCCTACTGATATAAGTAGATGATACTGCATAATTAATATTTAGGAGCAGTAACCCAAGAAAATGATAAGTCTAACAACAGTTAATGGAACTAGCAGTAAAAGCATAAGTTTTATGTTTTCTTGGGTTTGTGACTTAAGCAAAACGCATTAAACTTAAAACCCTTGTGTTACAAATCAATGGAATTATGAGTATTTCTCATTTCAATTCTCATGGAATTCAAGTATTTCTCATTAATACTTGTTTGCGTTTTCAATAAAGGAAATAGATAAAAAATAAATAAATAGGAAATGGAAAGAAGAAATACATAGTTTTTGGCCATTATCTATAAAAATGCTTATATTAGTGTATGGATTACTAAAGATTGATCCTTCTATGTGCGCCCGATTTTTAACTTTTACCCCTGTTCATGGAATTGGCCCATCCTAATTATTCAAATAGCATGGTAAAGGCAAATGCCTCTAGTATTGCACGAAGTTCGAGTGTGTGTGTATGTGTGTGTGTATGTGTGTGTGTACATGTGTGCATATCATGGCTACCAGGGTAAACAGATTTTGGGAAGGCTACGTCGTAGCACTTTTCTACACCAAGTTCCCGGTAACACAGGTTTAAAAACAGTGCAGAAAAAATGGATGTATATTGGGATCAACGATCATCAAGAACACAATTACTCGTCATAAACACAACAACGTTCCAGCACTTCGTTCACCCAGTAAGGGACTAAAAAATGCCCGTGTACTGCGGTGACTCCGTAGCTCGGACATTGCACCGAGTATTGCAAGAAAACTCTTCTAGGCAACGTGTAAAGGCAAGACGATTGATTGGACGTGGCACAGTCAACTGTGAACCGCAACCTACGTAGCAAATTAAACCTCCAGATAGTTGAAAAGTCAGTGCGGAGCAATTACTGCGGCCTATCGAAGGGACTGCAGGCGCCTCTACGAACATCGTATATCCAGGGAAGATTGAAAGGTTACCAAACTCGATGAAGTATGGATTTATCTATCAAACTGTGGCAAACGTTATCGAGCTGTAATGTACACTCCACTAGACGTAAAGACTCGCCCTGACCTCATCCATCAGTGCAAAGCAAGTTCAGCGAAGGAATTTCTGACTGTCTCGGGATACTACTATGAAGGCAAGGATTCATAGGGTGCCTAAAAGTGCAAAATGAAACTTCGCATTTTATTAGAAACATATTCTCACACCAATTTATAAAGAAGATTTGCTCCGTTTGTGTGGAAATGCAATAAATAAGTCAGTGCACATGCGGATAAGGACTCATCTCATACATCTCGTTCTACATAGATATTTTTTGCAATAGATGGCGGAAAACACTGGCATCCAGGTATCCAGGTTTCGAGAATATACCAGTAATGTTATCTGATGCTAATCTCATGGATGTTTGCGGGTTTAGTCTATTGAAAAGCGCATTTGAATCTCGTTGTGTTACACCTGGCTGTGGCCTCTGGAAAGCCTGTCAGGAGGAGTGGCTCAATATTGCCGTTCCTGCACTTCAACGTAGTCTCCCACAATGGAAGTGACGGTCCAGGGCCATTGCCAAGACACATAGTGCTCATATCGATGTCAACCGATGATGGCCCCGTGATCTTTCCTTAGGTATGTGAGAAGTCAAACTCGAATAAATATAGACGGATCAGCATTCAGTATTTGTGTCATTTCCTAAGATTTTCTGTAGTTAGCTCAGACTGATATCTAGAAAATCCATTTAATTATTTAACAGTAATCATAAATGTAAGAAAACTAGTTTCCTCAAAATTCAAATTTAATTTAGAACCTACTTTTCACAAGGATTTGGTTGATTCGGAGTTTAACATTCTTTAAAACATCTAGGCTTTGCGAAATGTGAATCTACAGCCATGGTCACCCACAGCGGAGGCAAGAGAAACAGCTGCATCCTCATGAAAAAGCAAAGTGAAAGTTAAGAAGAATACAAAGAGTGCTGGAAATAATTTTTTGAGAAAATATAAGTGATAATATATATCAGATTTTGTCTTGTCGACTGGTGGTAGAAGATAAGACAATAAAAATAATGTAATTGCGGGCGTTAACAAATTATCGACGAGCAATTTTACGTCAAAACAATGACTATATCTGAGAGCTATATTATAGGGAGCCTCTCAACTTGCACCTGGGTTGATAATGAATTGCACGTGTAAGGAAGTAAGTAAGAAATGCCATAAATATAAGTAAAATAATGCCCAATATAAGAATTTTGGTTGTGTTTCTGCTATTTACCATAGGTGGCGTGTGATACTTCACACAAATTATAATAATGTATTTTTCTTTAGAAGAAAGAAATAGGTTAATTAAACAAATATAATTACCATTTATACATTGAAGTAAGTATAGGTTAAATACTTAATAGTAGTTGGGAACTCGTATTTTACAAAATTATCCGCCACATTACACGAACAATAGATGTGTGCATCGAAAATCAGTGAAACATATTTCTTGCGAGAGACGTGAACATAAAGTTAAGTTTAATTCAGTAACCTCCGTGAAGAATATTATTTGGTAGGTAAACAAGATCTAAGAATTGCGTTAAAATTTATGTTTAACAAACGAATAATAACAATCGCATCATAATGTAGATCTACTAATATAACGCTAAGGGTACTGAAGTTTTCTTTTGCAGACAATTAATCTTCCGGACATTTGAGATATCAAGTCACACTAAACTAAGCTAATCAACATGAAATAATTATGAAAAAATCAATACATTTTAGTGCAGTGTACACAGGATTACTGATGTATGGATTACTGATAACTATCGATGTGAAACTTGTGGATAACTATTCGTATTAGGCTTCCAAATTCACAGAATATTTTATTGATTTAGTAGTTTTATTACAAATTTCTATACATCATAAATTAACTAAGTAAATCTAGTTTAAGCAACATTGCTAAGTTACCCTTGAAATTTTCGTGGTTATAAATATGAATAAATTGATAGGGGGTTAGAATTTTATTCATACTTTTTCTCATTTCCATGTCATCTTGTGAGTTTTCACGAAACTACAGGATGACTCAAGAAACCTTCTATGTTTTAAATGTTAATAAAATAAAAAGTAACCAAGATAAAATTTTCTTCATTCAAAAGTATAAAATATTATTGAAAATAATTTGAAATTACATTCTTTTGACTTTACTCTGTTCTGTTGTGTGTTGAATTCACTCAACAGCTGACAATACAATTATTGTCAATAAGACCCAAATAACCTCTCACTTTTTGCTCGGATGTAGCGCTGTCAATGAAGGAGAAGAGGAATGGGGGGTAATGGCTTCCGCTCATAACTCTATTGCCATTTTCAGTCGTCATTATGGTTTGGTCAAGATGTTATCGCGTACGAAGTTGAAATGTTTTTTTTAAAAAAAGCAGTATCTCTGTTATTACAGAGCAAAGAGCGTTTTGCTTAAAGTTTGCTATTCCGCATAATGTAAATATTCCTGATCAGAATACTATCCTGCAATGGCCCGAGAACTTCAGCGTTGAAAACAGTATATGCCCTTACTAAAAATGCTCGTACGCCTGGGAATAAGAAGGCTATGAGACAGTCTGTTTTGCAGTCTGCAAAACATTCTGCTGAGGACACATGTTGCAACTATTGAGCTTTCTAGTGAGATTGAAAGGAGAATTATACGTAGTTACAAGCTATTTTCATTATATGTTTAAATAAAGCTTTCTATGTGCAACACTTTTTTGTTTTATTGAGGTTTAAGATGTGGGAAGTTATATTGAATCGCCTTGTACAACCATTTTCGAAACTAACTAACTCTATGGCCCATGGAAGGGAGGTTCAATGCTGCGTTCACCAACTCTCCATAGATTTCTATCCTTAGCCAACTAGATTCAGTTTCTACTTTGTATTTCTATATCTGCGAGGTCCATCTTTATGTTGTGTTTCCATCTGAGCATATGTCTTCCTAATGGTTGTTTTCGAAAAATCAACGGAATATGTGTCAGTTAAAGCACAGGTAAAAATAAATTAGAAATTAAATCAATTGATTCATAACATTTTCATTTAAAACAATGACACTCTATTATATTAATCTGTAAGAAATTTCTTCTACCAATGCTAATATTGGAGAATATTTAGAAATAATACAATATAGCATTGGAAACGTTAATCGCAATCAATCGTACTTTCAGTGTCCTATAAGATAAGTGTAAGTGTTATGAAGTTACACATTCCGCGGCCGAAAATTGAGTTTCAAACTACATTTTACATTCGCAATTACTATTAGTAGTTCAGATGTACTTGATAACTTAGTATCTATACTATCTGAGACTTTAATTTACGTATTTCTTGAAACAAAAATCCTCCAAGTATTTTATTCAGCAGTCAGATAGTATAGTATAGATAATGTTCTGTCAATTAGCTTACCTTAGGTTAATTACTGTATATTAGCTTGGATTATGTCAATTTAGAGCAGCTTTGCTTAGCACATTAAAGATTCGATTATAAAATGTATCTTAGGTTAGCTGAATTAAGACTAAATACACTAAATAGTTTCATAACGGTTATTTACGCTTTACCTTAGAACGTGAAACATTCTTATTCTTACATATGAGATTTTAGCCTTACGAAGATTCATTTCTTGTACGATATGTTAGTACCTATAATAAACTCCCAATAAACTTGCTTCTTTTCTGGAATCAAATGTGCAAGTCATTTTCACTGCTACAACGTTGTTGACAGTATGTAACATATGAAGTCACCCGATAAATTGCATGAATTTGTTTACTGCTTGACCATATGGAAAGCTTGACTACTGTCTCAAGCATACAAAAAATAACTTCCGTTAATGAATGAACCAAAGTAAGAAAAAATTTCATCAGGTGTTATTCGAAATCTAAATAATTTGTCAGAAGAAGAACATTAGCGAAGAAACACAATCCCGTAAGATTTTTCGAATACTACGTAATCATTTTGTTAATTTGATAAAGTTGATAACAGGAAGCAGTACGGAAAGAAGCAAGAGTCAAAGTGCGAAGTACATGATGTGATTTCCTCTCTGGTATTTCGAAGCCGTTACATGTTATATGAAACATATAATAGGAAACATTTATTTTCCTCTTTGTACAGAACATTTGTAGGTTAAACGAGTTTTGCGAGTCAGAATGTTTTATTGTCCTTTCCTCTTATAGTGATTGTCAAAATTCGGTTTGAATCCCCACGTCAACCTATTCCACTGAGGTACCATCAAAGCATATTAAATAAGAATACCACCATAAGTTGTACGTGTCATGAACAGCTCGGACCGCGTATCTCTGGTTGAGAACCTCTGCCCTACGTGATGAAGTTCTAAATTAATTGTCGTTTTAGATCGGATCGTTAACATGATATAGGCAAAAGAGTTGATTCTTAGTCTCTCTTTGAATACACTTACATTGATTTAATCATAACTTAACCCTTTAACGCACCATTTTTCCGATTAGACAGATTTTTGTTTATTCCGAGTGGTTTCGGTGTAGGAAACACGTGATTTAAAAAAAAACATTAATGCAAATAATATGGGATCTATAGAATATTTTATGATGTTTGCATATAGAGTCTAGGCAAAGTTGCGCGTTGATATCTGCCAAGTCAATTAAAGACAAATAGAACCAATAAAATGCGACGAATGTCAGCGTACTTGCATTCTTGCACTCATTACACTTCTGTCTAACACACACACAAAAAAAAAATCAACAGTACAAAACCTGTCCAACTAAACGAGCAAAGAAAGCTCAAAGATGACAAGATGTCAACTCCGCGTGCAGCAAGTAAGACAATGAGTCCAATGCTGGCTTACTATGACATCTAGTGGGAAATTCAGAACTTCATTAGTGAAAGGACATCTTAGCTCATACGCAAAGCTGCTTATCTATGTCTTAACTAGAAACTACATGGTGAAATACAATTTCAAAGTAAACTTTGCATATACGGCAAAACTAAAGGGTAAATCTTAACATGAAGAATACCTGGATATAAAGTATTCTAGAATAAACGTTTAAATTTTTAGAACTTCACCATAAAGATTTTCTAACCAATGTCGAAATTCTTTAGGTACCATTTACAGGAAAATTCAAAACAACGTACTGTCACAAATAAAAGACAGTTCTGACCAGAGCAGAATGAAATATATTATTAAATAAAAACTATACTTACAATGTGTTACAGTTTCAAGGACCTAACGTCCTCTTCATCAGACACAAACACTCTGATCATAGTCTTTGTGTCTGATGAAGAGGACGTTAGGTCCTGATGAAGAAAACGTTAGGTCCTGATGAAGAGGACGTTAGGTCCTTGAAACTGTAACACATTGTAAGTATAGTTTTTAATATATTTCATTCTGCTCTGGTCAGAACTGTGTTTTATTTGTTACTCTACTTATCCAGAGCCATGGAGTTTGTTCATAACGTACTGTCAGAACTCGTTGCTACATTTTTAAGACGTCATTATAACTTCCCGACTACTGAATGCTTTAACGGTTGCTCTTCACATATCAACAAGAACAAAAAACATATAATTCACTTACTCTTAAATGGAGGATTAAATAAATACTTTTCCGCTATTTTGTCCAGTGTTATAGACAAAATAAATGTAATTGAAAACAAATAGTGATATTCTTGTAGGAGAATTGCGAGAAGAGTCACCACAAGTACGGGTGATCACGAGTAGAAAAATATTTTGTTTGTCAGTCCCAGTGAATAAGGGACTATGGTACACCAAGAAGAACACTTGAATGGATTTAGAGCCTAAGGAAGATATAGCAGATTATTGACGTATTGCTCTTTTCATATTATTTTAAAGGTTGAATAAGTTGGCTTGAAGAATAAGTAGTCCTTTCAGTTACAGTGAAAATCTTAGAAGTTACTATCATCATTGTCATCATCTTTTGTATTTCTCCGTTATTTGTAGGTCACTTGCTGCAAATGAGAAGCTTCCATGCTTCACTTAACCTGTTCGTCTTAACGTACGATTTTTTGATACCTTTATACCCTCTCACGCTCGTTCCTGCCACCATACCATCTAGCACGTCCTTCTTGATACAGTTTCTCCTCTCCCAATATCCCAACCAATTTCTCTTCTTCTTTCCTAAAACATCCAACATCGTTCTTTTCTCCCTCACTATTCTTCAGCCTCTTATTAATTTTCCCCTCGACTCAGCTAATTAGCTTTATTTTCCTTCACACTCACATTTTCGAAGCTTTGTCCTTTTTCATCGCCTTTGCTCAATGCCCATATTTCTGTTCCATACAGTACAATACTTCAAACGAAGCATTTTATAAGTCTCTTTCTGAACTCTTTATTCAAAGACTCACAAAAGATATTTTAATTTCTAAATTTTTTTTTCGCCGTTCTTAACCATACTTTAATTGACGTTTACACTTCATATTATCACTAACAATGTTAATCAGGTATTCAAACTTAATAATAATTTCTTCTTTTTTCCCTCCTACTTCTATATTTAATAGCAGCCGCTTCTTTCCAATCGCTATAACTTTTGTCTTTCTAACATTTGGCGTCATCCCATATTCCTCACAGTTTTCCTTCAGTTTTGTAACCAATATTGATTTTCATTACAGATTTCGCAACAAGTGCCATGTCATCTAATCATTCAACGTCCTACCAAAATACCGTCTCCATTACGTAGGCTCTTCATTATCTCTTCTAGATGGATATTAAATAATGTTGGCTAGAGACTGCATTCCTTTCGAATTTCCCTTCAAATTGTAATTTCCCCTGGCAATTCTTCACCAATTCTAAAACTTGTACACACATACACACAAAGAATGAAGTTGCTAAGGAAGAATGTTTCGTTGCTAAGTTTCGTTTTGTGTTTTGCGTTGAGGTCTTTGATAAAATCCTGAATCGGTAGAACTTTAGTTTTACTGTAGTGGTCAGCAAATAGAGAAATGAAGATGTCTAATATTTCCCATATCCAATAACTATTTTTGGAGATTGCATATGTATTTTGCTTTGAGGACAGAATATAGCCAACTACTAGTATAGGTCTGTGTACAGCCAGCCACAAAAGTAATCCCCCCTAAGCTCTCCAATTCCATTACTTGGGGTCCAGGACATTTGCGGCTTTGAGAACGCCTAGACAGATGCAACTCAACTTACACGTAAATTTTCTCGTCACTAGCACCAGTTAGTAGCACTGAGTCAAGTCTTTATGCAAGTAAAATTGTGAGTAGATGACGCACGAAATTTTTTTTTTTCATTCTGAAATCAATCTCTCTAGTTCAGAGCGTGTTGTCCAATGAACACCATATGTTAATCTCACTATTGCTGTGTATGTAATGCATTTTTCATTACATACTGTATAATCAAAGAAATAGAAACACTGATCAGATATCAATCAGAAAATGCTTGAAAGTAGTTGAAAATATCAAATGTAGAACCACTGCTGGAAATAACTTTGTAAATGATAGTCTCCATTGAGAGACCTTCTCCAATTCTCCTCATTCCAACATCTTCTTTCTGGAGGAGAGAAGATCTTGCTTATCACACTGAGTATGCATTGAAATTGAAATTGAAACAAGAAAGCTTGACAGAGCTTCAGCTTGGCCGGGACTTGAACCCGGGTCCACCAAATAGAAGTTCAATGTGCTTCAGCCACTCACCCACCGCGCCATTTAAACTTCCACCCAAACTAATACCTACTTAAATTCGTTTCATTGAAAAATATAAACAATATACTCAAATACTAAAAACAAACAAATATAAACAAAATATAAATAAAAATATAAATAAGAAAATATAAGTAAGTTGTGTGAGTGTCTTAATGACTTACTCGAGACTTCCTTGTTTAACACAAAAACAAGTTATATCGTTATATGCACGTCCATGAGGAAACTATCACGAAACGTTCTTCAAATTGAGGCTACGCCATTGGCAGAGCCATAACTTGTAGAGACAGGGAGCAAATGCCCCCCCAAGAGAAGCACCCAGCCGTTCAAGGGGGGCCATTTTCAAACAAAATTTTCTTACTCCATATAAAATAGGAACATGAAATTAGAAATGAAGCATCAAATAGGGTCGCTACATTACAGAACAAAACAGCACAGAAAAGGTAAATAGAACAAAAATGAGTCTTGGACCCATTTGAGTAAAAGATGTCTACTATTAGGGGCTCTAGAAATAATATTAATTCGTATAGCTTTGAGATTTATCAATATTGTCCCCTTAATAATTTTGTCGTTTTGAATGGACACAGGGAGTACTAACGGAACCGCAGACCTTGCCATGCGGGAGGGCCAATAGGATCCGGAAGCCCCTTAAAAATTAAGAGGAAGTTGGAAAGAAGGGACCCAAGAATCAGAAGAACTACTTTTTCTACGGGGCCCAAATTAGCTTATTAATGCATGCCACCCCTCAAAAAAAAATCTAAGTTACGTCGCTGGTAATCGGTTGCAGGGATTGTCCCGATTTACATTACATTTCGTCTTTTACATAAATTCTAGTTTCCAAAGAAGAAAAGACGACAGAAATTATTTTCGCATTCTTTAAATTGCATCAATACGTGTAGAAATAGACAGTGCTATGTTTATGTTCCATAACTACTAGTTTATTTTCTTATGTTCATATGAAGAATTTGTGGTAAAATTGAGGCCGCATGATCATGAGGCTGCTAATTAGGAGGCGCAATCCACTAGGGGTTCGAATTCCTCTCAAGAGCAAGGTCAGAATTTTAACTGTCCTCGGTATTTCTGTGTTCGTGTCCTTGTAGTGTTTGGAATACGTCGAAAGGACATGAGGTGCAAGTGACGAACAATACTCCGGTTGGGGCGATTTGTTTAAAAGAAATTGCGAAAGCAGGAAACTCTCATTGCAGCTACCTGGGTTCTGATCCCATCGTAACAATTATTAATTTTTCTCTTAAATAGGATCATTCCCGTGACTAGAGTTGTAAGTTCGATCAAAATTTGAAATTTTTGCATAGCTAGGAACAATTTCTTGGAACCCATTTTTGGCCTATACTACAGCAGTAAGAACGTGTTTAGCCATTATGTATTCATCAATTCTTGTCCAAACATGTTACTTGCCAGACGGTTACGAATGAAGTTGATACGGATGATGTGATTTTGTGTTGTTGGCGTTTCACCTGTGAAGGAGGTCGTCTCAACACTTAGACTCAGAAAAATTTAATATTTTTCATGTTACTATACATCAAAAGTATCAGTTTTGTATATTGTAAAAATTTACTGAACTACTACATCCGGAATGGAACTCGCGTCCCAAACATTACGAAACTAACGCTTAAGCCACTACTGTAAGACATCACTGATCTGGGAGAAGGAAAAATGGAGTTGTAGTGAATTCCGTAATTACCACTTTTACGATTCCAGTGTAATAATGAAGAAACTTTCTGATTTCAGTCATGATAAAATAGTAAAGTATTATGCAGAAAGAATAGTCCTGAGAAGTCAACTTTAAATTGACAACTCCAATGTAGGGAGGCGCTCCTATATGATCTCGCCTCAGGCCCTGGTATTTCACGGCACGGCATTGGACAGATACTTATATTGATTGGAATCTGGTGTTTCAGGGCACTGTTATTTTTTTAAGTTAATTATTTTAACAAACCTTCCTCAGTACCTTGTTTCATATTTTTAAGCGTTTTACTCACCTTTACAGTTTTCCACTAACTCTTTAAGAAGAGAGACAAAAACACAGAAACATTGAGAACTGTAAAATCACAAACAATATTCGCGCGTTCTTCCCTTGCCTGAAGTAAAGAATAAAAGATGGAGAATATGCAATTTTTGGTTTTCCATCTTCTATGTGTTGTCAAATCTGTAAAACCAAACCAAACTAAGAGCAGTACTACTACACGAAACGCTCAACATGTCAGCTATTCATGACATAAGAATTGCATGATCCGAATAACTCCAGTATATCCACAAATCATCATTTGTCATATTTTACCGAAAGACGTCATGACTTTTATGACAACCTGATACGTTAAATGTTGTTAATACGCAAAGTTAATTGATCTAAGCACTTATTCACTTACTCTCTTATGATCATTTCAACGTTTAGTGTACTTCCCGTAGATATAGAAAGGTGAAATGTAATATCCAGGCTTGGTGTAGCATGCAAGTAAACAAGTAAAATGCAACAGGATGATATTTCCCTGCGCCAAGTCCCCTTCAATGGAGTGTGTTGTTTATTCAACAAAAAGACGTGAAATCCAATTAGAAAATTCATAAAATATAAGATATTAAGCCAATTCTCGAGTTTGCAATAATAATAATAATAATAATAATAATAATAATAATAAAGGAATAACAGAATTACAATATCAATTACGTAAACAATGCCTTCCAACAAGAAAAAATAATAAATGCCGCACCGGGATTCGAACCCGAGTGATTGTAATAGCAATTCTCTGCTCTCACACTTTGCCATCAATTCCTCAAACAAAGATAAGAAAAAACTAGTAGTTATGTTAGATAATCAGAACACACACTATTTCTACACGTGTTGATATAATTCAGAGAATGTGAAAATAATTTATATCATCTTTTCTTCTTTGGAAACTAGAAGGTAAAGAAGAATTGTAGGGATGGGCAAAAGCGAGTTCGAGCGAGTTTTCACTCAAACTCGACTCGAATCAAGACAGACATCTTTGAGCTCGACTCGAGAACTCAACTCGAAAAATTTCCTCCAACTTAACTCGAATTTGACTCGAGTTTCTATTCGAGTCGAGTCAAAACGAAGAAAATCGAGCCAAATGCTGTTTATACTTTCAAGTACTTTCTTCAAGTATCCTACATAAACAATATAATTATTATCAATGATGCTACTACTACTTGTACTTATTATTATTATTATTATTATTATTATTATTATTATTATTATTACTTTCACTATGGATCCGTATAGTAAAACTGCAAGCTTATTTTAATGAAAAAAGTGTTATGAAAATTTAAAAAAATCCTTGGGCAATGTTTGAACTCACGCCAAAAAATATTTTCATTACTTGAACATTGTCCTAGAACAGCAGTTTCCCTTCATTTCAACTATATGTTGGTCATGACTCTTGATGTCCTATCTGTATCGGCCAATAAGATCAGAGAATATCTGAAATTCTTGGAATCTCCTGCGCACCAAGGTCTGTGGGGTCGTTAGTTACGCCTCTGGGCTGGTTCCATACACGACAAATTCATTAAGTGAACAATATTGACAAATCTGACAAATATTATACGAATATATATAATTTCTAGTGCCCCTAATAGGAGACATATTTTTACTGAAATGGGCCCACGACTCATTATTGTTTTATTTACCTTTAGTGTGCTATTCTGTTTATATAATGTAGTCAACCTATTTAATACTTCACTTATAATTTCATTTTTTTTTATCGTATATGGAGTAAGACAATTTTGTCTTAAAATGGGAACCCCTTGAACGGTGGGGAACTTCTCTGGGAGTGGGGGCAATGGCCCCCTGCCCTCACAAGTTACTGCCCGTCGTCGTGGCAATAATTTTTTTCTTAATTGGAAGGTATTGTTTACGTAATTGATTTTGTAACTCTGTTATTTCTTTATTATTATTATTATTATTATTATTATTATTATTATTACTATTATTATTATTATTATTATTATTATTATTATTAATAATAATAATAATACTTTTACTATTATCGTTTTTGTTGTTATTATTATTATTGCAAAGTCGAGACTTGGCTACAGATTTTATATGATATGAATTTTCTGATTGGATTTCAAGTCTTTTTGTTGAATAATCAACACACTCCACTTTAGGGGGTTTGGAGGAGGGAAATATTATCCTGTTGCTTTTCGTTGCTTTACTTGCACGCTACACCCAGCCTCGATACCCCATTTATCCTTTCTATATCTACGGGAAGTACCCTAAAGGTTGTGATGATCATAAGAGAATAAGTGAATAAGTGATGAGATCAATGAACTTCGCGTATTAACAACATTTCAAATATCAGGTTGTCAGAAAAGTCATGACGTATTTCGGTAAAATATTACAAATGATGGTTTGTGGATATACTGGAGTTATTCGAATCATGCAATAGTTTGTCATGAACAGCTATAGTTTGTCATGAAAATGTTGAGCGTTTTGTGTAGTAGTATTGCTCTTTGTTTGATTTGGTTTTACAGATTTGATCAGAGACGCCGTGAGTCAATGAAAACTTGACCCACCACCCACCGCGATCCACTCTGACCCATGATCTACCACCCACCTTAGCCCACACTGACCTCTACCCACCATGACCCACTCCGACCCACCACCCACCATGAAGCACTGACCCACCAAAACACATCATCATCAACTCTGACACATGATTTACGTCCTCTTTTCTACAGACTAAAGAGTTTATACTTGTAATAAAACCAGGTTGTCAAATTCTACCTAATCGAAGTTTGAATTTCTACGGTCAATACCTCGAGCACCGCTCTGTTACAATAATGATGGATCTGACCTTTACGATATAAAATGGTAAAATGTTTGTCATGGGCAAAATTACGATGAATTTCAGTTAAATAATCATGGTCTAACTATTTCCATGTTGAATTATCGATACTTCTCAGCGGAAAAGCGGATGAAATTTGAAACTCCCAAATCAAGGTACGTAGACCAACATACAGAAGCTTAAATTTCAAATTTTATGTCTATTTTTCTCACAACTTTATGGGCTGATTACCCTGTGCTCTAAGCACTCCATATAATAAAGAAGTTTCTAGCAATTATTATAAAGCGCATGGTAAACATATATGGATATATGATGGGAAGCACTATATTTTTTGAGTTGATTTTGAGTTTAACGTTCCTTTCAGCAGCGAGGCTAAATGAAAATGGACCTACCCATGCTGTAAACGTCGCCAACACCTATCGGCTCACTTGCGAGTAAAAGTCGATCGTCAATATAGAGACGATTCAAACGATTGCCGCTAGTGTCCCACTGCCGACAGGGTTTCGTCTACTAGGAACAGATTTCTCGCGTCGGGGTGTTAAAGTTACCACCACGTCGCAGCGAGGACTTCGTTTTCGTCCGCGCTTCTTCGATTCGTCGCGGTGAACCGCGAAGGGACCAACACGAACTATCGCCAGTCATGAGCATGCGGTTATTATTATATATTATCTTTTCCTGACGAATTGTTCCTAAAGTGAGCTCCGGGGGTCAAGAATAACCTCCGTCTCAACATCATGAAGTGAAAAATCTTGAGTGCGATAATTGTATGAATTTAGATGCCAACTGTCGTCGATCATTAGAAAGTGAGTATGGGAGAACTATGAAATAAAGTAAATAAACATGGGTGATTTTGTTATACAATTACATGGAGAATGCATTTTATCTTATTCCAAACAGTTATCGTCTCTTATATGCAGTTAAAAAGCACTAAAATTGGCCTAATTAAAACGGTCTCAACGATTTATCCCTTTGCAAGCGACGTCTCCTTCATCGCCTGCGTGACGAAGTCGGAAGAACACACGACCAGTAATAATAAGGTTGGTGGTTCGAGCCTCCTCCCGGGTACTATTCCCGTACTTTTTTTTTTAGAGTTTTTAAGACTCACCTTAATATAATCAAATCACACATATAGGTGATTTAACATATTTTGGGGGAGTAAATTTGCGGTTCACTGCCATTTTGTCGCGTCGGAAGATGTTGTCTACAATGCAGTGAGCAGAGAGTATCGGTCGGTCAGAGTGCATCATAGTGGGTGCTGGGTCACGGTGGATGATGGGTCGCAGTGGATCACATGCTGTTTACCCACGGCCAGCTGACCCACTCAAACTCTGGATATGACACCACCTAGAAAATGGAACACCAAGAATTGCATGTTCACCATATTTTATTGTTTTACTTCAGGCAAGGGAAGAACGCGCGAATTGTGTTTGTGATTTTTACTGTCCACAATGTTTCTTTGTTTTTGTCCCTCTTCTTAAAAGGTTAGTGGAAAAACTGTAAAAGTGAGTAAAACGCGTAAATATAGGAAACAAGGTACTGAGGAAGATTTGTTAAATTAATTAACTTAAAAAATAATCCAGTGCTCTGGAACACCAGATTCCAATCAATATAAGTATCTGTCTAATGCCGTGCCGTGAAAAATCAGGGTCCGAAGGCGAGAGCATATGACAGCGCCTCCGTCCATATCAGCTGTCAATTTAAGGTTGACTTCTCTGGACTATTCTTTCTGCATAATAATTTACTATTTTATCATAACTGAAACCAAAAGGTTTCAGCATTATTACACTGGAATCGTAAAAGTGTGTAATTACTGAATTCACTACAGCTCCATTTGTCCTTCTCCCAGAACATTGATGTTTTAGAGTAGTGGCTTAAACGTTAGATTCGTAATGCTTGGGACGCGAGTTCGGGTTCCTGGTGTGGTAATTCAGTAAATTTTTACAATATACAAAACTCATACTTCTGATCTATAGTAACGTGAAAAATATTCAATTTCTCTGGGTCTAAGAGTTGAGACACTTCCTTTACAGGTGAAACACCAATAACACAAAATTACGTCACATGTGTCAACCTTTGTAACTGTCTGGCAAGTAACGTGTTTGGACAAGAATTAATGAACACATAAGGGCTAAACACGTTCTTACTGTTGGGCCTTATGGGCCAAAAATCAGTTCCAAGGAATTGTTCGTAGCTGTGCACAAATTGCTAATAGCGATCAAACTTACAATAGGGATCGCTAGTCACGAGAATGATCCTATTTAAGATGTCACCTCACCTTTCTAGTTAGAACAAGGGCCAAACAAAATGCATTACAGTTATCAGCTACCAAATCTTTATATTCCTTCTCTTGTCATAAAATGATAATTCTATCTGTAAATCCGGAAACGTAATAATATAATTGCGTTCATGTGTAAACCTAAGAAACATCTGTTTTTTCTGTTCCTATGAATACCTTCGACTATGTTACTTTCTCTCTCCATTCCGGTAATAATAATAATAATAATAATAATAATAATAATAATAATAATAATAATAATAATAATAATCAAGGAATTACATAATTACAATACGAATTACATAAACATTATCTTCCCATTCAGAAAAATTACTAATTACCACGACGGGATTTGAACCCAAGTAGCTGCAATGGGTGTTTCCTGCTTTTACAATGTTTTTCAAGAAATCGCCACAACCGGAGTATTGTTCGCCACTGACACCTTATGTGCTTTCGACGTATTCCAAACACTACAGGAACGCGAACACAAAAATACTGAGGACAATTAAAATTCCGACCTTGCTCTTGAGAGGAATTCGAAACTCTAGTGGATTGCGCCTCATGATCAGCAGCCTTTTGACCATGTGTCCTCAATTTGCCACAAGCTCCTCATATGAATATAAGAAAAAAATAGTTGTTATGGAACGTAAACATAGAACTGTCTATTTCTACACGTGTTGATAGAACTCAAAGAATGTGAAAATAATTTCTGTCGTCTTTTCTTCTTTGGAAATTAGAAGTTATATTAAGGACAAAATGTAATGTAAATCGGTACCATCCCTGCAACTGATGACAAGCGCCGTAACTTAGATTCTTTTCTAGAGGCAGAAGCTTTGGCGTCGGAGACCCGGGTTCATTTCCCGGCGGTTAGAATCCCACGTTAATCAGTAGGTCCACGTCTCATATAGCCTCGCTGCTGAACGGGACGATAAACTCAAGATCAACTCAACTCTTTTTGGGGAGGCAAGAATTAATAAGCTTATTTGGGCCCCTAGAAAAAGTTGATTTCTAATTATTGGGCCCCTCTCTCCAACTTCTCTTAATTTTTGTTGTCCTCCCGAAGCCTGTGGGCCCTCCCGTACGGCAAGGTCTGCGGTTCCGTTAGTACTCCCTGGGCCCATTCCATAAATGGCAAAATTATTAAGGGAACAGTATTGATAAATCTCCAATCCATAAGAATAAATATTACTGAAATGGGTCCACGACTCAATTGTTCTATTTACCTTTTATGCTCTGTGTTTTTTTTTTTTTTAATGTAATGTAGCGATCCTAGTTGATGCTTCATTTTTAATTTCATGTTCGTATCTTATATGGAGTAAGAAAATTTTGTCTGAAAATGGGCCCCACGAACAGCGGGGAGCTTCTCCGGGGGGCAGTTGCCCCCCACAAGTTGCGGCTCTGCCGATGACGTAAGCTCAACTTGAAGAACATTTCGTGATACTTTCTTCGTTGAGCAAAGTGTATATAACTTGTTTTTGTATTAAACAGGGAAATCTCGAGTTACTAAGAGACTCACAAAAGTTGCTTATATTTTCTTATTTATATTTTTATTTATATTTTGTTTATATTTGTTTGTTTTTGTTATATTTGAGTATCTTGTTTACATTTTTCCATGAAACGATTTTAACTAGTTATTAGTTTTCGTGGAAGTTTAAGTGGCGCGGTAGGTGAGTGGTTAGCACATTGAACTTCTGTGCTGTATACCCGGGTTCGAATCCCGGCGAAGCTGAAACTTTTTCAAGTGTTCCTGTTTCAATTTCAATGCATACTCAGTGTGATAAGCAAGATCTTCTCTCGTCCAGAAAGAAAAAGATGTTGGAGTGAAGAGAATTAGAGAAGGTCTCTGAATGGAGACAATCATTTACAAAGTTATTTCCAGTAGTTGTTCTAGATTTGATATTTTCAGCTACTTTCAAGCATTTTCTGATTCATATGTGATGAGTGTTTTTATTTCTCTGAATATACAGTATATAATGAAGAAATTCATTACATACACAGCAGTATTGAGATTAACATATGATGTTCATTGGACAACATGCTCTGAACCGGAATGATTGATCTCAGAATGGAGAAATATTTCGTGCGTCATTTACTTAAAATTTTACTTGCATGAAGACTTGACTCAGTGCTACCAACTGCTGTCAGTACCGAGAAAAGTTACGTGTAAGTTGGGTTTCATGTGTCTAGGCGTTCTCACAACTGCAAAAGATCTGGACCCCAAGTAATGGAATTAGAGCGCTTATGGGAGGAAGGGGAGTGATTATTTTTGTGGCTGGCTGTACCAGCATTCGTTTACGTAAGTTGATAAGGTGATTGTTGAGAACTAGGATGACTTGTGTAGCACATTGTTCACTTTATCGATACGTATGTTTAGATTAATCTTAGAATGTTCAACGTCATTCCGGCAGGACGTAACGTCCTAAAAGTCCTACGATGTTATCTATAAATTAAAGTACTTTTTATACGTCCAGCAGGACAGAAAGTTCCTCTGGTAAAGAAAGAATGAACTCTTGTTTTAGCGCTAAGAAGAATCATGTTGGTGTGACTGTTAGTTCAGTAATGTGGATATTTTGTGTTAGGCGATCGTGTGTACGTCTACGCTTTCTATTTTTATTCACCAAACAACAATAACGTGTGAACTGGAGCGTATTGCGATGATACTGGGGAACACTAAACTACTCTTATACTGTTTATTGTATGTTTCAAAATGCATACTGCTGGAAGGCTTGCGTCCTTCCGGAAGGACAAACTCACATTCTTTCCATTGAGAAGGACGGCGACTCATGTACGGAAGTGCTTCCGGAAGACCCTTCCGGCAGGACAGAGGCTTGTACGTTCTATCATTAAGTCGTCGATCAATCATTTTTTTTCTAACTATGTTGCTATAGTATTAGGAAATACTCATTCCTTTTAGATTGGAATCTTCTTTATGAGGCCGTTTTCCATTCACTTGTCCCTTCAAGGCGAGTAGAAGAGAATATTTTGGGTTTTCGTGGAATTTATTTGTAGTTGGCAGATATTGTACCAGAATAAAAAGTAGCGGATAATACTTATGGTTATTGTGCATATCTAGTATGTTCTGTCAAATCTCAGTTGGGTGAAGTTTACGGAATCTATGGGAGTACCATTTAATTAGATTAAGTATGTAGATTAAGGAGTTATCTCATCCTTGTGTGTTGATTTTGGAATTAAAGTGGGGTGGTCCTGTTAGGGACGAAGCTTAAAATCTATTGTATGTAAATTTAGGTTGTAATATATGAGCAGTATGCCATCGTGTCAAGGCTTCACTAAGATTTCTTGCGTCGTACCCTTCAGAAAAGCTGGCGTGGAAGACTCGGGACGGATTCCCGGCTGGAGCTCATGGTGTTCGAATTCCACGTTAATCAGTAGGTCCCGTCTTATACAACCTCGCTGCTGAAAGGAACGTTAAATTCAAAATCAACTCAACTTTTAGAAAAGCGTTTTGTATAATTTGTAATGCGAATAAGTTGGTTCATCGTTGAGAGCTGACCTAAGATTCCAGTTTGTTGAAGATTCAATCACTTACTAATAGAGAACTAGGATTGTGGTCTGTTCACCAATTTCATTTTTTTAAAATAAAATGTTAGTGAGTGTGAGTGGTCGTATGTTGCAAAATTTGTTTGTATCTTTATTGCTACAGCCATAGTATACATTCGTAAATAACTGTGACTAATATAATAGCATGCGAAAGTTTTATAAAAGCTCAGAGAAGAGGCTGCCATCAAATTAAGCACAAATAACGATTTAAACAATTGTTTTTCATGCGTGTGATCGCACGTTTAAATTTCGCTGGGCGCACAAAGCTTCTCAAACATTAGTCTAACAGTGATTTGGGGTGTTACCTTAATTGTATTTCATTATTTCCGTTTTCCATAAACACGTCAAGTATAATGATAAATATGAAAGAAGACATAATTTTTTCATGCTATTCTCTACAGGGAACAGTCATTACAGTCAAATGTGAGACAAAAAAAACTTTGTATTGTATTTTCTAACTGAATAATATCTTATGCAGCAGAAATGGTTGATTGAATTGATTTACCCAAACACTTGTTTAATTTAGTCGTGAATTACACTTAAGTTTCACACACATCAATGGTATCATTTGTACGTAAAACTAAATGTATAAATATACATATATCTGTTCACCAAATATTTGGTATTATTTGAACTACAGACAGTTAATCTTAGTGACTATTCTTTGCCAGGTTACGAACATTAGTTTTTAGAAACAGTAGTTGGCAATCCAGTTTCATGAATACGAGTTGCTTGAAGATTACGTTTCGTTGCGTCTTATCGCTTCTAATACGAAAAGTTGCTTCTCCTTTTCTTCTCCATTCGTGAGATAATTACCGAAAGACGGTTACGATCATGAATAAATCATACAGCATCTTTAGATGAAGAGGAAGAAGAAGGAGAGAGAGGAGGACAAATAAGGGATAAAAAGGCAATACACTTGTCTTCTTCCCTTATTGATTTGACATCAGTGAAGGAGTGAATTGTAGTATAATAATGGAACGTTCATCGTCGGTGCAGTACTGGCTTGGTGCTAATAGATGTAAAATGGGTGTGCAATGATATGTTAATGGACTTTCTTCTGTTTACTGCATGTAAATATGTCCCTTCAATTCTCTTCTTGTTATAAGCTTACAATTATCACGAAGAACAAAGCAAGTGAACCATGTTCTTCGGTAGAGATTAACAACAAGATATAAAAATCGTTACATTATTCAATTTTATATTAACCGCTGATAAACAATGTAAACATAAAATTATACTTTAGAGATAGCAATGTATTTGATATTATCGTAATATCATTTTAAATACAAATGAAATTTGTGTTAAAATTCCCTTCGGGCGAACTTGTTCTAGATGTTTGAATCACATTTCTTATTCATTTAGCACCCTACTCACATGTTTCAGTAGAGCTCTATATAACAAGACACTTAAATAAACGTACCTTTTGACTGCTCTCATGCACAACATTCGTACGTATGCGTGGTCAATTCGTGATTCCTGGAGATGAGTGCTCTTGATTTTGATTCACGGTGCGACATTGAATTTTTTCGCCAAAATTATTAGGAACGCCCTTGTGCTTTACTCTTTAAGTCAGATACGACCAGACTGAGTTGTTTGAGCCGTTTCGTCCGTTTGAGCAGTTTAGTTGTATCGCTGTTTCAACCAGCAAATACATGGAAACGTGTACACACTTGATAACGTGCGAAGGGATTGCTAACTACGGAACGAGAAATACGCTAAATCGAAGCACGTCTGTACTATATATGGAAAGACGTGTTTACTAATGATTTTGTTTCAATAACGTTAAGCTTTGCTTAATGAGCTACTTTTTTGGAACTGTCTTTTTCAGCTGAATATGTATTATATGAAACATACGTGGAAAATGTAATTAAATCAAAGTATATTTTCTACAGATGGTAATATTGGAATGGAAGTCCTGGATGCACGAGTTTGGAGTTCGAATCCTGGTGGAAGAGTCTTAGAAAATTTGAACGCATTGTGGTAGTTCGGAGTCCTGCTTAAAGTGTAGGTTCAAGTCTTATATAGCTTTGGTTCTAAAAGGACGCTAAATATCAATAAACATATTGATGATAATAATAATAATTCGATCCCGAGTTGCGACTCGTATGGTTTAGATTTCACATTAAATGGTAGTGTCACATATCATATAGCCTCGGTACTAATTAGGATAATGAAGGTCAAACTAAATTTAAAATCCACAAGTATTTTTTCTTAGGTATCAAAGGGAGGGGAGAAAAATAGAAAACTATTAATAACTTTCCGTTAAGAATAATACTTCTGTAAAATACATATAATATGAAGTGTTAAACTCTTAATATTTTTGGAGGGAAACCATTAACAATATAAGTGAAGAGACATTTAAAGAATAGACTTATTAGGTAGTAGAATCATTACAGAACTATTAGATACTACGTAGGCTTAAGAATTACCTTCATAATTTTTCAGAGAATACACCGTGAGCTCTGGTAGAACAAAAGCTTCCTGGTATATACGCGTAATATAAATATAATTTAGCTAGACTTATTTTTAGCTATATGCTTGATACACACGACTTTGACGCAGTCAACTCGAGTTCGAACCCGGAAGGAAGTTTACGCAGTTCGCTTCCACATTAAGATATGGATTCACGTCTTATATAGTCTCGGTACTGAAAGGAACGCTAAACCCCAAAATAATGAATCAATCAACGTGGTAATTTATATCCATTCTTTCCCGCTTCTGGAGTTTGTAATCTATATTCTAGAAAATATTACAGGATGGAACACCTGTTACAACTAATGCATTTTTCATTAGAAATAATTTAGAAACGCTACTACCAGTGTTTGGAAATTGGTCCTTTCTTAACCATTTAATACTTTTCACTTCAAACGTAAAAAGTAATAGATAGCCCCATACAAGACAGGTATAGTGGGCCCACGGGCCATGTGAATGCATAGGCACTTTCACACATTTTCTTAAATTCGGCAACGTAGTAGGGACGATAGTCAAAACTACGCATTAACTGTATCCAGATTGTCCTAGGTGCAAGTTTCACAAAGAAAAGGTGAACCTTAGACCCAATTGGAACAAAGATAGAAGAAAAAAATCATCTTATAGCGAGCATTGAGTTCGGACCGTCTTACCGATATGGTAGCGTGGTTCTTCACTTATCACGAGGCAGTACATATTTTCTGTCTCTGTCTCTATCAACTATCTACTTATATATAGTAATATCCTAGACGTGATCTATATTTATAAACAACAACATGTGCTTCTTATCTGTAAAAAAAACCACGTGTTCTATTACTACAACTACTACGGGGAACCAAACGACAGTATCACCATCTGGCATGTGCCAGAAGAAGAACATTAACCCCATCGCTGTTCAGAAGAGGGCATAAAAGATGCTCTAAGATCTTTATCGGCATCAGTTTCAGCTGATCATCCTTCCTCCCAGCTTCCCTGGAGCTCTGAGAGATCTAACTTAGCCCAAGTCTCTTAGCTTGCCTGGAACCCCGAGGTCTTCTGTCTACTTACCTTGCCTGGAGCTCTGTGGTTTCACTCTCGACTTAGTTTTCCTGGTGTCGTGCAGAGCCTCAACGTCTTTTAGTTTGCCTAGAAATCTGTGACATTCTTCTCTTGGCTGCCTGGGCCTTGGGAAACCCATTTACCCAGGCATAATACATAAAGAACATTGCACTTATCTCTGGGACACAGCTAGTGTGATCTTATGTGTTATACTTGTGTATAATAAGACTTTTTATATGGGATTCAACACCAACCTCTGTCATTTTGGACACTTTATTTTTACTTTTTCTCACCCCCAGCCTCATGTCAATAGGGGATAAATATGGACTTACGAGGTAATCGAAAGCGTTACTATTTATCTTAGCGACCTCGAAAATTATGGTTTCGACACTAATATCGACCTTCTTTGATTATTTTTACGTTATCTCCTTACGATCCTGTTACGCATGTCTTCTCCTTCCTCCTCGTATAAACACAGTTGTTCAATGTTGAGTGTTTTCCTTGAGTAAGATGATTTTGAGTATTTTCCTTGTTCTTAGCCAGAAGTCTATGAACTTACTTTGAAAACTACTCAGAAACTAAACTGCTTGCGCACGATATGGTCATCTAATTTCAGAAGCAATGCGGCCAATCAATGCACATCTATCTTCACGAACAACATCTCCAGTAGCTTCAGTATTTTCTGTTTTAATCTCCACTGGGCACTAAGATGGTTGCTCTACTTTCTTTACATGTGCTGCAGTAGACTGTTTTTGACGTTGTTGTAGACTGCTTTACCCCAAAATAATTATTTCTTACACGGGTATTATTTCCTTATGGATTTCCTTGAGAAAAATACCTTTCGCCTACAGAAAATACTACAGCTCTTGTTTCCGTAATACTTGTATATTCTTCCAGCGCAGTTAAGTCTCGGCATTACCCTGTCTAACTCTCAATACTCGAAGATGTAGTTCAAAGCCTCAATATGAAGTACGATATTGTTGCGACCAGTTGAGAAAATTTTAAAATACTCACTTCTGTTTCGTGTTTCTCATAGCAATTTGTAATGTTACCTTTATTCTATTTGTATGCTTAGTTTTTAAACTTAGTTTTGAAAATCCCTTCCAAAGAAAAGTAGATGGCAAGATATATCTTAACATGACATTATGATTGACAGCGGGATTCATCAGTTTTGTCCTCTATATTAGAGGCAACTCTACCGAACACGTACATTTTGATTTCACTCAAATACCATGACATAAACTTTCTCACCTTCAATGTTTTCCTCTTAGAGAGTTCCATTCTTAAAATATATCATTTCGGAATTCGATAAAATATTCAATTTTTATACCAAACCTGAAAATACCCAATTTGTTGTTGGTTTCTTCACGTTTGTATTATTTTGCGACGTAAATCAGGAAAACGAAGCAACTACACAGAGAAAATTCCGTTCTCCGGACAGCGGTATATTGTACAAATATACGGTATCCTCTTGCTTACTATAAAAATCAGTACGGAGCATACGCTATTCGTATGCTACATGGGCACTGCCCTTAGATGTTACATCATGCCGTTGCACGATGTCTGACATCTAACAGTTTTCCGTATATCACATGCATATACTTATGTTACCTTCGTCAGCTGTATGTTATATACGTCCATTTGTATGTGAGATCCTGACCGCCTATATTGCTTCATACGGAACGTACGTATAGATGGAACACTTATACAGAAAGTATTATAAAACATGCGTTTTCAGTTATACGTCTGCTGTACGTTAAGTCCAAAAACTACAGGAATTACGCATGTAACCTATCTTTTTAAGTACGCCACCTACAATTTTTTTCTCAGTGTAATATACTATGGTTGAACATAATCAGTACTAGGTAATCTACATCATATCATGTAGTTTGTAGTATATAAAATAAATATTTCTTGTGTATTGCTGTACTTACATGTAGTTAAAGAAAGAGTCGAAGTTTCTCGTTAGCTGCTGGAATATATTATTTATTTATTTGTTTATTGAACAAATTCCCAGATACAACATAACTTTGCCTTTTTACACAAGGAAATAACAAAAGAAAGAAAAAACAATACAACAATAATAACAAGAAGATAAAAAAGTGTCAAAAAAGAGTGTAAAAATATTAGACAAGTAAATATTATTTACAATAACAAATATGCAATCTTTGATAAATTTAATCTGGGTATTGTTTCTCCTTATACACGGTGTTTCAAAACAACACAGACAACGTTTGGGAGGTGATTCCTAACACCAAGATAAGACAAAAAGTATAGACCAACTTGGGTGCACAAATGCTTCCTTTCGCAGTTATAGGTTGCCGAAATCATGAAAAATTAAACTTTAAAGGTCCATACCTCCCATCCTATGGGACCTACCAAAGTCGGGTCAAGACTTCACTTAGGAAATAATATGTGCGCTATCCAAAAACCCATGTTTCAAAATCGTGCGGTACTTCCACAACAGTTTTAATAAAGGGAGTTTGGCTACAGGCATATAATTTGAAGCACTCACTAACTATCTCTATAAAAATTGTTGCGGAAGTACTGAAGGATTCTAAAACATGGATATTTGGATAGGGCACATACTAATTCCTACGTAAAATCTTGACCCGACTATGGTAGGTCCCATAGGTTTGGGGGTATGGATCTTCAAAGTTCAATTTTTCATGATTTCGGCAGCCAGTCTATAACTTCAAAAGGAAGCATTTGTGCACCCAAGTTGATCTATACTTTTTCTTATCTTGGTGTCAGGAATCACCTCCCAAACGTTGTCGGTGTTTTTTTAAACACCCTGTATATTTTGCATGCAGAAGTATACTTCCAAAATGTGGCCTTTAACTGCGACAACCTGTAATTTCCACTTTTGTCTCAAAATATAATATTGGGGGCCGCGGTGGCTCAGTGGTAGAGCGTTTACCTCTGGTGCTAGGAGTCTTGGGTTCAAACCCTGCTCCCGCCAAGTGAACTTTGTGGTGGACAAACATCGTGTGCGTGGGTTTTCTCGGGGTTCTTCCGTTTCCTCCCACTTTCTTCATTCCACCATTTCATTCATTACTCATCATCACCGTCTCCTTTAGCCTAACCGGCATAACCGTGGGACGTAAAACTCATAAATATCATCTCTCATCTCATCAAAATATAATATTTTAAAGTAAATAGTAATATTAGATCATCTATCATAACAGACAACTAATGCATGAATGCATTCTGGGTCAAATGTTTTGACTTTCAAAAGGAAACTTTCTGTAAGCAGAAAATTTTAACAAGTCTGAATGAATAAGTCTCGCACACCTGTTTATCTTTTCTCATATTTCTTACATATTTTACCCTCAGAAAAAATCCAGTCTCCAACTAAAGGTTCGTTTCCTTTATTTCACGTGTCAAGCGTCCTCTTCCACTTACATTCCTTCGGTTAGGAGAACAACTCGATCTAGTGTGCTTCTTTTTATATATACCTTTACTGTCTTTCTCTCTCTTTCTCTCTCTCTCTCTTTCTGTGTCCCTTTCAACGACCTTCTCTTGTCGATGAAATGGCAATGATGCCAAACATTCCACGCAGCTTCTATAAGCGTGTGTAGATAAAAGCCCTGGTAATGGTAGGAAGACCCTCTTTCTGAACTTGAACAGAACAGCCCAGGCAGACATCAGTGGGATTAAGCTGCTAAACTGACCGACCTGCTTTTCAGCACACGAACACACTAAATGCCTACAGAATAATAATAACAAAAAGGAGTGGAACAGAACACACAAAAGTCCCTCTGAACACACACACACACACACACATACATACATCGTGACTTCATAATGATCCATTCCTGACTCTCAATCATGTAGGGCTGAAAGTACTGCAAGGCTTGAGTTGTTTACGGTTCAAGGACTTTTCATGGAATATCTATTTGCTATGAAAGTTTCGCCCTCTATCAGTATCGTAGAGCCTTTGAGTAACTTTACTTCGCTATACAAACCTTTGCTTTGGCTCTGGTCATGCTGTATTCGTTTTACCTTCAACTGCTCTTTTGACACAGCAGAGACCCAAACCTCAATATGAACACACTCAAGAAGCCTTTTTCTGTTAATAAAAAGCAGCCTCATGCGTTCATAAACACAAAGAAAAGCCCAGCAAATATAAAAACAGAAATGTTTTTGATATTTTTAAAATGGCATGTAGAAACTTTTATTAAGTCCAATATAAGTTTATATATATATATATATATATTCAAGTTCTTAAAGGAAGAAATGCTAGAAGGATTTATCGTAATTCTGCACTTTACCTTCCAAACTTCGTTCTATTTCAAAACTTGATCACTGAAAAGGATTGTAGATGAGTACTCAAAGTTGCTTTGAAATTCAATAAGAATTTCGTTTCAAGTTTTCAGTTAAAAAAAAAAATCAATGTTTCATTAAATATCCGAGAAGATACTAAAGTGTTTGCAAGCACCAAAGAAATAGCTTGACTGAATTTAAGTATTATAAAAATGTTTTATCACTAATTGAAGTGTTTTTTATAACTAAATATTATTTTACTAAGTAATTGCATTTAATGTGCGTAACTAAGTTGAGTCTAATTACAATTTCAAGCTGAATGCAAAGACTCAGAAGATTTTGAGTTTTTATTCTTCTGCAACGCGATTTATCAGAACTGGCTGAATTTTTTCAAATCAAAATCCAATCATTCACTTATTCATCAACATTCACTGTTAGAGTGCAAAATTTAGAAGTTGTCAAAAGTTCCGGTCTCTGATTACAAACGGTAAAAGAAACACAGAATGTTTTCATAAAGGTTTCAATAGATGAACTCAGACACTTATTATGAAGTCATTAATCCAAATTTCAGCTATTATTTTATAATTATGTTACACGGTGATTGTATAAAAGCACACGTTTAGCACAAGTTATTTATTGGATTTTTATAGACCATTTGTTCATTATTTGATCAATAATTAGTAATATAAAGAAATAATAAGAAGTGTTTATTTTCTCAAGTAAGCCGCATTGTCCACATTACTTTTTTATTTTAAAAAGCGAAATTATTCTACTTCAAATTTATTTGTTTTCTAGGAACAACCTAAATTGTTCATTTTAGAAGCCTCTTTTACCTCCCATGGAACAAAGTTAGCAAACCTAAGTTCTTCTGTATTTTTTAAGTGCAAGACTCTTGGATTGAATTTAATAATTCCGACTACGGTGTTCAAATAGTGAGCAATATCTCTAATGATTGACTGACCTTTGAAACATTATTTTTTGGACTAAATAAGCTTAGTGTATGATCTAGAACAAGCAATATTTGAGTACATTATGTTTCTTAGCTTTTAAATGGTTCAAATAATGCTGAACAATCTAATTGGATTGACACATTTTCATAAAATCATACAAAAAGACACTGGAGAAACTTGTCTACTTGAGATGTTAAATTAAGAGGCTCTAAATTACGGCCCACGGGTCAACATCGACCCTGAGCACCACTAATCTGGCTCGCCACAGTTTATTTAGATTACTTTGTTAAATTTACAAAATAGTAATCAGCTTTTTATTTGACAAATTAAGAAATACAATAACTGATACACAAAAAAATTACACATTTCAACTGTAAATATATGAGATTTATACTAAAAACCTACAATAAGTGGCATACACAATAAATAATTCACATAATGTAATAAAACATATAATTATGATTAATGAGATTTATGTAGTTGCTGCTACTGTCGATCAAGCTTACTATTCAAAATTATCAGCAATGACTTCAATTGTTCATCAGTTATCATAGATCTGTAAATATTTTCTTAAATTTCATTTCGAAAAAAAAAATACATCGATTAACAGTTCCGAAATTTAAAAAAAATTGCTACGAGCGAATTTATGCAACTGATAAAATTATATCGATAAACAGTTCCGAAAGTAAAAAGAATGCTACGAGCAAATTTATGCAACTGATAAGATTTTTTTAGCGGAAGACTGTTATAAAATTATAAATTTAAAGATATTTCTTTGAAACTATCCCTACAGTGAAGTTTTGGGACAGATTTCAATGTGAAGTTCTGGGACAGGAGGTTCTATGTTGGCGTTAAAAGATTTTTAAAAACTCTTGTCCTTTGCGATTGCAACAAACACTGGAAAACAAGACTAAAAATTTATTTTTAAAGCACGCAAAGTTTAAATTACATAATCTATCGGAAATGAAGTCTCAGTTTTCTCACTGAATGTTTGGTATGTATTAAAATGTGTGAAACACTCTTTATCAATTGGGGTTGAAACAGAACATTTTTTGCCGGAAGAACTTAATGTGAGTGTATAAATCAGACATAAGCTGCTTTTGTCTTTATAAAAGTCATTCATACGGTTAGTTAAATTTGTATAAATGTAGTTAAAGTTGTAGAAATGCTTATATAGCTACTCGTTGTTGCTTAGCTCAGCCAGAGGACGACTATTTTCACATTCAAGAAAATTTTGATTAATGTTTGAGTCCAATAAATGGCGTTATAACTCTTCCGCAATCAAGCCAGCGTACTCCACTAGCCAGGCCCGTATTTATATATTGTACGATCCTGTGCTCTAAATAACTTGTCAACCCCACACCAAATCCCCCCCCCCAAAAAAAACAATATTAGAGTTGAATTCATAGTTTCTGGGGTTGCTGAGATGAATAGTGACAGTTTTAATCCAATTCAACTTCAAGGTCATACGTAACTCCCCAGGAAGGGGGTGAGTTTTTAAAAGTAATCGAAAACGATATATATTAGTGTTGAATTCATAGTCTTCGAGTTCGCTGAGTTTAATGGTATTAGTTGTCACTATGTTCAAGTTCATCCTCACCTTTGGGTGGGGTGGTAAAGGATGACATTTTAAAAATAATTAGATAAGTTAGCTCATTAGTAACTATTGCAACTACAGGGTGTCTAATATACAAAGCAACCCGGAGTTTGGGATAGTAGAACTTTTGAACCTGATGCGGTACAGAAATAATGGTTATACCAAAATGAAGCCTTATTCATGCATATATTTTTAAACTACAAAGAAACGATTGAAGTACACTAGGAACCACACAGTGTTGCCAGATATAACCGAAGATGTAAATCAACTTTTTTACAAGTCACGTAAATTGACTCATAACTCAAACGTATGGATGTCCTGTCGTTACTTTTCAGTTTGTAAAGTTGGAGTAGCTTGGAGACTATGGAATGGAAAAAAGAATGTTTCATTTCCACCGATAACTAATCGGATCAGGTCTCTGTAAGGGGTTACTGGGGAAAACATGGTTTTCAGAAATTAACAGTCTTAATTGGCAACAGTGCTGGTGTTTCAGTGCATCAAAATCGCAGAAACAACACGGTATTCATATCCATTTTGAGTATCATTTGGAAAAAGCAAGATGGAAAGTAATTTAGGATGAAATATGTAGATACTAATGTCATGGTTATGACAACAACTATTACTAAAATCAAAACGAATTTTAAACAGTTGTGAGCGGTGAAGATACATTTTTGTTTTAATGATAGCCTTCACTTCTCCGAACACAAGTACTTTCCATATCCCTCAAATACCAGATAATGATGTAACTAGAGCTTTTGAAATGTGTTTTTTATTATTCTATGGATCAAAGTGGTGAGGGAAAATTGGACATCTTACATCTTACCAACTTCGTTCAAAAACCGTCTCTAAACAGCGTAAAAATGCACAATGAAAGGTTATGCTACCTTCTTTGACATTAGCAGATTCTTGTCAGTACTCATCCCGATCTTTTCATGTCATATATCAATGCCATGAATTAACCCTTTCCGGCACCTGTTTTTTGGGGCTATTTTTTAGACTTTCAGTCAAGCAGCTACTGCATCGTCATTATTTATCCCAGAATCATGGATCATTACTCATTCTCTTCAGAATGGAGCTGGCTTTCAAATGATACCACTTGCATGCTCATAACATATACCAAGAGCAAAAAAATGATGTCAAAGGGAAAATTTCGGAGGGAAAATTTTTCTCTCGCACTTTGTGCCCCTCTGGAGCGGCCCTGCGTGAACGTAGCCATATAAAAAAATCTAATAAATAGTACTTGGTATACTGAATGTGTGTGCCAAATTTCAAGTTTCTATCTTGAATACCAAGGGCGGGAGAAATTTTATCAGGAATTCCCACCATGCTCCAAATTACCGTAAAACACAATGATCTCAGGTAAAAAATTTCCTGAGACATCCCTAATTACCCTAGGGTCATGTTTCGCCCATCATTCTCTTTAGCTTAGAACTGTCTTTCAGGCGGTATGACTCACGTGTCTCCATCGTGTATCTAAGGCGGGAAAATGAGGAAAAACGGGATTTTTTGGGTCTAAATATCCTTTTTTCAACTTTTAGCCCCCCTGGACCCCCTGTTTTAACGCAGAGATCTGAATATAAAATTTGGTAAATACTACTCGGTGGGCTGAATATTTATGCACAATTCCAATTTTCCAGGTGCAAAAGTAAGCCCACCAAAAAAAATATACCGACAATGTCCCATATTCCTCTATAAAGAGGGAAATTTTTAAACATTTCCTGAAACATCCCTAATTACCCTAGGGTCATGTTTCGCCCATCGTTCTCTTCAGAATAGAACTGCCTTTCAGGCAGTACCATTCACTTGTCCCCATCATGTATCTAAGGCGGGAAAATTCCGCCAAAGGGATTTTTTCGTAAAAATTTCCCTTTTTCAACGTTTAGCCCCTGTGTACCCCCCTGTTTTAACGCAGAAATCTGAAAAAATATGGTAGATACTACTCGGTGGACTGAATGTTTGTGCACAATTTCAATGTTCTACGTGCAAAAATAAGCCCGCAAAAAATAATACCGAAAATGTCCAAAATTCCCCTATACAGAAGTATATTTTGGTAAAAATTCCCTGACACTTTCCTAACTACCCTAGGGCCATGTGTCGCATATCATTCTCTTCAGAATAGAACTGCCTTTCAGACGATACCATTCGCTTGTCTCCATCATGTATCTAAGGCGGGAAAATGAGGGATAACGGGATTTTTGGGTAAAAATATCCCTTTTTTCAACTTTTTGACCCTCTGGATCTCCCCCTGTTTTAATGCAGAAATCTAAAAAAATCTGGTAAATACTACTCGGTGGACTGCATGTTTGTGCAAAATTTCAATCTTCTACACTACCCCCGAAAAGTTTCCGTACAAAGTAGGTTTATGTACACTTTACGTGTATTCGAGAAGAAACAAAGACATATCAATGGAATTTAATTTTATCTGGAACCTACAATACGTATTTGAGAGGAATATACAGAAAGTTAACAGAAATGGACCATTGTTTTGTCAAAAATTTAAATCTTTGATTCATCAAAGTAGCCTCCATGTGCTGTGATAACAGCTTTACAGACTTTGGGCATTCGCCGTATCAGTTTCTGTAGAGTTTCAAGCGTGATTGCTATCCAGGCTTTCGGAAGACACTCAAATAAGTGTTTCTTGCTAGAGGGTGCATCTTTCGAACTGCCCTATTAAGCTCATCCCACCGTAACTCAAGTGGATTACAATCCGGTGATTGTGGAGGCCACACCATATTCTTGAGATCTCCCTGTTGCTCTTTTGCTGACAAATACCTTCTACAAAGTCGGGATGTGTGTTTTGGGTCATTGTCTTGCTGCATGATGAACCCATTACCAATGAGGCTCTTCCCAGATGGCACTGCGTGTCTGATATAAATCTGATGGTACTGTTCTTTCTGCATTGTACCCTGTATTTGCAATAAATCCCCCACTTGATTGTTACCAAAGAAACCCCACACCATCACAGAACCAACCCCGTGCTTTACCGTTGGCAAAATACACGACGGAAGCAGCCTTTCGCCCTTGGACCGACGCACGAAAACCCTGCGTCTATGACTGAAGAGCTCAAACTTTGATTCGTCAGTAAATAAGCACTTGTTCCACTGCTCTGCCCCCAGCTTGCGAATTTCCTTGCCCACAGCCATCTCTTCTTTTTATTTTGAGGGCGCAAGAGCGGTTTCCTAGTTGCTACACGACCGTTTAGTGCCGCATTAACTAACCGCGTCCGGACAGTTTCATAGCTGATCGGGTTTTCGCGAGTTTCGTTCACTTCAGCTTGTATTTGGCGCACTGTTTTCAACCTGTCGCGTTTGCTTGTCACTATAATGTACTTGTGCTCCCTTGCAATAGTAGCTCTAGGCCTTCCAAATCTTGCTCGAGAGCGATTTTCCCCATTTTCCCCTGTTTCAGCAAATCGTTTTAATATATCATGCACTGTAGTATGGGGTATTTTCACTTTTGCGGCTATTTCCCGTATTGTATAGCCTTCTTCACGTAAAGTAACTATTTTTGCTCTCGTTTCAATGCCCAATTCCCTTTTCGTACGGGGCATTATACTGACTAATAGGGAACACTTTACACCTCGCTTCAACACACACACACAACAACTAGCGTGCAGTAGACAACTCCCAACAGTGAGATCTGAGAGAGAAATATACAGAGCAGCTTAAGAGACACCTATGAGGCATTTATTGTGTGTTCGACCTTCGATTTGCAGTGTAATGGCCATTTTGTATCGCACGCGTACGTAATGCACCACCAGAGCGGCGCGATATTTAAGTTTATTTTTCTTAATTCATCAACGACAGGCCAAGACCTTTTCTCCCGTCGGATTCTTAAATGTTTCACCTTTTATTTGTGAGCAAATTATAATGCATTCTTATGTTACATTTTGAAAATTTCTTTATTTCGTGTTTGTTCGGAAACTTTTCGGGGGTAGTGTACGTGCAAAAATAAGCCCGCCAAAAATACTTTACATAAACCTCCCCAAAAAGTATTACACGAAAATATAAATTTTAGACTTATGACTTCATCACCTCCTATGTCTCGACGCAGGAAGGTGTGAAACCATACGAATTGTCTTTTACAATGCCTCTGGATTTGAAAAGCAAAAACCCCCCCAAAAAAAACGGACGAAAAAGCTCAAATAGGAGAGTTATAACGCAATGTACCATGAAACACCCCATATGGTACAAATTGTGCCATGGGATCCCCAAAGGGTTAAAGATTCACACAGTATGCTGAAATGGAAGAAAGTGAATGGTTATCTAAGGTGGTAGTCAATGGCATCCTAAACCAAACTCAAATATCACCGTTCTAGAAGAGCTACTGCAGCTGGTCTCTTATCGCAAGAACGATTGCACAAGACGTTTTGACCCTATTGAGGCTTCGGGTGTCCTCCCGAATAAGTGAATAACATATACGATTGCATTCGGTAGTGTACGTGCTACCTTAACCTGTTAAAATGAGAGGTAGCAATGATACTTAACTATGGTGGATTTCTACGGCCCTATCAAGAATGAGTTAATATGTTCCTTTTTCTAAAATGGTAAATTATACCTGCATTGAATGAAGGAAAAGGTTCATGGTACTTCAACGTATGTGCCGTGCCTTTGCACGAGATGAACTTCTTGCTGTGGGCGGCGTTAGGACACAAACCCCGTCTAGGTCACCAGAAGTTCCCGTATGTTGGTTTGGTCTTTGCCAGGGTGTAGTCACATCATTGATTCTGATCATTCATGATTAGTTGCCCAAGAGCAGACGAGTTTGGCTCAAGCTCGGATACCATACTCTGCAGACGTTAGTAAACTCCTGTTCGCTAGGAGTCACCTGCAGCAGTAAGCATAACTGGTGGAACTCTGGCTATGGGCAACTTGTGAATTGACGTTACTTGATTATTGAATATAAGATTTTCAGTTTGAGAAGAGTAAGAATTTATAGGCCAGCCTAAAGTAGAAAGACACTATCCTAGAAGAAGACCGCTCTGCCCGAACGACTTACTTAAAAACTGGTGCGGTACACTGTATTTTAGCTACGTCCACGAAATTGTTAGTGATCCAAATCACTTTAAAATTCAAACCGTGCGTACTGTAAGAGGCATGGCTGCAGCATCAGGGACGTACAGAACTAAGAGGATGTGGTTCTAGATCTACACGTTCAGGACAGGAATATTTAAATCTCCAAACTGGCGAACATCTTTGTATTGAATATGAGACAGCTATTAGGGAATGCTATGAAATTATTATGCAATGTAACTAATTAATTTCTGTATTTTTCATGGTAAGTGCTAACATACTGTGTAAGAGTAAAATTTGATAGTGCCCATTCGTCATTGATAATTTAGTTGTGTAAGATTCCAAAAGTATACCGACATTCTAAAACAACAGATTGAATAAATCACTATTTCACAAATTTCGAAAAGCAGCCCACGTATTTATAGAAGCAGACACATCTCTTTGAACTTTTTTACTTCTTGAATAAGTTGCTTGATCATTTCGGAAAATATTTAAATATTAATTTTCTAAGTGTCTGATCTAAACATAGTTGCAATTTTTACCTGGACTATTAGGACATGGCAACTTATCACATTCTATTCGTTGTTGTCTCTTTTATAAGAAAATATACTGTCTGAAAAGCATAAAGAAAATACACAGGATCGAGATCGAAGGAGAGCATCTAGTTCAAATCCATCGTAAGAAAGGATCAGTAAGTCAGTCATCGAACAATTACATTTTTAAGTTAAAAAATCACCATAACTCTCTCGTAATAACTTACATTGAAATGATTTTGATATCATTTTAAAGCTCTTGATGTGATTTAGGATCGGGTAATACTAGTGTAACGTGTAATATTAGTATATAATTACAAAAATATTTACATTCAGAGTTTAAAACATAAGGGAAAAGACCTTTTCTTTTGGTTTTAATAATATACCTCAAACTTGTGACCAGTGTGTATAAAGCGGTCCATATTTATATTGTAAGAATAATTCCCCTTTTTTGTAAGAAAATTAATTTCCTATCTCTATCCTCTAAGAAGTTATATTGGTTTAAAGATCAATCTACAAATTCTATAAGCAGCAATATTTATGACATCATACCTCCTAAACCTGTAGCTGGATTATTTCGTAATTGTATGAGGAATACCACTTAAACAGTACTATGTAATCCATCAAGTTTCATTCTCTTATGAGTTTAAGTTAAACTCTAATTTTCTTGTACTATTGGTCAATTTTTATTATTAAGAAATTTAAGTGCACACGTCTTATACTATTTTGTAGGGCGAGATAGACCATCCTATTTTCTGTAATAAGGAAATTTCTGTGAAGGAAACAATAAAAGATAGGATCACGAAGTAATGCATGTTGTTTATTTCCAGCGCAATTTATATATAAAACGCACAATAAAATCACATCTTCTATTTTCACCGTAAAACCAAGACACTTTAGTCATTTACCTTTTCCTATTGTCCAGTTTAGTATACCTTGCTCATAAAAGTCAATTTTTAATAATTGCAACACTTGCAGACGTTGAATCAAAATTCTTCAGTCGAAACAATTGATTGGCCGCCAATAAATTCTTTTAGAATTTAAAGAGATTGAATTCGTCATGTACGGGTTTGCAGTTCACATAGAGAGTTTATCATTCATATTGACTTTATTTGGCTCTAACATATTGAAGAATGTAGGACGAGTTACATCGTTAAGCAGTCTAAGATATTGTCTAAAACCTTTTTAAGGAACGGCACTACAATATAATTGTACGTTTGCAGTCATAGTGGTCGAGACTATACAAAACTCCATTAGGAGAGCACCTTTCATATTCTAAAACATCCTCAGTGTAACATTTAAGATTTTAACCGGGATGAGTGACTGACTTTTTCAGAGTTTGTGTGACGAAATATGCTTGATTACATTTTCTTGTAAGTGCACAGACGTTAAGAACTTACGTATCGCCCACCATTATATTTTCAAGAAAGTTATGTACTTTTGCGTGCGTAATGTTCCTAATGGTCAGAGGACGGCTTAAAGCTATAGTCCTTATGCTTGCATATAACCTTCCTGGATATCAATTATTCATTTTACTAGTGTTCAATTTGTCAGGAATATTATTTTATGCAGTAGTGTACAAAATGAACTTCCAATATTTACAGACTGACCCGTCGGTCATTACTTATTGTGTATTCCATGCTTCAGATCATAGCTGCTGTTGCAGCGGTTTCAAGTCGATCAAATTCGAAAAACTTGCGTCATCTTTCGATGCTGTTAAAATCAACGAATTCATCACCATTTGTTAATGTATGGAACTTACCCTAAAGTTAGTAAAAAGCTCCGGTAATTGATTCGAACAATATTTTAACATTATCGAAAGAATCTATAGCCTTACTGAAGGGAATAAGGTTCCACAATTAATGACATTGAAAGTGTGAAATTTAAAGTCAAACACTATGCTATGTTGCACTGTTTGCCTGCCGTACATAAATGTAACAGCATTGGGAAGCGTAAATATGTTGTATTTTCATCCTTTTCCAGAAAATAGTAACTTATGATAAGTACACAAAAATTTATATTTATATTTTATAGTTCTTTAGAAATTAAGCCCATCTCATCTGGACAACATTCCTATCCGTTTGTATATCTTTGGTCTTACATTGGTATTTTGATTAGGCAAAATTTCAAAATGTACTGCTCTTCTTTCCAGTAGTTCAGTTCCTGGGCATTTGTTGCTTTAATCAGATAATTTCAAGTAATCTTTTATTATTATTATTATTATTATTATTATTATTATTATTATTATTATTATTATTATTATTATTATTATTATTATTATTATTATTATTATTATTATTATTATTATTTTATGCAAACATTCATATTCACTGCAGCAAACAAGTGTAGAAAGTTCTACCAGAATTTGATGCACTTTCACCATATTTTATGTAAAATGTAATTTAAATATCTTTTAACAGACACTCTTTGTATTTTTCACTATCGGAATTTTTCTGTTAGCTCTTCATTTGTTCACAATTGTTGTACATAATTGACTGTGTTAGAGTAAATAGAACAGAAAAATGTGGAAACAAATCATAATTTAGTGCTGCAATTTACGCTGTTACACACAATAAATGTAATTTATTTTGTTTTGGAAGTGTTAGTACAAAACAAGATTTTGAGTATTTTAGTATGGATTTATGTAAAAAAAATATATATATATATATATATATATATATATATATATATATATATATATATATATATATATATATGGCGAAATACCCTTCCCAATACTTCCTATTACTTCAGCGCTCTAGCTTACTAATTTCTCATGTTTTGCGTACTTTTTAAAGCCACAAAGAAAACAAAATTGAACTCTACTCCTGTTCTATTGTCTTAGAGCTCCAATATAATTTCGCTACGTAAATAAATGGCCTGCCTTTAGGCAGAAGAGTCATGCAAGATAAGACATGAAAAATGGCAATCTTAAGAATGCATTTTACGATTAATACAATTATTCTTGTAGTATTACGGATTGCTATAAACTTGAAACTTTGATAAAATGATTGTTAAGTATAAAGACTTTTCTAGTAAGTACGATTTAAATACAATAATATTAATAAGTAACTTTATCGCCCGAAAACTTTCTACAGTAGAAATATAAGATCAGATCCATTTTAACAAATAGAAAGCGTTTGTTTCCATTTGATAATTCTAGTAGTTATTATACAGCGTAACTTATTTGACTTACGTTTATATCCTGGTAAGAGATAAGCATAATATTTCAAACCTATGTACAATCTTGTTGTTTCCTTGTCATAAATATATTTTAAAAAATCATGTTAGCTCAAATTTCAGTTCTAGCACTTTTAAGCCAGAGTCTGAAGCGTTTTCATTATTAGAAGTATAATTTAAGTGGTAAATTCAGCACATTAACAAATGCCATCCTTGCTCTTTCTACGGAAATTAATCTAAATGGGTCCTTGAAGCTTAATTTATTTTCACGATCCAACCTTAATTTTTAAATCGACATGTAAAATATTTGTATATCGAATTTTCTGAACATGTTTTCGTTATCTCGTTTTCTATGTTTGGATGTATTTGTTTCCTAATGGTGCTATTCTATACTCTCAATTAAAATATATACGTATCATAGTTAATATGCGCCTAACAGATAAAGCAACTGAGTTGAAAGTTTTCCTGTATGTCGTTAAAAGACAGTAAACGGAAAGTATATTAATGTGAAGACGATTATGTCCGTCGAAAGCTTTAGAAGTTAAATGACTTCAGATCTTCATTTACGAACCCTTTACAACAATGAAACCTCCTCAATATTAAATTCTGTTTTTAAGTGCAAAAGAATTTGAAGATAAGATGTCTCAAAGGATGACTGCCAGTGAGAGTTTCATATGTAAGATAACAAACTCTTCAAAAAGAAAACTAGTCCCTGTTTAAAATTACGCTAAAAGCCCTCTTTTAAAGATCATAAAATGCATACTGTGCAATAAAAGCATTTCTAAGCCGGTATGAGTATTCAATTATAAATGTTTAAGAAGCTGGTCATAACAGTCTTTGCATCGCTTTTATTGCATTACCTAGAAGGAATTAATGCAATTATAAAATATATCTGCTTTCTACAAATCATAAATCACGAGAAATGTCACTTAATTAAGTTTGATCTTACTAATGAAAAATAGAAATAAATGTTGATTAAAACGTCATTTCAACGTACTCTGTATTAAAGTTCTATTCTATACAAAAATTGTTTATCAATCTATCTATCTACCAGGTGGTCCACTTACGCCATTCAATACGTAAGTAGGTGGCCATTCATACTTATATGAAAAAGCAGTTGCCTGCCACTACGGCGCACACATGATACGAATAATAGCAAAAGTAATTAAAACTATGTATGATCGCTAGAGGAAACTTTCTTATTTCTCTCGAGTGTTTATTTCTGTATGAGTCTTTATTTCTCTCATAGACTGCACTAGTAGTGGTAATCATAGTAAGTGATTTCATTTTTGACGAGATGGCTGGTGTTGGAGATGCTTTTACGTGAGGAATACATGGATATTGATTCTTATCTATGGTGAAATGTGGTGAAATGCATCCGAAATTCGGAAGTTATATCAGGAATGATTCTCAATGCGATGATTACTATTAGCACATATATTTAGACGTACAGAAATAAGTCTTAGAACGCACTATTTATACAAAGTGCAAGCAAGACGACACATACCAGTACTTGAAAACGAAGATAATGTAGCAAAAGTCATTCGTTATTTGCAAGAACATCCGATAGATGTTAATTACTTAATGTATTTATTTAGTCATGTTTGTTACTTTTCTTGGCATTTAAGGCATCACTTTTAAGCTATAATGAACTACTGTGAGTTGACAGTTTTTTTTCTTTTCTTTCTTTTCTTTTCTTTTCTTTTCTTTTCTTTCCTTTTCTTTTCTTTTCTTTCTTTCTTTCTTTCTTTTTGTAAATAATCCATGAATGTCAAACTTTACGTTGGGATTTACGTCGCGACCTAATACGAACATCGTAGTGATTTGTCAAATTTAATTTAAAATGCCATATTACACTATTTCAAACAATAATTCGTGTCTTTACTTGGCGCAATGAACTCACCATGAATAGTATTTGTTCCTTTGTGTGAGCAGTGCCGCAACGGCCCTGACGGGTTAACTCAAATATAATCAGGAAAATACTTATCGTTTAAGATGTTAATTCTCATTCTCATTCTGTCTCTCTCATTCTCTCTCTCTCTCTCTCTGTGTGTGTGTGTGTGTGTGTGTTTGTGTTTGTGTTTGTAAAGCTTAAAGACTTCAATCTTACAAGTATCTTCGAAAATTATCTTTCTATCGAAGCCTCACTCAAAGGCTGTTAAAATAAATTGCGTAAGTATGTTTCTGACGAAGTTGCGCACCAGAATTATTTCCATGTTTTATTCCATAATCTCGAGAAAAGCTGTAAACAGGCTTCAGGATTGGAGATGTGGATTCACCTGGAAAATATTATTCGTAAACTTACTTTCAAATCAAATGTTAGATTCGCATGTTAACAACTTTTCTGGTGTTGAGTTTGAGCAACTACACGTTTCCAACTGGAAAAACAGGAAAATATGTATGCAATTGGAAAACCAAAAAATCACCAAACCTATGAAAACAGGTCCACCTGGTGCTTTTTATATATAAACATTTGGTAACCTCCTACTGAGACGAATAGGAAAAGGAAAACGTGCAATTTTGGGAGACTACAGCGTTGCCGGAATTTGGTAATAAGTGGAAAACGAATAACACACACATTCAAACCAGAAATTGTTTCGAGAGCCTTGTTTAATGATAAAACAACTATTTAATATGCAGGAGACTGGCTTTCGATTGTAGTCAGTTCAGCGTTCAGTGTTTCTCTGCTGATTTGAACATAATTACACGCACAATGAATTGTCTTTTAATTATAAGTGATTTAATGAAATTCTAGTGGGGCTATTTATAATTGTCACTGCCTATTTATTATTTGTTATCTTATGTAATAAGACAGGGATTATTATTATTATTATTATTATTATTATTATTATTACTATTGTTATTCATCATCATCATCATCATCATTAAGAATCGTTATCGATCCACCACTGGATGAAGGTATCTCCAATATTTCTCCACAACCGTCTGTCTTGGGCAGTACGTCTTCAAGTTAACCCACAGTGCTTCTTAATTTCGTCACATCATCTAGTATTAAGACGTTCCCTAGTTCATTTCTTGACTATTTGTATCCAATCAAGGATGCGTTTGTCCACCTGCCATCAATTCTTTGTCCATCTGCCAAAAAACAAAACCGTACAAGATTAGATTTGTGTATGAATTGACAGAAGAAGATTAAGATACTAGACTGGAATTCTATGAACTGGTGCTGAAGGTACTGAATGATGAGAGGGAACTTCTGCAATTACTCATTCCTCAGCTGAGGCAACTTTCCATATCTCAGGGATGGTAAACAGGCACAACAGCCTTGTTTGGGGAACTGACAACCCTCATGAATATGAAACAGCCCGAAAGTGAATGTGTGGTGTGCCTTATCAATGGACCTCCTGATAGGCCCATTTTCTTCGACAAAACCACTATGACAGGGTAGACATACCTTTAAATGCTACGAATTTCCTGATGCCCGAATTGGTTAGATTGGGAATCAAGGATCGCATCCACTATCAGCGATATGGAGCCACAACCCCCTACCCCCCAAACCACCACCACATACACACATTTTACAAAAGTCGTTACGGACTACCTTGGCCTGTACTACCGAGCAGGTGGAATGGACGCAGAGGCCCCAGGTCTCCCGATTTGAAACCTTTTGATCTTTTGTTGTTATGAGGTCACGTTAAGACTCAGGTGTATGTAAAAAAAATCAGAACTTGAAAGCTAAAATTTGTGAAGTGATCCATGACATTTCTGACAAGTAAACCTTACGTTTGGGTGAATCGAGTTGCTGACTGAGACATATATGAGAAAGTAGTACTAAATGTGGTTAGTATTTCAGTGAAGTTGTAGGTGCGAAGCTCCAGGGGTTTAGGAGATACAGCTACCAGAACATCACATAAATGTACAGAATAGTCTTCGTACAGTTGGAGGTAAAAGCTCTGTAAGACCTCTTGTAACGACAAAAGGTGAATAAAAAATATATGGGTATATATTAGGACTAGGGGGAAGTCATATAGTAAGGGTATACCTGACGGTGGCCATCTTGAAATCCGCCATTTTGAATTAAGGTTAAGTTTTTAAAATAGGAATAGGGTCATGCGATACATGATTTAAGGCGAAAATTTAATCAGAAGGACAATGGTCACGTTAATTTTGAGTTACGCACAATTGGTAAAAAGTTACAGGGAAATTAAATATTGTTGCAGCATATGTATTAGTCCTTTACTCCACCTTGTAAATTTTGTTTCAATGATAATAATTAAATAAAAAGCAAGTGGATAAATATTAGGTCTATGATAAGAGTTGCCTTGATGGCGGCCATGTTCAAATCCGACATTTTGAAGCAGATAAAATTTTTAAACAAAACGCATAACAGTGATACCTTATTAATAGCAAATTTTACCATAACTCCAACGGTATAACCATTTTTGCTTTATCATTAACCAGCACAAAATTAAATGGATCGCTCCTTACGACTACTGCTTTGACGGAATTGTTAACGACAGATGTGTCAAGTGTAACTCGATTGCCTTTGTCATGTGTGCTCACTGTGAGCAGAGCATTTGTGCAAGTCATGCACTCTTTTCTGAACTACATATTGATTGTATTAATTGAGGACTTTTCTGGAAAAAAGACCCAAGTTCAATTATGAATCAATTCCTCTTTGGTCATTTTTCCTTAAATTAGCAACTTGTTTATGCGATAACAAATGCTGGTTCATGATAAAGCAAAAATGGTTATACCGTTGGATTTATGGTAAAATTTGCTATTAATAAGGTGTCAATGTTATGAGTTTTGTTTAAAACTTTTATCTGCTTCAAAATGTCGGATTTGAACATGGCCGCCATCAAGGCAACTCTTATCATAGACCTAATATTTATCCACTTGCTTTTTATTTAATTATTATCATTGAAACAAAATTTACAAGGTGGAGTAAAGGACTAATACATATGCTGCAACAATATTTAATTTCCCTGTAACTTTTTACCAATTGTGCGTAACTCAAAATTAACGTGACCATTGTTCTTCTGATTAAATTTGCGCCTTAAATCATGTATCGCATGACCTTATTCCTATTTTAAAAACTTAACCTTAATTCAAAATGGCGGATTTCAAGATGGCCGCCGTCAGGTATACCCTTACTATATGACTTCCCCCTAGTCCTAATATATACCCATATATTTTTTATTCACCTTTTGTCGTTACAAGAGGTCTTACAGAGCTTTTACCACCAACTGTATGGATACTATTCTGTACATTTATGTGATGTTCTGGTAGCTGTATCTCCTAAACCCCTGGAGCTTCGCACCTACAACTTCACTGAAATACTAACCACATTTAGTACTACTTTCTCATATGTATCTCAGTCAGCAACTCGATTCACCCAAACGTAAGGTTTACTTGTGAGGATACCAGACGGAATAGCATTCAAGAATTTCACCGGAGATTGCAGGAATGTATGGATGTGAACGGAGCCCAGCTGTAGGTGTAGCCATGATAGCGGAGGTGTATCTATAGATGATAATACAAAATTTAAGTTTCAATAAGATCTCAACATTTACTTATTTCGGTTTCTTAGATTGTGATTTTTTTTTCCGTTAGTGAAATTTAATACTCTACGCAACTTTCTTTTATACCTACTCACTCATTGTAATCTTAAAATTACAATTTTTGTGACGGACTCTTCTTAATCAATCCAATGTCTCATGTAAAACATCTAAGATCTTACATCTTATTAAATTTTGTCCTATAAGACATATAATCTTCTTATCTTCAAAGATCACCTTCTTTATCACAGTCTACCAGACTATATTATCTTAACAACTTGTGTTCACCTCGGCATGTTCCTGCATTCTTAACACATTTTGCTCCAAATCCTAAATGAATTAGAATAGGGACAGTTCAGGATGCATTGAGAACACTTGAACAGTGATAGCAATAAAAATAATTCACACGTTGAGCTCAATTTGCATTTTGCCTATGTTTAATCTTTATTTAAGAAAATACTAAAATACAAAGTTCAGTTCAGCAGTCACTATTTGAGTTTTACTACAAAAACAAGAATAATATGCATTTCTATCAAACAGTTATTTCTGAAATATGTATAACATTATTGTGACGTATTTTGTTTTCAAAGATTCATTCGAATAGAACTAAATAGTGACGGCTTAGTTGTAAAGCGTCTACCTCTGATAAATGGGTTTTTTGGTTCAATTTCAGCTAGCACAAAGTGGAATTTGAGATGGACAAACACCGTGTGTGTGTGGGGGGGGTTCCTCGGGGTCTCCCATTTCCTCTCACTTTATTCATTCTACATTCATTATCATCATGACTGTTTCCCGTATCCTCGGTGTATAATCGTGAGATGTTAAACTCAAAAAGTGATAAAATATAATTATAAAGACTCAACTTCTCCGGAAAACGACACCTTTTCGTTATTTAGACAAATAAATTACACCAGTTTATGTGATTTTGAAAGACGTATTTATTTATGAAACATAAACAAAAATAATTTAAATCGTCCGAAGTAAGCAAAAACTTTATACCCATTATTACCCTTTACTAAGTTTCGTTTGGAAATTAAATTTTGCCGCATTGCAGAGTTATTAACGAAATGTTTATGCATGAAATATTTGTAAATTTTTACGATAATAAGAAAATCGTGAGAAAAGAAACATCATCGTCAACATGAAATAAACCTTTCTAAGATTTTACAAGGAGAAAATTTTCAATCCGCTTATTGCTGAAATATGGAGACATCAAAATCAACCTAAGGAATTTTTCACTCTGTGAGCTACTTTCATTTTCCTGTCTGCGTATACTTCATAAAAGTGAGAAATCTAGAAGAATTCTTAAATATAGAATTTGATATTGAAAATTTGAAGCTGTTGTCACTGGCTTGTGTACGTAAGAACGAACATTAAAAGATCACTTTTTTGTAGATATAGGATAAAGTACTACCTTTTTTCATTTTTTTGTTACGTTCTTGCACAGCACTGAGGTTAAGAAGGTTAAAATCTATTCTTTCCATGAACTCCAAACCACGCCGAGACTTGAATGCAATGAAGTAAGTCATTGGTCGGTCCACAGCTCACCATGCAGTATCATGTTGTACAGGTCATGCAATACACCACCACACCATTTGTATTTCACCACGCTGTCATTCTTCCAAAGAATTATAGGATCACACAAGAGACCCAGATTCTCGAAACAGTGGGAGTCTTAAAATGTTTAAATCGTTTGAAATACCTAGAATTCCATAATGTTTCATTGTTACACGGCTTCCAGTATTTCTATGTTTACTTTAAAGTAACAGAATCGTTTTTATCAATAGCAAAGAAATTGAAAGTTAAGAAGTCTATGAAAGAATAATTTTGTTTCTTGTATATTCTATAGTTATGAAAGTTGCTCAGTACTATCAAAACAAGGTGATGATAGAGTATCAGAGAAAATAGATCTTGGAAATGCAGTTGAACAAACAAATGAGTAGATAAAGTTAATTAAGAAGATAATCCATAATATGTGCTCTATAGCGATTTGAACATCGATAACTTGAATACAAGTAGTCTAAGTTGTGCTGGAAGTGATGCTGAAATACGAAATAGAAACAGTGTGAATAGAATCTAAGTTAGAAAGTATTTATGAAAACATCCTTCAGTAGACTCAGAAAATATAGAACAAAATATAAAGCTGGTCTTCACTATATGGACAATAAAACATTTAATTGGAATGATTTAGTACAGGGCATGATTTAGTGATGATCTTGTGATTCTACGCCGAGTGGACCTTCATGTTAGTTGAACTTTAGTTATTTAGGTGTTGTAGTTTGTACAAATAATCGAATAGATATATGGTACTTCTTAGAGGTTAGCATTCTTGTTTCGAAATTAGAAATTTCCAGAACTGGACTCGATGACCAGTCTAACCGATTCTTTCTCCAGTCCTTTCATCAGTATCACAGACGAATGCCTAAATGATATCTAGGTGTAGACTTTCGATAATTTCTTCTTCCTTTGTCACTGTTGGTGTTTATTAATTATTTCAGTTAAAGTTATTCCTGAGTGCTGCATCTATATGTAATTTATCTGGTGAGTTTTGTTTCCCATAGGAGTTATAGAAGCATTTTCCATTTGAAAATTCAAAGGGATTTCGTGTATAATATTGAAAATAAATTAGGAATTCATCTTCAGTTTATTTTCTTCTATTCAAATTATATTTTTCCATAAAATAAAATCTATGTTAGTACATATTGTGTATCTTACAGTTCCCTATCCAAATATATGGAAGAAATAATAATAAAACTTGTTAAGCATCGAATGGTAGCATGTTTTTCAGTTTGCACACCAGTGATATAAAATAATAGTCCTGCTTTCCACTGATAAGCAGCATTCATTTTTGTTTCCCCTAAACCCTCTAATAGCTAGCTATTAACCATACATAATATCTTAACGTTTTCGGTAGCATTGCTAAATTAAATGCTGGAAAGCTCACATTACGATGCAATACATTAAGCTATGTGGTATTAACACCACAGTGGTAATGATTTTTTCTGTGATTGTTATGGTATATTCTACTATCTTAATCTTTTATTCTTGAAGATATGACTTTTTGTAAGGATTTTAAAAAATGGTGCTGATTGCTTTAATTTTCTTTACTGTTTTGTTAAGTTTGTTGTAGATTTAACGAAACGGACACATCGTGTAATTTTGCTAATTTCAACGTATAAAGAGTCTGAAAACATTTAAACATAATTTTCAAATGTTATGTAGTGCGTGGAAACATATCTACATAATTCCATTATAGTTGGCCAACGGTGTTTCATTCAACAGGGTCTATTGATAATATTTAGAAAGAAAACTGGTCAAGTAGTGACAAAATAATGTTGGTACCAAATGAATGTACAGTATGTGTAACTACTCGTATGCTATGACATTATCTCAGTGTAGAAACAATATTATTAATGTAGCACGAACTATACTAATATTGTTATCGCAGTCCTAGTAATCACTGAGTTCCACATCTGATCGCCTGGTCTTGTAATCTAGCTTTCTTAGAGATGAAATAACGAGTTGTGGAACAACTAATACTTGGTTGAAGTTCAATGATGATCTGCGCGCTGACCAGCTGGACCAAATTTAAGTTCTGTTCGTGGATTAGCGTCTACGTTAATAGTAAGTCTCGTCACTCGGTATTGCACACTTAAATAAAACAGAAAATTCTAAATTTTTGCAAAAATATCTAAATTAAAAGGAAATGTTTGCATGTTTATATTTCGAGATTTCAGCAATGCCTAATATTGGCTATGGCTGCGAAAAATATATTGATATTATGGTGCTATATTAAGAATACGCGTTTTACTATTACTGCATTTGTGCCGTTCCATTGCCCTGCAGGATAATCTTGTTTCGTATCATTCATTTTGAATAAAAATTCGTTGAAATAGATATGTAATACAAAATATTTTAATTTGAGCCTTTTCAATATTGGGATATTTTATTACCTATCACTTAACGAAATTATGTAGTCCGTTAAGTGACAAAGCACAAATTAAAGTGGCAAATCACTTTAATTTGTTACAGACTACCGGCATGACGCCTTATTGAATCTGGTTAGGTTGAATTTGTTTCTTTTCTTCCCTTTCTTCTACCTTATTTATGTGGTAATTCTTTCTTAGGTATACACTGACCTTCTCATCTAACTAATTGGCTATTATTCCTCTTCCCCCAGAATATGTCTTGTTACTAATTCACTGAAATCGAACTTTTCTAGATTGACACGAATGAAATTTCGAACCTTGTACGTCTACAAATTCCAATTCCAAGCGAAAAAGAAAACAAACAAACAAAAAGAAAACAAAAGAAAATGGAAACTACAGTATACGCTTTATCAAAATAGTTGCCATCGATTGAGTTTAATAGCTAATTAAGTCAGTAATATACGATGCGAAGAAGTTCTCAAACTATGTTTCACAGTACGATCACCAAGGGTGGTCTTCCCTTTCGGAAACTAAATGAAATGCCGTGAGATGCTAGTAAGTAGGGAGATATCGGGAGAATAGTGGACGAGCAAGAGTTTCGTACTGCAACTCATGGAGGTATTTTATTGTACTGCAACATGCAGATATAATGTCCGCTTAATATTGATGGATACTTATGGTAGATTTCACGCACGATTATATCAATTTACATTGATAGTTTCACATCGCCTCTTAAACATATGACGGACCACTCTCGATGTAGACAACAATACCACCACCCCCATATATGGGTAGAGAGATGATTTAGTCACATCATGGACGTTGATCACGATCTAACAATTTTTCTGATCATTTACGTGTGTCAAGAGAAATTCATTGTTTTTAAAAGTGTCTATCCAACGTAGAAACCAATCTTGGTTTTCCAAACGCCATACCCAGAGAACTGCACACTAGGGTGGAGCGAAAAAAAATCAAATTCTCGAGTATCGAATTCTAATAGGGTTCAAAAGATCCCTATTTTTGAGTGCTAATCAATGTAAAAATATCAAACACACACACACACACACTAAAGTTTGAAAAGAAACTATGAAAAACACCAAAATTTACCTTTACGCGAAAAATCAGATTTTCGAGTATCAAATTCTAATAGGGCTCAAAAGTTGCGTATTCGCGTGTTAATCAATGGAAAAATAACGAAAAAAAAATCACACATTGGATCTTCAGTTCGCGCAAAGAGCCTAAAGTTTGAAAAAAGCATACTGAAAAAAAAAAACACCAAATGTTACCTTTACGTAAGAAATATACAGATTATTTTTCCCGATTTCTTCATTCCTTCATTTCTATAGCGACTAAGTACTTTATTTTAGTTGTATGAGGTTGTGTTTGTTAATCATTCGTTAATGAGAGTAATTTTACACATTTTATTTTCATAAAGATTTTACAGCTCTTCGCCCATTTCTCAACGTTCTTTTTCGTGAAATGGCCCAGAACTCACCACGAGATGTCTGCAATTCGAGTTCCAGATACACCCTATCCAACGATTCTACCAATTAGGGTGTGCTAAATTATGTTGATTTTGTCAAGGACGTAGCCTTAAATTCAGATTTTTTAAAATCAAATTTTCGTAATGTGATTCTTGAGAGCAAGTTGCTCTAATGTAGCCATCTATGATTTCTTGTCCGTACACTTTTCCTGCAGACTCTGTGACATTTTTGACATATCATACAACTTCCTGAGTATGGCATGGAAAATTTAAGAAGTCAAACTCATGAGCAGATTTGTAATGCATAAGTTATAAGGCTTCGTTGTTTCTGTGTCAAGCATTTGAGCGTACATTTTCTCCAATCCATCAGCTCACTGTAGTCCGTGACGTCCTAACTTAGTGAAGGTGTCTTAAAAGTTTTAACAGAGCAATTCAGACAGCACACTGTGCTCCAGATGTGATTATGAGAGATCCTTGACCTCTGAGTCACTCTCGATGGCTGACATGTGCAAACCTGGCCTTAAGGTTGTACATTTGTCAAGCAAATCCTACTAACGAACTCAAAGTTCCTGTAAATTACATGATAAAGACATATTCCCCTGTCTGGTTCGACAAAAGGTGATATCAGTCAGTGAAATATGGACCTAAACGTATTTTGAAAGTAGGTCAAACAACAAGACATTTGCCAAATAACATTAAGAGAATCATCAACATCAGAATCATGTGATTGGCAGAAACGCGTTCTTCTTTCATCCAGAAAATATATTGTTGACTATGACACTGGATGGGAGAGAACACATACAAGAGTTGGGTTACGGGAGAGTGCTAGAGGCAAGAAATCAACCGTCTTATGCAGAGTCATTTTGACGTCTGATTAGCATTATGCTAGAGGACTGAGTACTGCAAGAAACATATGTTAATCAAACTCGTTAGTATGACACTAATAATACGTCATTTCGACTCTCCATAAGGCCCCAAGATCCGAAGGACAAATTTGTTAGAACTTTTATGGTAGTTTCAATAAATTGTTATGCCAAGGACTACAGTGAGCTGATAGATTGGAGAAAATGAAAGCTTTCTCCTCCTCCAGTGCTCAAAAGCTTGATAACAGAAACTGAAAAATATGGCCATGAATTTGACTTCTTAACTCATACTTATGTCATACTCAGGAAGTTGAAAGATGTGTCAAACTTGTCACAGAGCCTGCAGGAAAAGTGTGCGGACAAGAAACCATAACTGGCTACATTAGAGAAACTTTGCTCTCAAGACTCACAATGCCAAAATTTGATTTTAAAAATCTGAATTTAAGGCTAAATCGTTGACTAAATCTTAGCACGTCCTAATTGGTAGGATGGTTCGGTAGGGTGTGTATGGAACTTGAATTGCAGCCACTTTCTCGTGGTGAGTTCTAAGCCATTTTATGAAAAAGAAAGCATTGAGAAATGGGTGAGGAGCTGCAAAATCATTATGAAAATTAAATGTATAAAATCACTCACATTAACGAATTATTAACAGACCTGACCTCGCACAAGTAGAATAAAGTGCTTAGGCCTTATATAAATAAAAAAAGTAATCGATATATTTCTTGCGTAAAGTAAATCTTGGTGGCTTTATATATATATATATATATATATATATATATATATATATATATATATATATATATATATATATATATATATATATATATATAATTCTTTTCAAAGTTTATTCCGTTTGCGCGAACTGAAGATCCAAAGCGTGATTTTTTCGTTATTTATCCATTGATCAACACGCAAATACGCAACTTTTGAGCACTATTACAATTCGATACTTGAAAATCTGATCTTTTCGCGTGAAGGTAAATTTTGATATTTTGGTATTTTTTGTAATTTTCTCCAAACTTTACGCCGTTTGCACGACCTGAAGATCAGCGTTATTTTTACATTGATTAGCACGTGAATATGCAACTTTTGAGGTCGATTAGAATTTGATACTCGATTTTTTTTTTCGCTCCACCCTACTGCACACGTCTAGACGGCGATTTCTATTAATCGATATCAACTCATTTAACGTTCATGGTTCCAACTTTTTTATATCTAACCAATTGCACGAAGCCGTCAAACGACAGTGATACGTTGTATAATTATTTCGTCTGTAGTGAAATAAATAACTAGTAGATCATGTAGAAATGATATTGATCTGAACCAAAGGACTCATTTTGCAATTCGGTCTCACCTGAGCAAAATTTCACAAACTAATGACCAATGATCAGTTCATTCGCCATTCCTCTCTCAAAGATACTGTATATGCTTTCTGCGACTTGCAGTACATAATGTTCCAGTTCGAATTCCCAGAGAAAATCAGTCACAATACTTTGTTCTCCATAGTCCACTTTCATTCGACTTTGTTCAGCAACGCACTACTTCCTCCTAGCTACTTACGTACCCTTCTCTGTTTACTGAACGAGAGGTTGCGATGTTAGACATGTGATCTTAGTTCATTCGTTCTTGTGTGATGTTGCTAAACAGTGCCGTGCCTTGGAAAATCTGCGCAGGGGGTGAGAGTATACGACGGGGCCCCGTACATACGAGTGAGGTCTTCAATTTCGAGCACTTCTTATTACTTTTTCCTTTCATTTTATGTATGTGCACAGATATAAATGTAACCCCTTGTCAAATTCAATATTAGATTGAAAAATACTGCTGTTGATCTAAAATTTTCCAAGTAACTTTTTATCTCTTTTTTTTCTTGTTTTCTTTCCTCCTCCTGAATTTTGAGCACCCTTACTTCCGCGTCCGGAGCCGTAGCCCCGCTCGCACCCCCATGGCATGGCACTGTTACAAGGGTTAGTTCCTTACTAATCGTCGCAGAGGCCATTTTATTCACACCAATCTAATAGTTACATTGAGTACCTGGGCAATGCCTGTCAACACCTATTTACTATCATCTGACGAAGAAAGAAAAAGTATTGTCTTAGCTTTCGATAGCTCTTACTGGGTTAACTTTCGATATTTAGTAGGCCTAGGAAATGCATGAACTGAATGGCGTTTGCTTGCTAGAAATTTCCGGATAAATGGGAAATTCGAACACTGGCAGTAGTGCAATACTTTTCTTTATGGTACGCTTAAAACCGGAAATTCTATATTATCAATTCTAGGTTACTTTCATCACACATTTCTCTCTGTCTCTCTCTCCGTATCTAACACATACAACGTGTGTGTGTTCCTGAGAATATTCGTACACGAGAAAGAAATCATCTATATTGAAAAACAATACTGAGTATGGTCTCCACAACTGCTCTGGAAATTGAACCGATTCTGGCACGCCCACCTGCCCACACCTGCACGTTGGATTGATATTGCATTTGTAAACGTATTAAACGGGTTTATCCTACAAGATTGACAGTTACACTGTGTCACATTTTTGTTGCAGAATCGAAAGAAATAAGAAATTAATTTAAAAAATACAGAAGAACAAGAGAGCGTGGGTTTCTTAAAATTTACTTTTACTTTATATATATCTTTTACTTTCAACGTGTTTTTTTTTTATTTGGTTTTTGATACTAGTCATTGAATGGAAAGACTCAAAGGGCAATTAACTCTTTATTCTACAGAAATGTTGACGTGTACTGCAGTTAAAATAGAGTACAGATTTTTGACAAGGGCGTAAGTAATTTTCGTTATATGACAGAAAGCCGTACTTAAATTGGTCACTTGTGTCCACAGATTTAGTCTTCCAAACTATGATACACGTAAGCATAATAATAATAATCATTGGTATTATACCATTATTTGTAGGTCACTTGCCGCAAATCAAAAGCATTCATGCGACACCCTCTTCAGCTAATTTTCTCGTGTTCACGTATAGTTTTTTTTTTTTTAAAAAAATACTGATATGAGCATCAACTGTAACTTCTATCACTATAACTATCTCTTTCCTGTTACCATACTTTTCAGCATGTCCCTCTTGATACAGTTCTTTTTAACTCGATGTTTCAAGCAGCATCTCTCCCTCTTTTCAATTACATATAAAATTGTTCTTTTCTCCTATACTATTTCTAACACTTCATCATTTGCTTTCTACTCGACCCAGCTAATTTTTTTCTTTCTTATCTACCCTCATATTTCGGAAACTTCCAGCCATGTTTAATCATTTTTGCATATTGTTCATATTTCTGCCCCATAGAGTACAATACTCCACACAAAAGCATTTTATGAGTATTTTTATTAACTTCTTATTGAAGGACCCACAAAATACATTTCTTATTCCTAAAGATATATATATTTTGCCATTGCCTTCAACGTAAGCCTACACTTTCAGGTGGAGTCCGAACCCCAATCATTTCAATACTCTCTTACAAGTGATTCAAGTCATGCCCCGTGCAGCAAAGATGCACGTGTTAGCCACTAGACTAGTTGAAAACTCTGGTAATTGATAGTGAAAAGTAACCTTTTTATATAGATTTGGTGTACTGTAGGATATATTCCGTCTCCGGCTTTATCCTTTATCACAATTAGGAGTGTTATAAATCTACTGTAATATCAATATTGATAAAAGAGCAAAAACGTTAAGGGAGCGGGATTTTTTTAAAATATGGCTTTAATGTCCCAAGCATAGTCTTTCTTTGCATTTTTATTCAAAACGAAAGTGTTGGAAATCTAGGATTTCTGATTTCAACATTTATCGCTGAAATTTAAAGAAAAAAATCAGTAGTGGTAGTTGGTTCTAGTGATAATAAATATTTATATGGATAAGAATTCCAATAAATGATTTATCTTAGCTATTACTCTTCTACTGCATTGAAAGTAGTTTAAAACTAGTACAATATCTGGGTTTAATAGCGATTCCAAGCATTAATAGTTGTAAGGAATAATATTCCCAATGACTCAGTGGTACAACACTTACCTCGGGTGTGAGTCACTTGGTTCGATCCCAGATTGTGCGAAATTAATGTTGTGGTGGAAAAAAATATCCTGTGGGTGAGTTTCCTCGATGTTGTTGTTTTGTCATACTTTCTTCGTTCCGCCATTTCATTTATTATCATTATCATCACCTTCTTTTCTAGCCTTGGAGCATAATTGTGGAAAGTTAAACTAGAAATTGAATTTAATTTCATTTTGGTAAGAGCTACAAAGAAACTGTTTTTGGTTTGAAGTCAGAGTCTTAAGGAAATGTTCCGTCTCTCATTTTAACTCTTTATTGCAATCATAGGTCCACTGCTTCCTATTTTAATATCGAATCCGCATAAGTTCGTGGGATACATGACTTTAACCAAGCTTACTCCAAGTTGGCTTTGAAGTACATAAATACGATGTGCGTTTGATTTCTTAGCTTCTCCCGCTTCCTCATTTATCTCCATTCCACATTTTTGTTCGTTCTCCCTTAGTCCCAGAGCATAATCGTGGGACATTAAACTACACCACTCGTCATTAAAAATGGTTTATCAAAACCGAGATATCACAGGAAGTCCAAATTTACAGTACAGAAGGATAAACAATTAATTAACACGACAGCACCGAGAAGCAACAAAGGCGCCGAGTATGCAATCCATTGACACTAAGCGGAGGAGAGCCAAAGAAGCAGAGAAAAGAGAAGGTGGGTGTAACGTCAGTGTATGTATATGTGTGTAGTAGTGAGTGCGTGTACTTACAATATACATGAATTCTGCCGTGAATTATTCCAGAAAAGTAATGTAAATATCTTAGAAAAATGTATTCATTTTAGTTTTTTTTTCTTAGCGTGATCGCCGTAAAAGGAAAGTCGTACTACTTAGTTACCTGGCAGAGAAATCCACTGCTGATTCCGGTACTTTGGAATCGATTGTTTTGCATTTAACGTTACTTTTCAGCACCAAGGCTATGTGAGAATACAAACAATACTTACAAGGGAAGGTCACACAAATTGTTGCTCAAATCTGATTGTCACATAGCACATCTGATACAGGATCATGAGAAATAAAAATGTCCAGACTTTAAGGTGCTATGGACCAGACGGATAGGAGCTACGGAGTTACAAAATTTAAATATCCAAAAATTTGTATCATGGAAAGTAGTAATGGGGTGACCCTATCGCACTCTTGATTATCCAATTTGGGGCCACCATGGTCCATAGCGAATGAATCAGGGAGATTTTAGCCCGGGATTGCGTCACCTATTGAGATTTTGCTTATACTATGCTTATTCAGGGGCCATGCACGCTGGTGCGAAGAGTCAGAGGTACCTTGGCCCGGCTATGATTTCATTGAATTGAGAGTTTTGGATTAGAGGTCATGATGATTCTTTAAATTTACGAAAAATATGGTTTTGATGATTTATTACGTTATGAAATACAGGCTTACGAATGCTTTTTATTTTTCGTTCCCTTTTATGGCATAAAATTTGGAGATCGTTATCCCTTTGATGAGATGGACTAACACTGGTGCAAATGAAATCTTTAGTTTTACGTCCCACGATTATGCCAGTTAGGCTAAAGGAGACGGTGACGATGAGAAAGGAATGAAAGTATGGGAGGAAATTTGAGTATCCTGAGCATAATGTTGCCCACCACAAAACTACTTTCGCTGGGCTTGAAGCAGGGACCCCATACAACAGAGGTGAACACTCTACTTCATTCGCACCAGCGTGCATGGCCCCTGAATAAGCATAGTATAAGCAAAATTTCAATAGGTGACGCAATCCCGGGCCAAAGCATCCCTGAATCATTCGCTATGGACCATGGTGGCCCCAAATTGGATAATCAAGAGTGCGATAGGGTCACCCCATTACTACTTGGAATTATATACAATTAAAGTAAATATCTTAAAAACCATTAAAGCAATCAAAACAAACGTTGCACAATATAATGAGAACAAAATGCTCTATCAAAAACCACAAACAGTGTTTCCGTAGATGAAGCAGTGTTGCCAACTCAGCATAAAAATATTTTGCTGGACTTTTATGAAAGAAAGGTCTTCGAATAGAAATAAATACATTTTTCGAGACGTGACGTCACTTTTACGCCACCGCTTCAAGAAGAGACATACTAAACTCTTGATTAGTACACAAGCTAATTCAGGAGCGGTATCCAAAGTTTTATGCTTGGTCTCAAATCAAATCCCGAAAAAAAAAACACATAATACACGCAAGCTACTTAGCAGGGTAATACCCTTCTTCTGTGGAACGCCATTCGTTAAAAAAAAATCACATATTTGCCAACGAGTAAGATATGTACTTTGGATTTTCAATGTTTTTTCTTTTCTTTTTTAAGGATAAACAATTCTACTGTATGTTAGATGTGTATACGGAACAACGTATTTTGTCATTCATCATTTTCTTTAAGTTCTTTTAAATGATTATTATAACACAAAATGATGTATTTTGTATTTTAGGATTCATAATTGTTGTAAGTTTATTGGGTCTAAGGGATTTAAAGGTCTCGGTTCTAATGAATTTAAAGGATCTATTGGTTTTAACGGCCAAAATGGGTCATATGGTCAAACGTCCAAACGGGTCATACGATCGAACGGATCAATTGTATAATACGAACCAAATGGGTCAAACGATCCTGAGTTCGTATTCGATCTGGTAAAACCGAATGCATCGCGTACGAGTGAGTAGGTAAGTACCCGTTTCTCCGAGCATTAGTTTCCACTAATAAAATAATAATAATAAAGTGGAAATTACCTCTCCTAGTATGTATAAAATTTTGCATCTGATCAAAAAAATTAAGTTTCTTTTATGTAACTGACAACATTGAAAACCCACCAAGCTAAGCTTATCATCTCATGAAGCAAACAATATTGACAACTCAAACAGAGTTAAATGTAAGAGATCAGCATAGTGCGTGGCCCAGAACAAATGGAAACATAAAGAGCTGCAAATAATAAAAACGACAATAAAAGAAAATTAAATAAAAAGTAATTAAATAAAAACGAAAGATGACCAACTTAAGAAACTAATACACTAATATCTCCTTACACAAGAAACATTTAATTTTTCAACAAATAAGTAACGTATCTACAACAAAACCATCCTTGAAGAAGATTACACAAATTACAAAAATGTTAAAGATATGCTACATTGACTTGATCCCTAGTCTTCCGTAGCAAGCGTTGCTATCGGCTGAAGGAATTCCACTCGCTTTCTCTCGCTTAGCAACAGCTGAACCCTTATTGGCTCAACGCGTGGGTATGTGAGGGTGTGAGCTTTAGTTCGCATTTTTGCCACGGCTCAAGACATTTTGGCAGCACAATAAGATTAAACAAATTACAGAAATGCTAACTTTACCTTTGTAAGAGCCTATGTACTTTAAAAGTACCTCAAGGAAATGTATCTCAATAAATAATTAAATCAATCAACTAAGTTAATTTATTATCAAGTGACCATCAACAATAGGTTATACACGATCCAAGTCCGTAAGTACTTATCAGCCGACATCCACGGTTTTGGGAGAATTTTAACCGATCGTATAATTTTTGGCATACAACATACTGTGAGTTTAGACATATACCGTCGTCACTTTTGGCGATATAATTTTACAATCAGCAGTGTATTTAGTAGTTTAATAAGGAAGAAAACATGCAAAAACACGCATGCTTTTATAAACAAAACTAAATATTTGAAGACAATTGAGGATTATATTTTATGAGAAGGAGGGTATTAAGATAAAGATGTTTAAGCAAACAATATAGAACCCTTTATTAGCACAATTCATTTTTTGTTTTCTTCTCTTTCTTTATATGCATAACTCTCATACATGAAATTCTTTCAACAAATTATTAAATCATGTTTTTGTGCAAGAATAAATATGAATTTATACTCAATAAAATTATAAATTCATAGAAGAGGCTTGTTTATTAAGTAGTAATTTTAAATTTAGCTTGAATGAATGAACGATTCAGTTTTAGTGGCGGAGTCAGCACAGAGGCTATTGAAGGTATGACTCGTTTCTATTGTCAAACTTACAATAGACACTTAGTTGGAACTACCGAGTATTGGAGCAAGGAGTTTACACCCTCTGCCACCAGGAAACACAGTAATAGTCTGCGTTTGTTTGCCAAAGTGGGGTGCCCATGGGAAGCGTGGCGAAAGAAAAATACAGAAATGCAAAATAATGCGATTGTCATCTTTCTCCACATGTAACCAAGGTGTAGAGCTTCCTCGTGGCTAAGCAATTAGTGTACATTCCTTTGGCGTTTGAGACCTTGGTTCGATTCCCGACGGGAGCTCATGTTATTCTAAACCCACGTTAACCTGTAAGTCCACCTCTCATATAGCCACGCTACTGAAAGGAACGCTAAACTGAAAACCAAAAATCAAAACCAAGGTGTGTGTGTGTGTGTGTGTGTGTGTGTACGAGAGAGAGAGAGAGAGAGAGAAGGGTCTATTGAGTTATCAAAAATGTTTTGGAATCTGATGGTATCCGATACAACAAAATTCAAGCTCCCAGTACACAGCATATAACCAGAGGATGGTAGGGAAAAGATAAAGCTGTTTGTGTAACGCCAAAATATGGCAACGGGGCAAGCTGCTCCACAACTGAAGGATCCGCATGCTTTTGTGATGAGACACAGGAATACAGGCAGAATTCAGTCCCGTAGAAGACTAAAGGTGGCAAAGTTGCGAAAAGGAGGCGTTGATAAGTCCACTAAGAATTGTCGAAAATTCTATAAACAAGTCATATCGTCGAAAAGTAATTTTTCTTCAATATTGATGAAGCAAACAACGAATGGGATGCGTTGGAGGTGAATGTCAATGAACATATCTCCATTGCACCAGTTGTACAAATCTCTATGGAAGAAACAGTACAACTGAAATCTAAATTTCTAAGAATAATAAATTGACAGGCTATTTCGCAGGATTGCCTCCAGTGATTGTGACCAATGGAGTTCTGAACAGTGAAATATCTATTTCTTAATGTCTGTGGAAAATTCTCTTCTCATGGCGTCATCACATTATGTGCACAGCACCATCCAGGTTCTTGAGGACGACCACATCCAACATGACACGCGCGTGGATGACCCATCAGTAACCCAGTGGAGACCTATTGAGCTGTTCTGGGCTCTTATCGAAAGGAATATGGTTGCTAAAAGACTCCCCTGCGGGAAAATTACACAGTTTAAGCGCAATTGGACTCTGATTTCAAAACAGATGGCAGAAACCACGATAAAGCTCTCTTTGCCAAATACAAAGGGAACTGCGCTGTCAAGGATAGGAGGGTCCGTATGATATCTGTTAGAATAGATGTCAATTTATATATCTATACAGTAATGTACGATATATAGAGCTTCGTTTAGGGAATCTTGTTTTATTTTTTCCACGTCCGTTGCATTCTGACAATAAACTTAAACTATACTTATTCCCGTTAAAAAAAAAAAATCCAATAGCCGATACTCGCATTCATAAAAAGGTACCACCAGAGCAGAGACAATGATCAAAAGCATTCTTTCTACTGTATTCAAAAACCAACAAAATCCCAATAAAATTGAATATTTATTAGTATAACCATAGGCGTGCGCAACGTGGGCGCCATGAGTGCCTTGGCACCCCCATTAGACAAACTTTTTTTATGTAGAATTATTACAAACTGAGAAGAGATTACGTGTAAATTATTTCCCCTTCTGCATGTATGCCGTGTGTCGCCGACGCAGCGTCGGGAGCAATGACGCTATCTTTTCTTAGGGGAAAAGGGGGGAGGAGGACGACATTCCATATGGTGGTACTTTAGATCTGGCACCCACATTCCCAATGTCCTGCGCACGCTAGTGAGTATAACAAAATTTTAAATTAAACGGATTAAACGGAGGTTGTGAAAATGTCCCTCGATTACTTCAGAGTCTAAGGGAGACAATGATATTGATAGTGATTGAAATAATGAAATGAATAAATTAAGAAGACACGAATGAACCCCCAGAACTCCTACATACTGTGTTTGTTCATCACAAAGCCTTTTTGCGCGATCTGAAATCGAACCAAGGCCCTTTTCACTGGACGTGATCGCACTACCATGAGCCGCCGCCGCACAACAATAATTAAAGAGATAAATAACAAAATTGAAAATATGTAAGAAGAACAATAACTTTTAAATGCAATAAAACCTTTAGAAATTGTTTCTTTTTTTTCTTTTTTTTTTAGCTCCAATACTATATGAGATAAGGATCTACAATTTAAGATGGAGTCCGACCCACCGTGATATGTTCATAATCTCTCGGCAGGCAAGAACACAAATTTTATGTTGGGAGGGATGCAAATTTCAAGGCTTCCAATACTACAAGATACTGCGTCTCTGCAGTACTAAACCCGTGTTATTATTCACATGAAAAGACAATAAGTAATGAAAGTTAAGCACTGTCGTATTCTCAGAAAAATGATAGAAGTAGAAATAGATTATTTTTATAAGAAAAGAAAGACTACAGATAAAGTTAAAGATCAAATCTATGTTGAATCAAATCATTCTTATGCTAAAGAAGTATAGTTTTATTAAGGAAATGTAGAACTGTATATTGAGTTACGAAGTTGTTTGAGCGGGTCCTGATTCGGTGCACACATCAAATACGTGTGGTACCTCGTTCCATTGGGAATAGAACCCAATGCCACTTATGTTAAAGGCAAACAGACTAGCAGGAAGTGCTTCAAAGCAGATTGTTTATAATATCTAGTATACTAATGGGTCGTATATTTTTCAAGTTGAAAGAAGAGAATTGGGTACATGAAAGATAAGATGTTCCTCTCATTCTGTAAAATACATACGTTATATGTATTTTGTATTTAATATGAGATGGACATTGAATACTAATAACTTGTATAACCTCAATTCTTTCTGCTAATACTTATTTTTAAGTTTAAGTATTATAATTTAATGATGTTGATCATTGTTCTAATTTTAGTTATTGGTATTTACTTCTGATTTGTGGTCTGATCGCGGAAAAGGAAGTAATTGTTTTAGTATTATAAAGGTTTCCTCTCGAAGATAAAGGATACTTTCCTTTCGTTAGAAAGGAAAGACTGCAGATCGTGTTTTGTTTGTTGTGGTATTTTTTTGAGTTAAGTCGTTATCCAAGTGATGGCACTGTCTGCACTATGTCATTACTCTTTGGGTCCGGTTCCTTCTTAAGTCTCTCTCTCTCTTCCTTCGTTCCGTTACTCCTCCGTTACGACTCCTCTCTGTTTACGAGGCCTTTCCTCTGCTGACACAAACGTTGTGCGAGGGAAAAGTTGTGTTTGGCGAATGGCCAGGCGAGGAAGAGGCGCCTCCTACTTACTATCTCACAATTCAGAAACCTCCAACGCGAAACCCTTGTTTCTAGCTTGTTTTGCAGTTTGCAAGAGGGCCCGAGCTTTTGGATAAAAGAGGGAGACCGTTTAGGCAGAATTATAATTTCCGCTTGAGCTAAATCCTTTTCGTTTTAACAAGACCTTCCGAAGCAATTTCACTTCCTTGCATATTAAGTTGTTTCCTCAGAGATTTGAATAGAAATCGGAGACCTTTAATAAGTGGTTATAGCAGGATAATTTCTGCAGTAATGGATTGTAATGGCGTACGAAATGAGGCTACAATACTTACAAGATTACAATACATTCTGAATATTTGTAAAATTTTATACTATTTCTTCTCTTGTTTTGTTGTGTTCATGGACATTTTATCTTCATATATCTATCAATAATAATATTTTTTTTTCGTTTTTTTCACAATCAGTGAAATAATTATTCTAGATAAAAATAAGTACTGCCAATAGAGCTTATCTAATACCGCTTAACACAGCTTATAGCCTGATTCTTTGCCTTGATTCTGGCCAAGGGAACCGAATTGTTCGTCATCGAAAATGTTATTGTATAATTAACCAATTCAGTCTAATTTATCATTTTAAAGTTTATTTTGGACTATTTCAATATATTTTTCTGTCAGGCCTTCTGAATAGGACTGTATGTACCTCGCGCGTACTTTTCAGCAAACTATATGATACATCCATATTAGATGTTGTTTTCTTGTTATTATTCACATGATCTGACTTTATTATTCCCTTTCTAGAACCAGATATCTAAATGTTGTCTTGTGCTTAGTAAGCTATCAAAAATAATTTCCTCCATAAAAAGTCCCTGAGGAAACGAACATTTTGGATCTTCCTTCTTTTGCAGGTATGTTAATTTAATTAATTAGTTTTGAGTGCCTAGAAGCTGCATGCCATAGTATTAATATTACATTCTATTACTTACAACTTGAATCCTTCCTTAACCATTTCTTCGTTTTCTTAATTTGTAAAACATTTAGCTTTACAATACATTTGTAAACTATGCACACATGAATAGGGGTGTCCTTCGTCACTTCTGTACATAATCCCCATTGAAATTCAGACAGTTGTCCCACCAATGCACCAATTTGTGCAAACTCTTTGCAAAAAATCAGGGCTCTGGTTATTTAGCACTCTCCTCACATTCCGCTTTACTTCTTCATTTGTTTCGAAACATTCACTTTGCAATGCAGATTTTAACTCCGTAAAAAGATGGAAGTAACTCGGCGCTAAATTGAGGCTACATGGAGAGTGGGGTAACCGTTTTCACCCTAATTTCTCAATTTTATATCGTCATTGCGTGCTGACTTCCAGTGGGCGTCACTGTCAAAAAAAGAGGCCAGATGGCTTATATCGAATTGTTTTTTCCTGAAGAAGAGTTCAGGTTCGACATAAGCAACCTGGCCTCCTGTCAACTGGTGATAAAGAAGTGAAGTGGAATGAGAGGAGGAAAGTGCTAAATAGCCAGCGCCCTGATTTGTTTTCAGAGGATGATGAACAAATTGATGCATTGGTGAGACAACTACCTGAATTTCAATGGGGATTATGTACAGAAGTGAGGAACAACACCCCTACTCATGTGTGCATAGTTAACAAATGTATTTTAAAACTAAATATTTTACAGATTAAGGAAACGAAGAAATGGTTAAGGAAGGATTCAAGATGTAAGTAATAGAATGTAATATTAATACTATGGCTTCCAGCTTCTAGGCATCCAAGATTCTAATAAATTAAATTAACATACCTGCAAAAGAAGGAAGATCCAAAATGTTCGTTTCCTCAGGGACTTTTTATGGAGGAAATTATTTTCGATAGCTTACTAAGCACAAGACAACATTTAGATATCTGGATCTCAATGAAAATTATGGGAAGAGGTGAGAAAGACCCACCCACACATATATGTATAGTTTACAAATATATTTTTGAAAATACTTTTTTACAGCTTAGGGAAACTTGAAGAATATTGAAACTTAGGGAATATTGAACGACCCACGTATATACATCGGATCAATAAATTCCTTTTACTAGACTCTTAATTATTTTGCTAAAAGCCCTGTATTTTCATATTTTAAAATTATTAGAAATTAAATGCTGCATGATCTTTCTTCATTGCTATGTATATATTCGAACCTCGAAATATTCTTTTGTTTTGAAATGTTTCTTCTGGCTATTTCATTTAGTATTCAATACATACAGTATCTACACGATATTGCCTAAGCAAACATCGAATCACTTAACAAAGCCATCTCTAAACATAAATTGAGACCTCTGTCAATTTTACCTCACACAGCACTACTCACCTTATAACGCATTGTATTACATGTTCACAAAACAATTAACACACATGGAAGTGGCAAATAAAGTTTTCTAATGAGAACTGAAATCAACCGTTAACATGGCGAAATCACTAAAATGGAACTCTGTACAAGACGTAATACCATAATTATGAGAGTTAAAGATTTTAAAAGCATGCAAATATAGTTATTACGATTTACTCACTTAACAAAAATGATGATTGTTATGTCTTCCCCATTTATTTCATATTTATATTTGCCAAAGTAAGGACAGTGAGAAGCATCATACGTGAACAGAATATTTAATTTGTATCCACAATTCATTTCAGTGTTCCGAAGTTTTTGTCATTTTGTACATTTTTTACATTTTTGTTACTACTCTTAATTTCCGCTTAATTTATTTAATCTTTGTCAATTAATAATTAACACTTCTTCCAAGTAAATGAAATAATTATTTAAGTCCTTTTGAAAAAAAAATATATAATTAGAACTATCCAGAAGTGTTTACGGCCACATGCCAGTAAACTTTTGAAATGAAATGTTTGAATTCTTTTTTCATTATTCTACTGCAGGGAGAAAGTTTGCTTCTACATTATTTTTGTACATAGTCTTTCTCACTTCAATGCACTTACACCATTGGAACCATTAAAACCACACAAGAAAAAATTTTTTTAGTTGACACTAGCAACTTGTGCATCGGCGATTGGGCGTCTTCATTAGAATTGAACTTCGTTGTATGTTAAAAATTATATATATATAAAATATATATAACATATATATAAAATGTCAGATATTCAGACATTAGAACGGTTCTAGGTATATGCATTGATAACACTAAAAATTCGTAGCAGTGCCATCTTGCGGCTGAAAGTAAAATCTGCGTGGAATTATGTTTGTACGAATTACGTCAGCTTTCGTTGAAAATTGAAACTGGTATAATTCATGCTGACGAAGTGTAGTAAACCAAATTATTTAAAAGCTACTATCAAAGTTTTGCATAGTAAATTCTTAGCTTGTCATAAGAGAATTTACTTGAAGTTATATATCATAAATCGGTGATTCTGTTCTTTGTTATTTCTTCACAATTATTTAAGTAGCGATGAAAATGTTAAATTTGTTTGACATTCAACTTAACTTTTTGAGTCTTTACTGGGATATTTATCTTGAAATTAGATGTATATAGAAACATTCATGGTTGCTGCTATTATACAGGGTGGTAGGAAACTCCACAAAAAAGTTTTGGAGGCGGATCCTTATACGAAGTGAAAGAAAAAAGTTCTAATAAACATGGTTCGAAAAATGTCTCCTTTCAGAGTTATGAACTACCGAAAATTCGAAATATCACGTTTCAAAACATCCTGTCTTAGAATGTATAGGGCCTATCCCAAGCGGTGGAAGGAGTTACACAGGAACTGATATACGCTCTATCTAAATATCCATGTTTGAGAATTCACCGGTACCAGCGAGACGAACGCACCATTAGTTTTTAAACGAGTATCCCTATACTTCAACTTCCTTTCCAAGTTCCTTTCACCGATAACGGAAGATGGTAAAACATGGATATTTAGATAGAAAGCATACTAGTTCCTGTGTAATTTCTTAAACTGCTTGGGATAGGTCCTATAGTTTTTAAGTTAGTTTGAAAAATGATTTTTCAAATTTTCAATGGATCATTTTTCGGTCCATGTTTATTAGAACTTTTTTCTTTCATTTCGTATAAGGAATCGCCTCCCAAAGTTTGTCGGTGGAGTTACCTACCACCCTCTATAAAGAGTAGATTTTCTGACATTAAATTGTTTAAAGAAATGGCATTTTGTGCAGCAAAAATCAAGAATTGCATTGATTCTGAAGTTATAGGATAGGTGTTTAAGTTATAGGGTAGTTGATTCAATTTGAATTAGTTGTTATTGTTGCTTGTATACAGTGTCCAATATCCAATCGAAAATAATAACTCTTAAATTTCAATTTCACGCTACTTGTCATTTAACCTTATGATTTAGACTCGTTGATGAAAATGTATATTAGAGTTTCGTGTGTTAAGAAATTGAATCTTTGAAGCGAATTTTTATCTGAATAGCAACTGCTACTTTCTGCAATTATAAATGATTAGTATGATTAATTATTTTCGGTAACAACTGAATGCTGATTACTCTCTCACTTCAAATAAGGGGGTGGCGTCTTATGACTCTGACCAGTGATGATGCGTTTGCCAAGACTGTTTATTAAACACTCACATTACAACTTCTGTCCACCAAGTGTGCCTTTCATTGACCAAAAATGTGGAAATGTAAATGTGCTAAATCTGGCGAGTATGGCGGATGTGGGAGGCACTTGAAGTATAGGTCGTAGACGATTTTCATGGTTGCAGGAACAGAATGAGGACGAGGGTTATTATGTTGAAGCAAAACAATTGTATTCAGCAATCTCTTTCGTTTTGTGCGTGTTGCTAGCTTCAAATTATTGTTAGAAAGTTTGATATTGTGGTATGAGAGGTCTTGTAATGTTCCAGAATAGGGCCGTTCATTTTATCCCAGAATAAATTCAACATGACTTTCCTTCAGGGACTGACTGCTAGACTTTTTTGGTTTCGGTGAAGAAGAAAGTTGCCTTTCTTTGCTTGAAAGTTTCGTCTCTGGTTGAAAATGATGCACACAACTTTCATCCTCATTGACAATGTGAATTAGAAAAATCCTCATCTTCCTCTTCATAACGCCTCAGAGGCTTTTGACATGTGTGAATCTGACGACCTTACAGTTCCTGCATCAAGTGTGGCGAAACCCCGCTGGCGGATACTTTTCTGTAAGGAGTGACACACTGTGTGTTGTACTGAACCGAAGCTCATGTTCAACAACGAAGCCATTTTTACCTAGGGTGACACGCCTATTTTATTGAATAAGGTGATCTAGTGCAGCAATGGACTCTCTGTCACAATTCGATGAACTTGACCCGGACGGGAAGCATTAGTCAACAAAATCGCACCTTCTGTGAATTTCTTGCACCATTCGTAGATTTATCACTGTGACGGACAGGTGAACTTCATACTTCATTCTCTGATGAATATCAACCGGTTTCATACCTTCACCACATAAAAGTCGACTTACTCTTCGCTGTTCGTCTTTTGTGAACTGTGTAGTGGTTCCACCGTATTGAATCAATTGCGACTGAGTTCGAAGCTCATCTAGCAGCCCTGGTTCTTGCTGCTAGCTCAGAAAGACGTAAAGGACTATGTCCGCAAATTTTCAAGCATCTAGAGGAAAAAGATATTTAATGGTACTTTTGCAGTTTTCAATTTTTTACTCCCTCCCTATCTCTCTCTCTCTCACACACAGATATATATATATATATATATATATATATATATATATATATATATATATATATATATATTTGGTCTAGGAATTAATTCGTGCGGTTGGTACGCACACATTGAAGCTGTAGTACAAACACAAAATACATAAATACCTTAAGAAAAATATTGTCCATCGCTAGCCACCACTTTCGCCCATCTGTCAGGCAATGTACGGATTCCGTGGCGAAAGAAGTCCTCATACTTGGAAGCGATCCAGTCAGAGACCCATGTTTCGATATCTTCTGAAGAAGTAAACCGCTGTCCAATCAAATCGTTGTTCATGCAATCGAACAAGTAGTAGTCCGAAGGAGCAACGTCTGGTGAATACGGCGGGTGGGGTAAAACTTCCCATCCGACATTTTCTAAATAGGTTTTGACCGGTTTTGCGACATGTGGGCGAGCGTTATCATGTTGAACAATAAGTTTATCATGTCTGTTCTCCCATTCTGGTCGTGTTCTGGCCAGAGCTTGCTTCAAATGCATTAATTGTCGTCGATAACGTTCTTCATTCATAGTTTCACCCGGTTGCAGCAGCTCATAGTACACCACACCTTTCATATCCCACCATATGCACAGCATAACCTTTGCACAGTGAATATCTCGTTTTGGTTGTGATGGACCTGGTTCACCTGGTTTCACCCAGGCCTTTTTTCGTTTAGGGTTCTCGTAATGGATCCACTTCTCATCACCCGTAATAATTCGATGCAGAAACCCCTTTCTGCTCTGTCGTTGAAGCAGCAATTCGCAAGTGGTTTTTCGTCTTTCAACGTCTCTGTCTTTCAATTCATGTGGAACCCAAAGTGACATCTTTTGAATCATTCCCATGGCTTTCAAGCGTTTGGAGACTGTTGTTTGGTCAACGCCTAATGCTGCTGCAAGTTGTTCCTGCGTTTGACACGAATCCTGCTCGAGCAATGCTGTCAATTCTTCGTCTTGATTTTTTTTTGGTTGTCCAGCTCGCTCTTGGTCTGCCAAGCCGAAATCACCACTTCTAAACCGTGCAAACCACTTCTGACACGTTCGCTCAGCTAGAGCATGGTCACCATACACTTCCACCAAAATACGATGACTTTCAGTCGCACTTTTCTGCATGTTAAAGTAATGCAGCAGGACACCCCGCAAAAACACTTTATCAGGCACAAATTGCGCCATGTTCACTTAACTACAAACTGGTGTTGTTGACGCTTTAATCCACTGCCCTATACTACGAACGATACGCGATGACAGGGGTTTGCAACACATGTGTGGATACACGGAACTGTGGGACGCTCCGTTCGTTGCGCCATCTCTTGTCCACCCGCACGAATTAATTCCTAGACCAAATATATATATATATATATATATATATATATATATATATATATATATATATATATATATATAGATAGATAGATAGATAGATAGATAGATAGATAGATAGATTGATTGATTGATTGATAGATAGATATAGATATAAATCCTGGGACGTGAACGAAACATACCTATGTAATACTGAGTATTACTATCACCTGAACTTTTAGTCATTTAAGCTCGTTCTATTTGTTTTCGGCAGTTACTATATTTTCTTGTTTTTTCTTAAATTATTTTATCATGATTTTCGTAAAATCTATTATCAAAAGCTATATATTCATTGAGTTTTCTTGCAAGTAATTTAGGGCTACTTTGTGGTCAGTTACACTACAACATTAAAATATATCTTAACTGTTTATAACTTGTAATACCAGCAAATTGTAAGCAATCAAAAGAAACCGTGATATTATTGCGGTGATACGTTTTCATGATCTTTGGGTAAGAATTATGTAAAAATGTTTTTGGTAATATTTTTTATTGTCCTATTTACGAATAAACAGTTAAATATCATGAATTTTTTTAAATAATTATTGTATATGTACCATAATAATTAAAAAAAATTCGTTCTTATAGTTCCTCCGGATATTCTGGATCATCCAACCAGTACTGACATGGTTGTGAGAGAAGGTAGCAACGTAACGTTAATATGTGAAGCAACAGGATCTCCCACGCCTAATATTGTATGGAGGAGAGAAGACGGAAATTTGATTCCAATTGGTGGAAACCAAGAAGGTAAGTATATGTTCTTGTAGGATATTAACATTAAATTTGGTTTTCAAAATTATTCTTAAACCTAGTTTCGTAAGTGTAATCCTACATTTAGCAAAGTTTTCTCCTTACTTTCTTATTAATTGCTAATACATTTAATTTAGAATACCATAATGTCCTTTTACTCTTTTAAGCTGTATGCAAACAACACCTGTTCCAGTTTTTATGATGATGGACAAAGACTGGACGCATCATGTGTCAGAAAATCGTTTTAAAATGTATTACCATTCACAATTTTGTGTTTTATTCTATACTTTATTGATGTTCGTTGGCCCAGATACTTATTTATATTATTCTATAGATTGAAATGTCATCGTCTGAGTTTTGGAAAACGTAACACTATCTGTTGAATCTAAATTTCTTGTGTTGTTAAAAGACCTGGATTTTTTCTTTTCAAAGCAACTAACACACTTTCACTTCGGAATATATTCCATATACAATTATGTGTTCTATCAAGATTGCATCATTTATTAGTAACTTGACGATGTTAGAGATAAAACGTCCTACTCTCCTCATCACAGAGACGAGCCGGAATTTGCCATATAGTTCACGGACACATCCTTTTAATTCTCCTCTCTGGATCACACTTCTCACCTCTATGGATCAGCCCGTTAACACTGTAACGTGCGTTAAGTAATGGCGATCCAGTACCGCAACGTCACTGGCCAAGGAGGAATTTATGGCCCCCTCCACAATTAATTTTCTGGCAAAAATTATGTTAGAAGTGTATAGAACAATTAATCCTTTCAAAATAGTTATATATACACATAAAAATCTAAATTCGAAAATCACAGCCTATGGATTACTCTAATATTATTCAACGATTAAAAGGTGAAATGATTAAGCAATGTTCTAAATAATGCGATTTTAATTACAATTTCTCTCAAATTTATAACGAACAACAACTGTATAACGGTTTCCGAAATATCTAGTAATTTAACAAATTATCCAATTTAAATTCCATAGACATAAAAGCGATCTCCTAATATGATTGATATTTCGAGCATTTAACTATTTGATCTTTACAAGACAAGCTCCATCAGAAGCAAGTTAATTCTGAAAACCAGTGTATAATACGTATAACTTACAATCTATTGAAAACCTATTTAACCACTAATTTCAATGATCATATATAAACTTAAAAAAAAAAAAAAAACACTCACCAAATACAATTCAACTGGTATCATACCACACTATTAATTTTGTAGTTTCGCAAACAAAGTTAACTCTTATATCCAAAATTATGTATTCATTTTTCATTAAACTCGTTATTACAGATTTTTGTTCCGACCAGTTTGATTTCAGCTTCACAATTGAAGCTTATAACTCGTAACGTAAATTTCAAATAGATATATTTCTGTAGATTGCTAGAACAGCGCCATAGTCGGCCTATCTTCCCGACATCTATACAATTCAATACGCTAACTTTAAAAAAAGAATCAGACCCATTACAATACTAGTTGTATAAGAGTTTGCGAATTCGGAAGCAAATCTGATTTCCACTGCACTAATGACTTAAAAAATGCCTACCCCTCAAATAATTCTTCATATACTGAGAGAAGAATTAAACGTAGCCAGATCGGATTAATAAGGTGTGTGGGGTAAAATTTCGTAACCGTATTGGGACAAAAATGTGGATATCTTTGCTACTCAGTATGTGGTTTCTATTTACTTCTTTAGTTTATATTGTTTCTAACAATATTTCCAACTCTTTTGACTTCACACAAGTGTAACAAACAAGAAGTGCTATATTATGTCTCAAACAGTTGTTTTGAACTAATAATCTACCACGGATTGCATAAGTAACTGTACAATTGTTACTGGATATTAATTAAGAATAAGATAAAATACGTTTTACGATTTATGCCTTTTCGTTAATGGAACTGATCGCTATAAAAGAAAATGTCGAATTAGAATGGAGGAGAAAACGGCGGAATGCCAAAGAATCCAACAGATATGATGTTCACCATAAACTAGTATAGTCTGGGATCGAGCCACGATTCTATCGCACCATAGCTCAGCTTTTCACTATTTAATATTAGTACGTACAATGCTGAAAACATGCTATGATACTAAAAATCATATAGTTAGATTCATTCTACGTTTTATAATTAGAATATCCCTTATATACGGAAAATGATATTGAAAATTATTATAATTAATTACGTTCTAGCAGTGATTGATTAATCATCTTCATCTTTGAAAATACAAACAATAATTTAATTTGTACTTAATATTCGTTTATATCCATAACTAACTACATACCGTACTCTAGCCATGTATTTAAGAATTGCTTAACTGTTAATATTTCTCTCAGTAAAATAAAATTAGTGATTTCAACTTCAAATATATTATACAACCAACACACTTCTGGTCTGAAAAGAAAACTATTTGATAACAGATAATGTGGGAGGAAACGCGAGAACCCCGAGGAAACCCACGCACTCGGTGTTTGTCCACCACAAAGTTCACTTGGCGGGGGCCGGAATCGAACCCGGGACGCCAAGCACCAGAAGTGAATGCTCTACCACGGAGTCACCGCGGCCCCTTCATTTCAAAGGTGCAGAAGAAACGTGCGAGAGTAAAATCATCTTTCTTTCTGCTCTTGTAGCAACAGCATGTGTGCTAATGTATCATTCATCTCTCTTTCACCCTTTCACGTGGAATTTTCCAAATTCGTGCAAGTAGATTCGATATTTTTTAATCTTCCTCTCAAACCAAATTTCGTACTTTTATCTTCAAAGGCCGGGAGTATTTTCCTTCCTTCTCTTATTGTCTCTCCTACTGAATTTGCCTTCCAAGCCTACAGAGTGGAGTTCCATTTTTTTAAAAAAAAAGTTATTCTCATTTTAAGTTCGTCTGACGCTTTGTATACTAGTTATGACCAATTTATACGTACACGCTTTTTGGCATTTTCTATTGTGTTTGTCCCCCTGACACGACACTTTCCAGAAGTGCCTAAGCTATATATTTTCTGAATCTTTATTCTATTCTGCCTATCTACAATGATTAGTGCATGTATGCGATGTCCTAGATGACAGTAGGTATTGAATCATTGATGAAATAAGCGTTTAAGATGAATTGTGGCGTTGAGTTATATCGCTAACAGAAGTTCTTACCTATGATAAAACCAAAACGTAGAGAACAAAATAGCAATTTAAGCTTTGGGTCACGTTTTACTTAACCTATGTACTGAAAAGGGGTTTTAAAGACATATCGCTGAATGATAATGTATAGTTTAAGAACTTAAGGTGATGGTAGTAAAAGAGCTATTTGAATGAAGTAACCTCTTAACTTAATATCATACACAAGTTAGTTAAGGTAAATAAATGTTAGACTGAGTCAGCAAGTGAGATGATTCTCCTTAAGTGAGACTTCGTTACTTTTATCCTTGCAGTTCATCGTACTATTTATTTCCAGTACCAAGGAAGGGAAAGGAAGCTAGGAATATGAAATCTTAATAATATTTTAAGTGACGATCGTTTTCGTGTTCTGAACTTCATTACAGGAGTGCGAGGGGTGAACGCCGTAGACGTTTATCTAATCGCCTTGTACATTCAGTGTAAGCACCACAGTTATGAAACTGGATGTTGGTATCTAAGAGTAGGGAGGATTTTAGTTCGCCATTAGCAGAAGCGGAAGTTTCTGAGTGGCGGGAGAGTTGACACCCCATGGAGAGTAGAGAAAGCTAACTTCCGCTGGCCCTGCACGAAGCATACAAACCCTAGCTCCAAGAGTCAAATCAGGAAGTTACTGGACATTAAATAACGAGATGCGTTGCATAAAGGTAGATAGGACAAGACGAAAACATATTCCAAGAGATATGCAAGACAGATCCATAGAAGGAAATAAATAGCTTCTATAGACGAGTTTAAAATTGTAATTATGAAATGTTCTTATGATTGATGGATTCCGTGATAGTTTTCTATTATAAATAGTTAGACTCTTCATAAAATTGATTAGACATTAAAATATTCTCACATTATCTTGCTGTTCTCTTAACAAACGGCTTTCAATAGTTTCCCTGCCCTGACTAATGAATTATTTTCCTACTTTCTTTATTTCTTCTCTATCACTTTTTATCTCGTTCTTTAGTTTGTATATAAAATTTTCACATAGTAGAATTTATTTTTATGTATTCTAATTAAAATATCATGTTATTTGAATATAAATCTATTTTTTTACGTCTAGTACTTACATTAGATTTTCTTGAATTATTTATTCTCATTATATGTCATATTTCTAATTTCTATTCTTATAATTCTCTTTTGGTCTAATAAAGTGAATGTAGTTTTTCATTCTTGGCTGCAGGAGTAAGCATATGGGAACTTATAGTTTCACTATATATACATAAAGGTGTGTGTGTGTGTGTGTGTGTGTGTGTGTGTGTGTGTGTGTGTGTGTGTGTGTGTGTGATGTAATTTACGTGTATTTCCTGTTAACCACTGACCTGATCTTAAGTTTGGTGGGCAAGTAGCTCCTCGTATAGGAAAGAAAGATCATTATATTTGGTGGCAGGGCATGTGTGGTTCGGCTACAGATTATGTGTTCCATAGCTTTCCCCACCTGGAGCTTCTGATTTCGGTTCATCGACTGTGTTCCGCTAGTCATTCAATAGTAACTTCAGCACTGACCTCGAGACAGTAACAAAGTGATTTATTCACTCTAGTTTTCATCCTGTTTTTGTAAGACGGTTGAGCCATCTCTTAGATGGTGATTGGTTTCTTTATTTTCTGCAGCTTGTAATGCTTTGGATGATCAATGGGACTTCTGTGTTAATTTTACTTTGAGGATAGACTTCATGAAGTAATAAAAAAGTTGCGAATAGTAATATCGTATAGAAAGTCTGTTGTGAAAAAATGTAGGTAAACTTACAAAAGAAAAAGCTAACAGCTACAAGAGAGACAATGCATACAATATGTAATGTTCAGATATACAAAGACTGGATAAAAAGTAATTGTCAAATTGTTATAATCCGTAACTGGTTTTATGTACAGAAGAACACCTGTTACGTTCCTCAACGTAATTTCCTTTCATCTTTATCATACTTCGCCACATGTGTGTACGATGTAGTACACTGTCACAGCGTTAATCTTGGTCGATATCCTGCAGGGCCGGCCATGTGGTACGGATGATGGCTTCTCATGTTTCATAATGTTTTCAGTAAACTGATTCTTTCATTTTGGTGAAAAGGTCGTGATAAAGTCCATGAAAATATTTTGTGCACTGCTCCCATGTGCCACTTCAATTTCGATTCATGCGTGTTGTATGTCTTTCGGAAATATTTTATTATGGCTTCCACTTCCTCCTCTACTTTTGATTGTCGTTACCTTTCTCTACATTTTATCACCTAACATTTCCTTGTAACCTACAGAACTCACCAACGAATTTTGCCCTACACTGTCTTACAGGCTAGAATCATCCCCTATCACCTAGTATGCTAGATTCTGATTTTATCTATTTAGTATCTATCATTTATATATTTCCTTTTGTAAACTTTTTGTATATATTTCTTTTATGTATTTGATTATATTCCATATGCCAATTACAAATTTACTTGACGGCAACGAGAAGATGGTGTATTGTTCTTGTAATAGTAAGGATGTTAGTCTCTGTCAGAATGAAGTGAAACTAATTACCATTTCCATTTTAATCTGAACTATTTGAATTGTCCTCTCAGTCAGAATTGATAATTTCTCCTACTGGAGAAGTAAAGGTGCTATTGTGCAAGTTGTTGGTTTCCTAAACGGGTCATTAACGGATTATTGGGCCTGAAAGTATACGTAGTATCTCTTCACAATGTAGGTTATGAAGTAGGCTGTTGTTGCCGACTATAGAAGGGAATGATGATTAGTGTTTCTCAAAAAGAAACATATACCTCGAGCAGTGGACTACATTAGCCATTGGTACTGTCAATGTACTCTGTACCTCTCTCATATAATGAGGTAAACAGGCTATTCAAACCCCATCGCTGTTATCGAGGAAGGGAAACCTTCGGAATACATTCCAAATAGCTGCATAATCCGGGAGGTAAAGGTTCGACGCATGCGCAGTGCCTCTTTGGGCTGTTAAACGACAAATAGGTATGCAGGGTCTCTGGTCAGCCTAGAGTTCCGGGTTTGTGCTGAATCCTGCTGGGCTGTGGTCCTACCAGAAGATCCGATAACTTGGAGATCCTATACTCGAAAGTGGAGGTCAACTAACCTTATAACGCTCGGGAATCATCACTACGTATGATTGTAGCCTTCTACTTATTGGGTAGGCTGTTCTACTAGTATGTAGAACTGGAACATACTAAGATCTGTCTAGAGTACGGTGCCTCGGGCACTAGGGTTCTCGAATTTAATGGACTAAACCTATTTCATTCCCTTCAGAAGGACTGGGCTAGGGGTGAGAGCCGATTTTTTTTCTAAACATTCTGACACTGTTATAAGAATCATGCGATGCAGACCGGCCATAAGCATAGAACTGATCTATAAGGATAGGGTACACTGCCTAGTTCACAACAGACAAACGACGAGTGCTGGTGGACACTCGAGACACATAGGGTCTTATGCAGAGTCGTTTCGACGCATGGTTAATACCATACTACAGAGTTGGACTAACATGTTTCCTGTAGTAGTCAGGCCTTTAACATGACGCTAACCGTACGTCAAAACGACTCTGCATAAGGCGGCTGCTGTCTTAGTAGCATGTCAAGAATAGCAAGATGGGTTGTAGTATCCAGATGCTTCTGAGCTAACAAGCACCGTATAAATCATATAAGCTTTTGAAAGCAATTTAATATAGTGCTGTTACTCGAGATTCATCCGTTCCGGTATATCTTATTTTCAACTATTTCATTCATAATCATTCATTTGTTTATCACGTTGATTCACATCATCCTAAATATGCGTACTATATTACTGTAAGTTCATTATTTAAGTTTACAGATATTGTCTACAGATCACCTAGACGGTTCTTATGAAGGTGTGGAGACACGATGGTTCAGTGACAGTGCGCTTACTTATGGCGCATGGATTTCCTAGTTTAATCCCCGACTAAGTACGTTTGTGATAGAAAACTTCGTGTTCATGTGTTTTCTCGGAGCATAGCTGTTTCTTCCCACATGTTCGTTCCATCGTTTACTCTATCACCCTTTACTTCTCTTAATCATACGTCTAATATAGCCTAAAGGGCATAATCGAATGACATTAAACTGAAAGATTTCAATTATTTTATTTTTCTTCTGAAGATGTAATTTCATTACAATAATTATTTCAAGTAAAAGCTCTCTCAAATAAATTTGCATTCTTGTATGTAATTAATTTCAGGTATACTAATCTTAACACTGAGGTAAGTTCTTCTGATATATTAGTTTCATCAAAAAAGTGGTAATAGATGTAAAGAAACTAGATAATTTATAAATTTAAATGTCGAACCATAAGATCCTTTTATATTTGAATTTATTCTTCATATTATTATTATTATTATTATTATTATTATTATTATTATTATTATTATTATTATTATTATGTGAAATTTTAGTTAAGTGAAAATAAAATTACATTCAAAAGTTTTTTTCTGTTCAGGTTAAGCGAATGATTATGAGAAACAGTTTCCAAAACAAGCGACGCTCCCTCCTTAATTTTAGAAATCTGCTTTCCTTGAATCACATTTTACGCCACCGTTAGAGGAAATCACACTTCCTGTTCCCTAGTTGTTAATTTATCAACCAAGACATTTTCATTTAAACTTTTGATCTGGCAAAGAGAGAGGAAAATGTGAATGCATCTCTAGGTGACTGCACAACCACTGTTATTACGTAAGAAAACAAGAAACCTACACAAACAAAAATAAAACAGAACGCATTAGAGCATTTGAGGAGAGATCGAAATGAAATCATCACCACAAATTTTGAGAAAGACAAGAAAACATTATTTAAAAAGTAGAACAGCAAATAAAAAGTCATGAAAAATATGAAATCAAATCTTTAAGTTTAACGTCCCAGGGTTACGCCGGTTAGGCTAAAAGAGACGGTGATAATGAGAGATGAGTGAAATGTTGGAATGAAGAAAGTGGGAGGAAACGGGAGAACTCCGAGAAAACCCACGAGCATGGTGTTTGTCTACCACAAAGTCCACACGCCGCGAGCTGGGATAGAACCAGGGACCCAAAGCACCGGAGGTGAACGATCTACCACTGAGAAAAAGTCATGAGTTTAAAGAGAAATGATATAGACATATAAAATAAAATTATGAAAGTATCATATTATAATTAGTCGAGAAAAAACAGCATACTGGGTGAATTTGATAGTACATTCAAGAAATATTTTGATTTCAGTGGTACCGGTATGTCACTTATGTAGAATCATCCTTTTAATTGGAAACATGACTTACATATAATGAATATTTTACATGTTGCAAGTATTCAAATAAACTTGTAATCAGATACTTAACTCTGCACACGATTTTCTTCACTAGAAGTTATTTAATTTACTAATATATTATTCATGGTATTTCTCTCTCTCTCTCTCTCTCTCTATATATATATATATATATATATATATACTGTTGCATATGTCTTGTTTCTATGTACATCATCTGTATGCGACTCATGACATATTTTAATTTGAAAATAATTGAAAGAAATAGTTTAGAGGTGGGAGATTCTTTCCGGGTTTCGTTTTGCATAGGTCTGGATTACAACTGTTTGGAATCGATTTATTCTTATATGTACAGCGGGCTAGAGAAATTCTCGAGGTACAAAATCCGTGAGATAGGCAACCCAACTAACGCCTGCTCCAAGATTAATTACGCCTGGTACTAGCTGGCACAGCGTCGTGAAGTTGCCCCACCTGTTAAAAGCACAAATCGTAAAGAGTGTTTCCGCGAGGAAGTGGATCGAAACGTTTTCTGATGAAATTGCAAAAGCGAGTATTTGGATACTTGTACTCACAGTACTTCTTGTTTGTTTCACACACACGTAAAACTATACACAGCGACTTGAAAGTATATATACGGATATCAGAGGCGCTGATGAGAAAGTAACAGTCGGGAGACTTAGATAATCTTATAATCAACTCAAATGAGGATTATATAAACAAGTTTACTCAGCTCAAATAGCTATACATTTCCGTGTATCAAATAATATATAGATTGATTATGCGGTATATATCGTAGGTTATTTTTTCAACTAACTCAAAGTTTTGCGCTGAGTTTTGAAACTATTAACAGTAGCCCTACCTGCAAATAAATTAAAAGTATGGATGAACCATCTGGGGGTTAAGAACCCAACCCCTCATGAAAATTTTTGGGGGTCTAACAGGACATGAGCTCCTCGGTTCCGGCGCACCTGATGCAAACGTAATACTTCTTCGACAGAAGAAATTGCTGATTTCATTATTCGTTATTAAGGAGAAACATTAAGAAGAAACATTATTATAACGCGTCTGAAATTATTGCACAAAAGTCACTGCAAAACAACATTTTGAAATTGAAAGAACAAAGCAGTTTATAAAGAGGGATGGACGCTAGATAAGACATGAGAAATGCTAAAGACTCGTCTTTGTTTCGCAAAAATATTTGTGTCTCATCTCTTGTCCATCTCTATCAATAAATCAAAAACTTTACATTTTTTTTTAATTTTCTGTGAAGAAATGCTCTCATTCAACACTCAGGCGAGAAATCATTTCCCAGTAAAATAAATAATAAAAACATGTAAGTCTTCAAGTTTCGATTTGGAGGCGGCAATAACTTCAGCAAATGAAGTTCCGTCACTACAATTCCACTATCCGACATTTTCTCCCTATAGCCATGTTCATGTCTATACAGGTATTTCTTTACTTTATAGCAGTAACGAATTTAGAAGAAACCTTTTTCTATTTATCCCGCAATTGCGGGGAGGAGTGGAGTTTTTAAGCATAGATATGATTAGCAGTAGCTTCTTCTTCTTCTTCTTCTTTTTTTTTTAAGAAATTCCACAATTTACGGACTTCAGCCCGAAATCCCCCTTCCTGTAACAGCCACTGCCTTATATAATAATAAGCTACAGTATAATTCTCAAATAAATATGAATAACTTATCTGACATTCACATTTCAGTTGCTAATCTCTTCCATTCTCTATTTAAAAAGTGTTTATTAGGATGTTGTTTGTGTTTCTTATCCCATAATACTGGAACATACCTTACTAATTTTATTAATATCTCTTTCGTAATCAAATTTAATAGTGCAGCAAAACCTCTCGAGCATAGACATACAGAATCCTCTGCAGACGAAATTCTAAATAAGTTAAGACTTTATTCCCTGCAGTGCTTCAGAGAGAACCGAAGAGAACATGAGCCACAGCGATGCTTCCGCTGAACATCGTTGTAAAACAAACTCAGTTGTTTATCATTGCGACCACTTATTCACCATCGCGGTCGACCTCTAGATCACGACGTAGCGTACATCTTCTACATCTTCTGCATTCCCACTTGAATTCATGTGTTTGTGACAGTATCGACGGTGCGACCGCGACTTAAACCTCGACCTCAATCGCGAGGTCTCTTCGGTATCTTTCTACTCTTAGGCCTTATTTTAACAACTTATACAAATGTCGGAGGTTCCAGACCTCCTTGCTATGCCACTGCTTGGTAGTATCCATTGTTCCTAAACATCATCAGTCTCTGTTCACTTTCGACTTCAGCCATAATTTTATTCTTTCAAGCCAAAGAGAATATATTCGTTCTCCTCTGCATTTGGCGTTCTTAAAATTAAAATTATGGTAAAATTAAACGTGCGATTTTGCCATTTTGAATGTGAATTTATGTTCCCTCTCCGCAAAACAAATCTCATGAGCGCAACCTGCTCCCTAACCGCGTGTGTATGCTCCCCCTGTTCCAAATAAAAAAAATGAATTTGGATATTTTCTACAAAACTATTCGCGAGATATAGAATTTCACACCCAGTATTTCTGTTTACTTAGCACTGGAATTAATAGAATTGGAAGTAATTATTTTATGTAAGTAGAATTATGCAGAACAACCATGGATAAGTCTTTTGTGCTGCTAAAAATGTATGAAAACTTTTAGGAAAGTTTCTAAACACATGGAAAACATTATTTCCAGGATCACACAACATTAATTAAGTTAGTGCCAGGGGAAAAAACTATGAACGTGGGATTTCCCTAGCTTTTCCCATTATAAATAAACGGAAGGAACAAACGTTTTGTGTCTGACGTATGATTGCCTATCCCTCTGTGTGGCTCCGTGGTTGAGTAAGTAGAGTCGTTGGATGGTAATCTTGAGGTTCATGGATCGGACCCCTTCCAGGGCAGTTGAAAATTCTTTTCATTCTCTGTTTCCCATATCTTTAGATTTCTCCCCCTCCGTAATCATCTGATGCTCTCAATTGAGTTCTCCACTTGAATTCAACAATTGGTAATTCGATTCTCTCAGATTCGTGTGAACTATTACATCTCTATTTACAAAATCAAAATTTTCGACAAAATATGGATGCTATCCGATCATTTTGTCTCAAATTCTAGATTTGCTCATGTGACTGTATCTCTCTTTCATCATATTTGGATCTCTCGTTCTTTGATGACGTCATTTATGATATAAGATGGCTTGGGAGCAAAACTTCAAATCATAAAAGCGCTATACCAATGGGCCTACCCTCCTGATGTGACAGAAAATTCATTCAGGCTCTGCAAAGTCATTTCAGATCAAACGACTGAAAGAGTGTTCCTTCCAACAGCAACAGGATTGAACTTTATTTTTGTCTTTCACATTGTCTTCTTTGAATAGGATATACATTAAGTAATATTTGCTAAAGAACTACACGTCTGAGATTCATCTCATTTTGGAGAAATGATGCTGTAGATGGTAGTGGGAATTTTGCCCATGTGAACGGGAATTTTCAGTGCCTTGCGATTATGCCACCCGCCTTCCTTTAAAGCTAATTAGGTTGCAATACTTCCCCGTAAGTGCTTCGGACTCAACTGGTGGAGCACTTCTGCCGTAAATCTCCATATGACTGTACACCCAAACAGAAAAATTTCTCCCCCTAAGTGCTCTAGTTCCATTACTTGGGGTCCAGGTAATTTGCAGTTGTAAGAATGCCTAGACAGATGCAATCCAACTTAAACGTAACATTTCTCGGCACTGACAGCAGTTGGTAGCTCTGATCCAGGTGTTTATCCAGATAAAATTCTAAAGTAGGTCACTAACGAGTAAGTTCTCCACTCTAAGATTAATCTGTATGGTTCGGATCATGCTTTCCAAAGAACACCATATATTAATCTCAATATTGGTGTGTATGAAATTTATTATTTGTTTTCATACTGTGTGTTTAGAGAAATAAAAATACTGACCAGGCATGAATCAGAAATGATTGAAAGTAGGTGAAAATATAAAATCTAGAACATCTGCTGGAAATTAAGTTAGTAAATGATTATCTTCGTTGAGAGAGCTTCTCCAATTATCCTCATTCTAACATCTTTTTCTATCTGGAGGAGAGAAGATCTTGCTTGTGACACTGAGATTGTATTGAAATTGAAATTCAAACATTTGGAAAAGTTAGAACCTGACCCGGATTTGAACCTGGGTCCGCCGAATTGAGTTCAATGCCCTAACCACTTACCTACCTTTTTAAAAATCTTCTTTATTGAGAAGTAACAAACAAAGTACATGCACATATTAAGAATTAGAAAAAAGTGAATCAATACATTTTTTTAAAAAAATAAAAATTAAACAATACAAAAACGAGAAAAAACAAAAAACTGACAAAATGAACAAAGACAATGCATATATACATAGGTGTCTGTACGGGGCAATTAAGTTACATTATCATTAGTAGTTTTACCATGAGTTATACCTACATTATCATGAGCTGATGTGTTTTTAATATTACATGCATGGACAAAGACTCTGTAAGAAGAGTTAAATAGTTAGCAAAAAATTTCCTTTTTCGTGCAGGAGAGAGAAAGTTGGCCTGATATTTCAAATATTGGTTGTATAATTCTATATGATACGGCCTAATAATATCCACAAGAAACATAATTGTCCGCATAGTGATCCAGATAACAGCATTGCTTTCAAATGTCGGAAAGTAAATAAAATCAGGCTCAAAATAAGTTCTTTTACAGTAAAGATATGAGGTGAAATACGACAAATTTTACTAATTAAAATACAAAAGTACATCCAGATGATTGGTATGTTGGAACAGGCATGAAACTTATGTGCTAGTGTATCGAGATTATTGCAGTATGGGCATATGTTGCTATTTATAATACCTATATTGTGAAGTTTTTCCAATGTTTCGTAAACATTATTGACTATGAAATACCAGGTTGTAGGTTGGTTGTGGGTGAGAAAGGAAGCGTTGGTGTTTTTCCATACAACTTTTATGTGGGTGCTTTAAGACGACATTAGGTATACTAGGGACACAAAAGCGAACATAGCGACAGTAAAGGTTGTTGACCGAGCCGGTTTCGATGGGATCTTTTGCTAACAGGGCATAATATCATATCAATTATGACATAATGTAAATGAGGAAATTTGTAGCCTGAAGATCTAAACAGTGGAAGCAGACATTGATAGCAGCCAAATCAAAGTTTCGTGTTCACAGACAAGCTTACAACTTCTGTGCATAAGAAGTGCATGTGCCTGTGCTTCTATGTGCAGAAACCCTATGCTTTCTTCACGCGAGGGGAAGTAGAGTTGATTCTTAGCCATGCGTAAGATTTTGGAATGCCATAAGAAAAAAAAACTTGACTGGTTAACTGGTTACATATTTTAACTGGCATTGGTAAAATATGTGCAATGTGGCTGAAAATACTAAAAACAGACGTTTTGAGAACTAAGTTTGCACTAAAAATGTTCATGTTTCTCTGTCTATATGTGATAAGAAGACTTCGGATTTTATTTGCTGTAAGACGATATGAATGTTCTACGGTTTGGTTGATATTATTGAACCACCACACACCAAGTATTTCGACACATTGAACTGTGTCATAGTAGTTGCTATATGAAGCATTGTATTCTGGATGGATACACAATATTTTTGTTTTTCTGTGATTGAGTTGCGCTCCAGAAGCCTGTTGATACAAGGTTAATAAACGTTGTAGGCCGGATTTTGTAAACAATAGTGGGAATCATCAATATAACCTTGTACAGTTAGTTTGGTATTGTAGACAAAGGCACCAGGGAGTAAATGTTCAGTCGCGTACATAAGTGGAGCAAGGGACAAACTGAATAATAGACTTGACATTGGGTCACCTTGCAAAATACCATTATTAATGTTTATTGGGTTACTTAAGCCACCATTAACTTTAATTTTTGTCAATCTATGCGTATAAATTCCTCGTACAAGAGAAATAAAGGAGGACCCAAAACCATATATCTCAAGGACTTTGAATAAGTATTCATGGTTAATCCTATCAAAAGCTTGAGAGTAATTCGTGGCTAAAACAGCAACGGGTGAAGGAGCAGTGGATTCGTGGTAGGAAATGAAATATCTAAGATTTGATAATGTCTTATAGTTAGAATTGTTTTGGCCTATTCCATATTGATGTGAACTTAGCAGTTTGTCACTAAATACTTTTATTCGTGCAGTAAGAGAGCGTTTTAAAATTTTTAAATCCGTACACAGAAGGAAAATACGTCTTAAATCATTAACACTGGAAGTGTGAGAATGTTTAGGTATTAAAACTGTAACACCTGTGCGGAGAGATTCACCTAGAACAAGAGTCTGTTTATATTCATTGAAAAGGTTTGTAAGAAAGGGTGCTAATATATTGATAAAGGTTATATGGAATTCTAGAGGTAGTGAATCAATCCCCGTTGATTTTCCACGACGATTGGAAGCAATGGCTAATTTAACCTCTTCTACTGTAAATTGACTAGATAGATATTCTTGATCCTGTTCCTGTAAGACTGTAGGAAGATAGTTGAGAATTTCAGGACTGTCACAGAAGGAAGTAGGCTTGGCATACAGCTATGACACAATGTATTAATTGATAACCTACATACACGTGATTTGTGGCATCTTTAAGCTGAGATATAAAATTCTGGTTTCCGCATGAGTTCTTTGTTGATTTGTACAATTCCGGGAATTTCTAAATCGTCGTATTGATATATTTTACTGCGAATCGTGAAACCTTAAATACTGCGTTTGTGCATGGCTAATAGTTTGATTTCTTGAATTTGAGGTCGAATATTGCTACCTTGAAGTTGTTCTTTCATGTAGTCTCTTAAGTGAATAGTGTAATATTGATACTGAGTACAATATGAAGCATTCCGATCTCGACAATATTGTTGAGTAACCACTCGAAACTTCGGCTTGACTCGTTTTCCTCAGAAATCCATAAGGGATCCTTTGTAATATTGATGACGGTGTACAAGGGCTGCCCATTCTTCGTGAATAAGATGGATGTAGTCAGGCTCCTGTAGGATGGAGGTATTAAAATACCACAAACCACTTTGTTTTAAAAATTTTGAGACAGGTAGATCGATAGTCATTGTAACTGCCAGGTGGTCACTAAAGCAGAGGAGTGTAATTTGTACATCTCGAACCGTATGAAGAGATTTATTGATATAGAATCTGTCCAATCGAGAGGAAGACGATCCAGACGTGAAGAATGTATGTCCTGGTTCATTAGGATGAAAACGAACCATCCACACATCAACTAAGTCATAAGTTATTATTAGTTGACAGAGCAGACGAATCACTGACATGAGGATAAGGATCGAGGAGAGAAAGTGTCCAATTATAATCCCCGCCAAAAATGCATGGAGAGCGGCCATTATACAAAGCCGGGGGAAGTTCAGTAGCAAAGAAATTATTTCGTTCTTGTTTATACGAAGAACCCGATTTAGCATACACACTGCACAAACGAATACGTTGTAAATCTCCGGTGGTAATACGCTCAATTGTATGTTGTAAAGGTGCCAAAAAATTGAGATCGCTGTGGTAAATAATGGCGGTTCCTGAAGCTGTTTCACTAACACTGGTAACATGAGAATGATTGGGTAAGTAATGGAATTCCGTGACTGTGATTTCCTGAGCAAACAAAACATCGATTTCTTAATATACAAAATCACGTAGGACATGGTGTTTAACTAAAGAAGTGAACTTATTGAGACTAACAGTCGCTAAACGGAACGTAAACATAAAAACCAGGAGAGAGAAGAAATATATGCGAGCGTAACAACACATAATAAATAGGAGGCAATATTACTGCAGAAAGAAGAGAGAAAAATATCACAATACAGTATTATGATGTCACTACAGTTTTAGGTATCCCCTCCTTTGGAATTAACCACTAATTTCAACTTTTTGGTGAAAGCTCGCGTTTGGTGTGCATGGTTGATAGAAATATCGTGTATAGGATGCAAGTCCTTACTACACACACTACTGAGTACATTTTGTTTACTGAATTTGCGTTTATCACTATGAATAATTTCTGTATCTGAGTCACTTGTGGAGTCACCACCGCGTGAGTGTGATGGTAAGTTGAGAGTTAATTCTGGTGGAATAGCTAAAGGTAGGGTCTGAGAGCCGGGACAAGTTTCTTCGACTAAAGCAGTCTTACGACTGTTGGAACAGCTGGTGCTGTGCTGGGTGTTACGAGTGCTGGAATAATTTTAGTACCCTGAGTTTCTTCCACTTCCATGGTATTAGAAGGTACAGGTTCTGCAGGAGCCGATTAGGAGTGAATGTTGGGATCTGTTGTCTGGTTGTTTGCTTCGTTCGGTGGTTTTGAAGAAGTTGATACCAGAACATCCTTATGAAGCGCAGGAAAAACATTGTAACTACCGTTGTCAGGAGCTGATGGATCCACTGGTAAATTATGAGGTATTTGTACAATGGGAGAAATGGAATTGGTTGGTGTATATGGCATACTAAGACATGAATTTCTCTTCTTGGAAAGCTCCTGAATAAAATGGTCGGGGAAGTTGCAGATGGCGCAAGTTTGAATTTGACCAGGAAATCTGGTAAACAAACGTAAACCACAGATCGTGATAAAGAAAGGGAAAAATCGTTTAATAGTCATTTTAACTAGCCTACGACCCATTCGGGTAACATAGACATGTTCCTTTGAAAATTGTTCGTCGACAATACTAGTGGCATCGCCATATTGGGAGAGCACGCGTGTTAATTGCATGTTACTATGTTCCATGCGCCATAAGGACACCTTGACTATCACCAGAGAATTATCCGCCAAATCAATAGGCAACATATGGTCCACATTGTTATCTGAGTAGACACTACTCCATTAGTACTAGCTAGGATTTGTTCACATAACACTTTGTTAATTAATTTCAGATATAAGTTCTTACGTATAAAGTCCATTTCAATGGACAACACCTGATCAACAGTTAAATACCTTACGTATCCATTCATGAATGGCAATAGACGTGGATTTTCGACTCACCGTGACAAAGTTGATGCGCAATGTATTAGTTCGTATGCAACTCATGGGAGTAATTCGATGATAAACGTCACCAAACTATGAACAGTAATAAATATGCACTGAAAATGCATATAAAGTTATTAACGTTTAAACTGAAAAACGTACCGCATCACTTCAGTTTCCACCTAAACTATTAGCTTCATAAAGGCATTGCATGTAAGACTATATGCAAAATACTTGTACTAATACTCGTATAATGAGAGGTTTCTTCTGAGTGTCACAATGACTTACTTGAGGTTTCCTTCTTTAACTCAAAAACAAGTGATATCGACCTTCCTCAATGAAGAAAATATCACGAAACGATCTTCAAGATGAGGCTATTTCATCGTTTTTAACTGGTCGCGATTTACATTACTGCAATTCTTGCTCACCGTAACTTCTAATTTCTAAAGAAGAAAAGCCGGCACACATTATTTTCGCATTCTTTGAATTGCATCAACACGTGTACAAATAGTGTGTGCTGTGATTATCTAACATAACTACTAGTTCATTTTCTTATCTTTGTATGAGGAATTGACATCAAAGTGTGAAAGCAGAGAACTGCCATTTCAGTGACGGGGATTCGAACCCCGGCGAGGGATTTATTATTTTTTCTTTATTGGAATACATTGATTACGTAATTCATATAGTAATACTGTCATTTCTTTATTATTATTATTATTATTATTATTATTATTATTATTTCAGGTTGAGACTTTGCTACATATTTTATATTTTATGCATTTTCTTATTGGATTTCATGTCCTTTTTTTTTTTTTTTTTTTTTTTGAATAATCAACACACTCCATTGAAGGGGACTTGGCGGAGGAAAATATCATCCTGTTGCTTTTTATTTGTTTACTTCCATGCTACACCAAGCCTGTATTCTACATTTCACCTTTCTATATCTACGGGAAATACCCTAAAGGTTTTGATGATCATAAGAGAGTAAGTGAATAAGTGATGAGATCAATGAACTTTGCGTATTAACAACATTTAAAGTATCAGGTTGTCGGAAAGGTCATGACGTATTTCGGTAAAATATGACAAATGATTTGTGGATATACTGGAGTTATTAGGATCATGCAATAGTTATCTCATGAATAGTTAAGATGTTGAGCGTTTCTTGTATTTATATTGCTCTTTGTTTGTTTTGGTTTTACAGATATGACAACACATAGATGGAAGACCAAAAATTGCATGTTCTTCATATTTTATTGTTTTACTTCAGACAAGGAAAGAACGCGCGAATAGTGTTTGTGTTTTTTACTGTCCTCAATCTTTCTGTGCTTTTGTCCCTGTTCTTAAAGAGTTACTGGAAAAACTAAAAGTGAATAAAGGGATATTCCATGTCAAATCAGCAAGTCATCAGATTTCACCATCTCAGATTTTTGTAAAAAAATGATGCACAGCTTTACTACTGTGGGAGATGAAAAAATCTCAAATATAATCTCTCTCCTCCTGAAAGTGTCTCCATACAGGGTGTTCAAAATGTCAAAGAAGGGAATTTTTCAGTTACATTGATTATTAAAAATTATCACAAAATAGTTAATATGTGCACTAGAGAAGTGAAACAAACACAATTAGAAAGCATAAAAATTGCTCTATAAGGTGTATTATATTGAGAAAACCTGTAAAATAAAAAGTAACAATTGAAAAATTCAAATTAAAATGTGAATTTTGAATTTCGCATAGAAACCCCACGCCGTAAACGTCGCCAACACCTAGTGGCACACTTGAGGGTAAATGTCGATCGTCGCATAAGCGACGCGTCGAAGGACTGCCGCTAGTGTGCCAACGGCGGCAGGGTTTCGTCCAGTCGAAAGAGATATCTAGAGCCGGTGTAATGATGTAACCACAGCATAGCAGCGATGATTGCATTTTGGTCCGCGCTTCTTCGATTTGTCACGGAGAATAGCGAAGGGACCAAAATGAACTATCGCCAGTCATATACATGTGGTTATTATTATATATTCTTTCCTGACGAATTGTTCCTAAATTGAGCTACTGGGGTCAAGAGTAACCCTTGTCTCTAGATGATGAAGTGAAAAATCTTGAGATGAATGCTTATAATTGTATGAATTTAGATGACAATTGTAGCCGATCATTTGAAAGTGAATATGGAAGAACCATGGTATAAAATGAATAGACGCGCATCATTTTATTATAAAATTACATGGCGAACGGACTTTTTCTGATCTCAAACGGTTATCGTCGAATATACATGGTTACAGTAGCACTCTGATTATCCAAATTAAAAATACCTCAAGGATTTATGCCTCTACAAGCGATTTTTCTTCATCGCTTCCGTGGCCTAGTCGGAAGAACGCGCGCCTAGTAATCCGAACGATGGTGGTTCTCGCACACCACGGGGTACTTTTTAAATTTTTTTTAGTGTTTTTCAGACTCTCCTTAATGTAAACAACTTACGTATATAGGCGATTTAACATATTTTGGGGGAGTAATTTTGTGGTTCATTTACGTTTTGTCGCATCTCTGCCACTGGTGGGCCGCTGGTGGTATATTCTAATTTTTGAAACGGAAGAGGGGCCACCGCGGATCGTCGTAGCAGGGCCCACCAATTTTTGGCGAGATGTCTCTAGTTGCTCATCGGTGGTCCACCGACGATTACGTCATGAAATACGGATTAACGTGAATCCGAACCATATGAGCTCCCGCCGGGAATCAAACCCAGCTGTATTTCTTCTCTCTCAACTTGTTTCTCAACTAATATCGATCGTTTTCGATAATTTTTACAAACTAATCCTCTATTAATTTACCAATTGTAGAACGTGCACCTTTTCCCATAAATGAGAATGTTAAGAAATGCTAGGAGACGTTCTATTCATTTTCAATAAAGAGTTAATATACTGAATTACAGCTCGGCAAGTTTAACAGTGTGAGATATTCAATTTTTTCGCAAATATTCGGATCCCCGCTATCCCTTAGGATACTATTATAATGAACACAATATGATAACATCACTGTTTGGATCAAGGCCTAACTATATCCTAAAACCATTTTATTTGACTACAATTTGGCCGTGATGATTAGGCACATATAGCTACATTTATTTTTTAATATAATAATTTATAAATTACAATGATTCAAAAATGTATTGTTTCCAATAGTTAGCTTCTCTAAAACTCACAAGCTGTGTCCAGAAAGATAACTAATAGTATACGTCCTATTGCCATTATTATAATTACAAATATCAATATCCAAAAATGCCCAAAGTTCTTTTTTCACTTAGAGATACTCATTTCAGGTAAGTAAACAGAAACAAATGAAAAAGGGAAGTGGAGGCCTTGAAAGTAAAACGTAGATAAAGTCACCAGTTTTCTGAAGCATATTTTTAAATTACGTTCGACCCTACTCACAGGAGCTAAATACGCGGTTCTGGTAAGTTGGAATTATCCGTTTCTCGCCACGTAGCTGAAATATAGCAAAAATTAAGTGTTTGTTCCGGGCGGTCTTCGAGGCCGAAAGTACTAGCGCAATGGGCTAGTAATTATAATTGCTTTTGGTGTGGGTTCAAACCCGGACCAAGGAAGGTTTTTTATTTTTATATTTTATTTTTAAAATTTTCAAAACATTTTTTTTCATTAAAATAAAATCAAAATAATACTCAAAAAAGATTACGTTACGTGTGCAGTTTTGCTATACGAATCCACAGTATAAGTAGTAGTAGTAGTAAGAGGAGAAGGAGGAGAAGGAGGAGCGGGTTACAAGCCCCGCAGGGATCGTTTTCTTCCACCTTGACTACCATAATGTAAATTTAACCTCAACTGCGTCTTCAATTTTCTTCTTCTTCAATTCCAACAAAGTGACAATATTTTTTATTATTACTATAATGCGCAATACATACACCAGAAGGTTTTGACAATCGCAAGCTGCAACCAATCAAAAACGTGTTTTAGTTTCTATGGCTGGGGTCGAGGGTGAAAAAATATGCTGTTCAAAAAATGCTCTCTACAATGCAATGAGCAGAGTGGATCGGTTGCTCAGAGTTAGTCACGGTGGGTGGTAGGTCGCAGTGGATCACGCTGGATGATGGGTCGCAGTGGGTCACATGCTATTGACCCACGACCCACTAACCCACACAGAAAACGCGATCCATTTGACCCACTGACCCACTGAAACACTGGATTTGACACTACACAGAAGATAGACATTACAAAGAAAAATTGCGTGTACCCAATATTTTATTGTTTTATTCAGGGAAGAGAAGAACGCGTGAATAGTGTTGGTGATTTTTACTGTCCTCAATGTTTCTATTTTTTGTCCCTGTTTATAGATAGTTAATTTAAAATCTGTAAAAGTGAACAAAACGCGTAAAAATAGGAAGCAAGATACTGAGGAAAGTTCGTTAAATTTGTTAGCTTAAAAATAATAATCCAGTGCCCTGAAACACCAGATTCGAATCAATATTAGTATCTGTCTAATGGCGAATGGCGTGCCGTGAAAAAACAGGGCCTTAGGCGAGAGCATACGGCAGCGCCTCCGTACATCTGAAATGTCAATTTAAACTTGACTTCTTTGGACTATTCTTTCTGCATAATACTTTACTATTTTATCATGACTGAAATCAGAAAGTTTCAGCATTATTACACTCGAATATTAAAAGTGTGTACTTACTGGATTCACTGCAGCTCCATTTTTCCTTCTCCCAGAACAGTGATGTCTTAGAGTAGTGGTTTAAGCGTTAGTTTCATAATGTTGGGGACGTGAGTTTGATACCGGCTGTGCCAATTCAGGACATTTTTATAATTTGCAATACTGATATTTCTGACGTGTACTAACATGAAAAATATTCAATTTTTCTGGGTCTAAGAGTTGAGACGACTTACTTCACAGTTGAAATGCCAACAACACAAAATTACGTCATCCGTATCAACTTCATTCGTAACTGTCTGGAAAGTAACGTGTTTGGAGAAGAATTGATGAATACATAAGGGCTAAACACGTCCTTACTGATGTAGTATGGGCCAAAAATGAGTTCCAAGGAATTGTTCCTAGCTGTGCACAAATAGCAAATAGTGATGGAACTTACCACGCTAGTCACTGGAATGATCCTGTTTAATATGTCACCTCACCTTTCTACCTAGAAGAAGGGCGAAACAAAATTCATTACTATTATCAGCTAAAAAAAATATTTATATTCCATTTCTTGTTGTCATAAAATGATAATTCTATCTCTAGATCCAAAACGTAATAATATTATTGCGTTCATGTGTAAACCTAAGAAACATCGACATACTGTATATCTTTTCTGTACCTATGAATACCTCCGACTATGTTACTTTTTCTTTCCTTCTGTTGTAATAATAATAATAATAATAATAATAATAATAATAATAATAATAATAAAGGAATAACATAATTTCAATACCAATTACATGAACATTATATTACCATTCAGAAAAATTAAAACACTGGACAACAAATTTTAACTTTTTTCATGCTACGGAAATGAAAAGTACATTTTCTTATGTAAATGAGGATTCTAAATACGAAAATGAAAATAAAAATGCTGAACTGCCTCGAGTTTAAGTGTAATCGACAGAAATATGTGTTATTTAGTGTTGACACTTAGATTGTTGCATTTGCTATTTCACCTTTCACTTATGTAGCTATTGCTTCAATTTTGTTCATCCGAGTATCGCGGTTTATATGTCATTCTTTTCAGAATAAACCAGGCTTGCAAACGGTACTATGCGCGTCTGTACGTGATGTTTAAGAGGAGTGAAATTTAAGGTAAAATTGGGAATTTCTCGTTCGAAAATCCTTTTTTTTTTTCAAATGTAGCACCCTATGGTACGGTCCTGGCTAAAGGTACCCGAGTATAATATATCTTTGAAACTACTGTTTTTTGTACGTAATGAAAGTGCCAAGTTTCATTGCATTATCTACAATAGTTGTAAGGGGGAAATATTCCTGAGTTCCGTTTGACAATACCAAATTTCATATAGGGAAAAGTGAGATATAAAATAAAGAGGATCCAAACAGTACTATTTATTTCAGTATCATGACTTATACGTCATTCTCTTCAGAATAAAACAGACTTTGAAAGAGATGAAATGAGAATGTGTGTATGTGATATACGAGAAAAGGGAAAATTGTGGTAAAATTGGGAATTTTCAATTAAAAAATTCTTTGTTTCAAATGTAGTGCGCCCTGGTGCTGCCTCAGCTACAGGTACCAAAATACAATATACCTTGAAGCTGCGCAATGCGTGTGCTAAGTTTCATTGCAATATATACAAAAATTATGCGGGAAAAGTATTTCTCAGTCATGCTTGAGAATAACAAATTTTATATAGGGAAAAGAGATATAAAATAAAGATATATAAAGTGATGTTCGTACGTAAAGAGAGTAAAACACGTTCTGTTATAACGTTAGATCCTCTACATATGAGACAAAATATCACTTGACATATAGGTTATATGATCTAATAATTGATTGTGTGTGTCCTTGGCACATCGTTTGTTCCAAAGAATATAAAAGTGTCAATAAGAAATATAAACTATATAAAATGAAAATGATAAAACATAACTTACATGGATATTACAAATGGCGCCTCTTTTCCTGTCTCTTGTATTGTGGTTCTGGAACATCTCTTGCGATTGTCCAACAACTATAAGCAAGGGCAGACTTGCAAGGACAGATCCAGGGCCCTGATATTGTTTCTCCATCATAGATATAACTTGGTTGAAATTTTTCCCATGTTCATCAATGACTGCTCTGTAATTTTCTGGGGAGAAATCTATGTTGGAGTACAACATACATATTTTTAGTGACATTTTACACCCAATTGCTTCGTAGAAGATATTAGGTGCTCCACTACTTCCTTATAGTTCTGAGACAGCTCGTTTTCCAAAACGTTCGTCACCACTTTCCGGAAAGAATCTTCCCCTTATCTTCTAACACTCCATATAATTCAGGATCATTGAGGAGTTAGTGAATTTGAGGGCTAATAAGGATTCCCTACCGGATTTTAGTTTCAGCAATTTGTGGAAGTTTACGCAGAATATATTTAAAGAATAGTTTGATGCGTCCATGAATAGCCGCCATTCATCGGAAGTATCTTCTATGAAAAGTTTACTCATAAGACCAGTTACATTGTTACAACATACTACGTCACTTTCCACTGAAAATACTGTTCCAGGGGATTCTGACGTGTTTAAAACACGGGCATTTTTAGACTTCACAATAAGCTCCCCAGTTCTTGAGCCTTGATGCCAGTAGTTCTGTGCCACGTTCAGACAATCCCAGGTAATTTAATTCGGGTTGAGTATCATATGGCGAATAGATAATGATATGTTGGTTTTGTGAAGTAAGGATCGGTGGAAGACGATGAATCTGTAACAGAATTTAACAACCTGGGTCGACTTTGTCTGCCTTTTGCTTTCATCAGATGAAACACTGGAGAAAGGTACGGGATGATGTGGAACCTATAGTTCTCCAGAATGTGGCACTGTGACGAACATCTCAAGGGATATTTGAATACGTAGTAGTCCACTTTTTTCATTTTTGGATAGACCTTTAATTGGGGGAGCTATGCAAAAATAGCAGTTTCAAGTATGATCTGTTGGCTCTCTCTATATCATTGCAACTGCAAATGGCATGCATGGCCCTTTTATATGTAGCCAGTGCCGCAGGTTTGTAGAACAAGTATTACAAAAAATATGTGATGCCCACTTCTTGTCCATATCTCTCACTTTGCAGCCAAAGTACAAGTGTTAGGCTTTCTTTATGATAGGCGTGAAATTCCACTTTTCATGTCACTTCGTTAAAAACAAAAATTTGCTCTGCACTGTAAACACATTTACGCGACATGTTTTTCTCAGCACATTCATAGAAAGATAAATAATAATAATAATAATAATAATAATAAATTAATTACAGCACATACTCACGCAAGAGCTCATCATGACCACGTCCGAGATGGCAAATTGTAACTACAATAAACCTTTTACAAAACGTTTTCTCTGGCGAACTCTTCAATACAAATTACTCTGTGATGTGGTTGATGTTTCTTTGTCAGCGATGAAGTGCGAGCAATAAAAATAACATGAGACGTACGCAGATATTTATTACGGGTGGGGTCCTAAGCATTCTGAGGGGTCCAAATACAATCTGAGGCTAAATTATATTAAAATTTGTAAAATACCACCTGAAATTAGACTAAATTTACAAAAACAAAAATCGGAATTCCGAAGGTCATGAGTTGCAGGACCCACCCGCTGCGTACGTCTCTGAGGATAGCAATGAAACGAACCGTCAAACAATGGAAGTTTATTGAAATAAGCAGACATCTGTTGCCACGAACCCTTAGTATACCAAAAGGAGGGAATATGGTGATAACGTATTTCTTTGAAACCCAAACCAATCACAAAAATTAATTTCATATTCATTATTAGCACCCTAAAATCAGTAAGAAATGGTTATTTTTATCTCCGAAGAATTTTCACTGTTGACCAGTTTAATTGCCACGACTGGATTTGAACCCAGGTAGCTGTAATGGGAGTTTCCTGCTTTCACATTTTTTTTTTTTTTTTTAATAAATCGCCCCAACCGAAGTATTGTTCGCCACTGGCAGCTCATGTCCTTTCGACGTATTCCAAACACTACAAGGACACGAACACAGAAATACTGAGGACAGTTAAAATTCCGACATTGCTCTTCAGAGGAATTCGAACCCCTAGTGGATTGCGCCTCACGATCAGAAGCTGATCGCCCGAGATGGCTCGGCTAGTGCCACCGTCTCAATTTGAAACAAATTCCTTATACAAATATAAGAAAATAAACTAATAGTTATGAAACATAAACATAGAACTGTCTATTTCTAGACGTGTTGATACAATTCAAAGAAGGTAAAAATAATTTCTGTCGTCTTTTCTTCTTTGCAAATTAGATGTTATAGTAAAGACGAAATGTAATGTAGATCGGGGCAATCCCTACAACCGATGACCAGCGCCGTAACTTAGATTTTTTTTCTGGGAGGGCAAGCATTAATAAGCTTATTTGGGCCCCCTAGAAAAAGTTGTTTTTCTAATTCTTGGGCAACCTCTTTCCAACTTTCTCTTAATCTTTAATCTTTATGACCCCCACGGAGCCTGTGAGCCCTACCGCACAGCAAGGTCTGCGGTTCCGTTAGTTACTCCCTGGACCCCTTCCGTACAAGACAAAATTATTAAGGGGACAATATTGATAAATCTCAAAGCCATACGAATAAATATTATTTCTAGAGCCCCTAATAGTAGACGTTTTTTACTGAAATGGATCCACGACTCATTTTTGTTCTATTTACCTTTTGTGTGCTGTTTTGTTTATGTAATGTAGCGACCATATTTGGAGCTTCATTTCTAATATAATGTTCGTATCGTATATGGAGTAAGAAAATTTTGTCTCAAAATAGGCCCTCTAGAACGGCGAGGAGCTTCTCTAGGGGGGCAATTGTCCCCCTTTCCCCACATGTTACGGCTCTGCTGATGACGTAGCCTAAACTTGAAGAACGTGTCGTGATATTTTCCTCATTGACGAACGTCTATATAACTTGCTTTTGAATTAAACAAAGAAATCTCGAGTAAGTTATTAAGACACTCACGCAAGTTGCTTATATTTTCTTGTTTATATTTTTATTTATATTTTGTTTATATTTGTTTGTTTTTGTTATATTTGAGTATCTTGTTCATATCTTTCCATGAAACGATTTTAACTAGGTATTAGTTTCGGTGGAAGGTTAAGTGGCGCGGTAAATGATTGGTTAGCGCGTTGAAATTCTTTTCGGTAGACACGGGTTAGAATCCCGGCCAGGCTAAAACTGTTTCAAGTCCTCCTCTTTCAATTTCAATTTCAATTTCAATTTCAATGCATACTCAGTGTGACAAGCAAGATCTTCTCTTCCCTAGAAGGAAAATGATGTTGGAATAAGGAGAATTGGAGAAGGTCTGTGAATGGAGACAGTGATTTACAAACTTACTTCCGGCAGTTGTTCTAGATTTGATATGTTCGTCTACTTTCAAGCATTTTCTGATTCATGTGTGATCAGTATTTTTATTTCTTTGAATATACAGTAAATAAAGAAATAATACATTACATACACAGTAATATTTGATATTAACATATGATTTTTATTGGAGAACACGTTCTGAACTTGAGAGATTGATTTCAGAATGGAGAAATGTTTCGTGTGTAAGCTACTCACAATTTTACTTGCATAAAGACTTGACTCAGTGCTACCAACTGCTGTCGGTGTCGAGAAAAGTTAAGTGTATGTTGGGTTGCATCTGTCTTGGCGTTCTCACAACAGCAAAAGACCTGGATCCCAAGAAATGGGATTAGAGCACTTAGGGGGGAGATACTTTTGTGAGTTGCTGTACAGTCCAGAAGTGTCCCTTACTGTACAGTACACAATCAATGGTTATCTTGTTAAACCATCATAATTCAAATACCTTCTTTCCCCTCTTTCAAATACTATAGCTTTATTATTGGACTTAATATCTTAGGATGTTTTCTTATATAGGAATTGCCTGATAAATGCGCATAATAATCAACCTTAAACTAAGTAAACGCCCAGAAGTTATAACTTCTCTCTGCTTATCGTGAATCCAAAATACCTTGGAAGCTGTTAACACAGGGAACATAGCTTCCTTTTCAAATATTAATAGGTATTTTCCGTAAATATTGGAGCAATAAAAGAAAGCAATGAAACTTTATGATACGCGAAACATCCAGAAACCATGGATGAAATGATCGTTCCAAACGTTACTAAATGTTGCGTTGTTTCCTTTATTTCTCTACCAGTGCCATTTACCGTTGCGAAGAAATAACCTGCACTTTCGGTCTTGTAGTTATAACTATGTGTGCCGTAGTTGAAGCTCCTTCAGCAAGCGTAAACCGCCTGGACTAATGTATGTGCTGACTGAAACATGGCTGGAATACATAGTGGCTAAACAGAGTGAACATTGAGTGTTTCCAGAGGACTACAACGAAGGTCTAAAATTCAGTGTATAATATCAGCACCGACAAGTTTGTGAACTAATTCTCCATTCAAGCATGTATGGCGTTATGGAATTACTTTTAAAATCCCTAAGTTCAATTCAATTGTTGGTAAATATTTCACATAAAACGCAAATTTCTGACTACTATTCTACCAATATCACATATATTTTGATAGATTTTTTAATTCCAAGAGCGTAGAATACAACTTTCGTACGCCACAATTTATTTCCATGGAACGTTGATGTATCTAATATTGCCCATGTTTCTAATTTATTTAATTCATCTTTCCTTTCTTCTTGTTCGATTTAATTATTGGGATTATATAGTCTGAAAGTCTGGAAACACATTAACATGAAATTACTCAAATGCATTCCTGTAGTTGTTGATATGAAACAACCTGCGAATGTTTGTGAAGACAGAACCAACAGGATTAAGTAACTGGTAATTTATGTTGTGATGTAAGATTAATTATTATGTGCTAAGGTATAGAGGGAAGAAGATACACAATTCAAGGTTTAGATTAACAAAATAATTGTCTACCAGTTTGTGATTAAGTGTGTGGATCTCTTAAAGTTATAGAATTAAAATAGTCAACTGAAAGAAGATTTTGTCATGGTTGTAACATTAACATAGTTAGGCTAATGTTCTTATTCAAGGTGAGGATCACGGTGGCTCAGTAATAGAGCACTTGCCTTTGGTGCGTGAGGTCCCTGGTACGATCCCTCTCCATGTAAATTTGTAGTGCACAACATCGTGTCTGTGTGTTTTCTCGGGAGTATTCTACTTCCTTTGCACAAAGTCTTCCGTTATCACTCAGTTGCTTTAACCATCTGTCTCATTTAGCCTAAAGGGCATAATGATGGAACCTCAAACTGAAACGTGTTTGGTTGCTAGAGTGTGTGAACGTGCGCTGTGTGCTCTCTTCTATTGACTCACTTCCCAGTCTTGTCGTGAAATACCTCATATTATACGTGTTGAGTGTTTCGCCATGTCATAAAGTTGTCAAATATTAATTATTGTTTTTCCAGTGTCTTTCTTCAGATCCACGTTTCTTTATGGTTGAACGCTGCACTTCAATTGTACATATCTGTTCTTAAGCGAGTAAATATACAGTACTGAAGTTTGATTTCGGACCTGTCTGTCAGAGGCCTCCGTCTCTTGTAATTGACGAGTGTTTGCAGCACACCCTTTCCTTTAGTGGTGATCAGGTGTTGAGTATTGAAGTGAATACGCATCGTAAGTTTTTTGTTGAATTGGTTTCTTTAACTGAAAAAAGAATTCTTCGTGAGTGTTATAAGATTTAACAAATCAAAACGTTCATATGATATAAAAGTAACTTAGGCGAGTGTTAGCTTTCTAATGTTGAAACCCCTGTCACTCACTTGGAGTTGGTACATAATGACCTTGAAAAGTACTGTAAGGTATGTAGTATAAATATATAGAATAACCTATAATCAACTGAACATGTAGCTCTATTCGAAATGGTACTATATTGATTTAAATGAAGCAGACATATGTCGTCCCTATGTTCATAAGTATTCAGAATAGTCGATATTGTGGTACCTATCCCGATCAACAAAAGAATATGTGCGATGCAATTTTCTCCAACATCTATACTCGGGTTGCCCCCTCCGTTCTCAATCACAGGTTGTTTCTACCACATCGAGGTATGTTGGACGGGTATCTGTTCCAAAGCCATTGGACATCAACGCTGGATTAAAAAGCTTCACCATTTCCTATCCTAAGTTTTCCATCCTTGCCCAAATTATTCTAAAGCGAGGAAATTACACAAATTTATTTCCAGTGTCTCTAAAGGTTCTGCATTAGAAAGTATTTCTGATATTAGTATGCATAAAATACCACCCGTGTTATTTTATTTGAAAAGATTAGTGAATTAACACCTCTCTCGTCTTAAGTGATTCTGCCCTTGACAAAACCCAGTTCACTTGATCGTACTAAACAGAGACGTACAAAATGACAAGAATTGAGTAAAACCCTCTCTCAAAGAACCGGACAATTGTCCAAACTGGGATACGGACAAAATCTCGCGGCCGAAACATCGCCGCCCAAAATCTCGCCGGCCAAAACCTCGCGGGACAAAATCTCGCCGTGCCAAAACCTCGCGTGGCCAAAACCTCGCCGGCCAAAACCTCGCGGGACAAAATCTCGCCGGGCCAAAACCTCGCCGCCCAAAACATCGCGTGGCCAAAACCTCGCCGCAAATGAAACTTTTCTTTAATATTTACCCAATGTGTTTCTTAATATGCAATTCCACATTACAAATAATAATAATAATAATAATAATAATAATAATAAAAATAATAATAATATAATGATGATGATACAAAACATCGTGTGCGTGGGCTTTCTCGGGTTATTCCCGTTTCCTCCCACTTTCTTTATTCGATCATTTCCTTCATCCTGGTCATCTACGTCTCCTTTAACCTATAGGACATAATCAAGGGACGTCGTAAAAACTCATATATTATTTCATATTTTCATAAATATTATTAGATTTTTGTTAAAATTTTAAGTTTTTGGATGTTCCAAAGTTCACGAAACTAACCTCGTTAATTGTCATTACTTTCCTTATGCAGACTTTCTTTCCCTATAACCAGTTTAAAAACATCCTGTCGCCCTACCTTCATATTGAAATCCTCTAATACAGAAATAGAATTTTCATATGGTATCGCGGGACTTGGTCATATACCCGTGATACTTCTTCTGAAACAGCGTATTTTATACCGTCATCCTTATCATCTGTTGGAACATTTACATTTTGGTCAGGCGAGATTTTGGGTATGGCGTTATTTTGGGGCGCGAGGTTTTGGCCCGGCGATATTTTGGCCCGCGAGGTTTTGGCCAGGGGAGGTTTTGGCCCCGCGAGATTTTGGCCCGCGACGTTTTGGGCGGCGAGGTTTTGGCCAGGCGGGGTTTTGGCCCGGCGAGATTTTGTCCCGCGAGGTTTTGGGCGGCCAGGTTTTGGCCAGGCGAGGTTTCGGTCTGGCGAGATTTTGGGCCGCGAGGTTTTGGCCAGGCGAGGTTTTGGTCCGCGAGGTTGTCGCCGCGAGGTTCTGGCCGCGAGGTTTTGTACCCAAACCGTCCAAACTTACTGTTTTAACATGTTTCTCAGACAAAAAGAAAGTACTATCTTCCAATAGTTGTTCACAATTTAAATTCGTGCCTGTTCTATGTCTAATCTGGAAATTATTTAAACAATACTGACGATTTCTTTGGCAACATTGGAGTTGTTTGACATTTTTATTTTCAAAAATAACAAAAATTGTAGGATATTTTAGTTAAGTTTATCGATTCTTATCGACTCCGATATATTGTGTGACATATGGAGTACTTACCAAACGACTTATATTTTTCTATAATGTTTTTGACGTCACACTCTTATAACAAGTTGGCTTAAATCGGGACAATTTTGGTTCAGTTTATACAGTATATAATAATATTTGACAAACTGTACTGTTACCACAATAGTGGTTAAGAATGGCGTAAACTTAACCCAACCGTTGGAGAATTTCTCAAAACCATTCAACTATTTCACCTAACGTCTAGAATGTGACCAACACACTAGGAATTATCTTCACTTAGCCGCGTCCTTTTCTACCCATTGGTGTCGAGGTGTTACAGAGAGCTCTCCAGGCTTTCCTATCTGCCGTCATTTTCTTGGCTTGGTTTTACTCCAAACCCCCTGCTTCCAGTATCCTTTTAACATACACGTTTCAGGTTTTCCTTGGTCTTCCTTTGGTCTTCGGCTTTGGTTGCGTGCTTCCAATACTTGTTTCAGTAATTGTTTCATCCATTCTATTTTATATGTCCAAACCATTTACTTTGGTTACGTTCCACTGTTCCTTGTAATGGTTGAGTGATCAAGGATTGTCTAACAATTTGATTTCTTAATCTACCCTTTCTGGTTTTACACGTTATTCTCCTTAGCTAGCACATTTCCATGGTTTGTGTGGCTCGTCGATGTCTTCCGGTTTTGGCCTAGTTTTCGCTACTGTACGCAAATGTGTAGGTAGTTCTGTATACCGTTAGCTTTATCTTTGTGGATATTTCCTTTTTACTAATGAAACCCCTGTTTATCTTTTAGTATAATTTTCCTGTCTTCATGGTTCTATCCTTTATTTCTTCTTCTTCTCTACCTTGGTTGTTTACGCTCACTCCAAACTATTTAAAGTTTTTCACTTATTCTAATGTTTCGTTATCAAGCTTGATTTTATATTTCGTGTTTTTCTTGCCGGTTATCATGGATTTGGTTCTCTCTTTGCTTATTACCATAGAGCACAGAAACAGTCCCTGGTTTCAAATTAGTGTAAATTTAATATGCGAAGGAATATTTTGCTGAAAGTTTGAACAGTGATACATAAACTCAAAAAGGTTTTGTAGCAATAATTAAAATCGCAAACACTCGATGTGCGCGCCACCTGTAACGTGGGAAATATCGAGGCGGTAATCTAGCTCCAAGCACACGTTGTGAAGCATGTTCGGTGTGCTGGAGTTGACAGCATCACTGATGCGTTCTTGGAGGTCATTCAGAGTTGCGGGTAGTGGAGGAGCATCACTTTATCCTTCACAAATCCCCACAGAAACAAGTCAAAACAGTGAGGTCAGGTGAACTTGGAGGCCACTTGCAAAGAACTTGATCACTGACTCCAGAGCGCCCTATCCATCGATTTGGAAGGTTCTCGTTTAGAAACATGCGTATAGCACGATGCCAGTGTGGCGGCGCTCCATCTTGTTGTAGAACGAAGTCGTCTATCTCTGCATTACTAAGTTGCGGAATCAACCAGTTACGTAGCAATGCTAAGTAACTTCCACCTGTAATTGGTTGTTTCTGAAAGAAGAACGGACTGTGTACCCGACGCTCTAATACTGCACAAAAAACACTGATTTTCGGTGAGTCACGTTCCTCATTTATAGTTGCATGAGGGTTTTGGGTTCCCCATATCCTTACATTGTGTCTATTCACCTTTCCACTTAAGTGAAATGTCACCTCTTCGCTGAAAATGATCTTCGTCAGAAAGTTTTCGTCGTCCTCCATGAAATTTTACATAGTCTCACAGAACTCACGGCGCTTTACCTTATCTTGTGGGTATAACTTCTGAACCAACTGCAGTCGGTACGGGTAACACCGCAAACGCTTGCGTAAGATCTTGCTTACTGTTGTTTGTGTCATCTGCAACTCTCTGCTAGCTTTACGTGTAGATTTCTGTGGGATGTGTACGAAGGCTGCTCTTACGCGCTCCACAGTTTCCCCGGAGACTGGACGTCGCCCTGAATGTCCTTTTCTTTGATCGCAAATGCACACCGCCTCAATAAACGTTCTATGCCACTTCACAATGGATTTGTGTGTGGGTGGAATAGCATTAAATTGTCGTTTGAAATCACGCTGCACTCTCACAAAACTGCTTGTTTTTGTAAATTGTAAAACGCACCAGCTTCGTTGCTGTGGGGTGAACGCCATTTTCGATGTTACTGCCGTCTAGCTGCCCTGGTCAGAACTAGGATTCTGAAAAGATAGATGGGAAAATACTTTGAGTTTACTGAGCTCTGTACAAAATTTCATGTAAATATTCAATTAAATGTTAATTATATGGCACTTTAAAACCAGGTACTGCTTCTGTGCTCACGCTGTACTTTTCTTCTTTAATTCTGTTTAGTATATTTAGGTTTTGCTGTAGATCTGTTTCTGATTTTGCTATTAGCACGATGTGCTCGGAATATGGAAGTTCTGATAGATTTTTTTATTTCTGTATATTCCAGTATCCTATATGAAATGGTTTGATTATTTGTGGTATCTGTTAGGATTATGAACAGATACGGGGATAAGATATCTTCTTGATTCAGACCAGCCTTGATTTCAAATTCCTCTGTTTTATTATCGCCTGTCCTCACGTAACTTCGGCAACATTTGTACCAACTTCGTATATCTTTTAGGAGGTTTATTGTTTACGTTTCTGTTTCTAATACTTTCCACATCTCTTTCCATGAAACTTTCTCAAATGCTTTTTGTAGCTCTGCAAAGCACAGGTGTGTGGTTTTGTTGTATTTTATAGATTTGCTGATAATTTGTTTGAGGATGAAGATATGGTCTTGTACGCTTCTCATTGATCTAAAGCCTGCTTGTGTTTCTTCTAGTTGTTCTACTATTTTCCTTAGTCGACTCTCCAGAATTCTTGAGTAGATTTTCCCTGGTACACTGAGTAAAGATATGCCTCGGTGATATTTGCATTACCGATTGTCCCCTTTCTTAAAAATTTGTATTGTTACTAAAATATCCCATTTTTTGGTATTACTTTTTGTTTCCATATTTCGTTTAGTAGGTTTAGGAACAGTTCTTCTCCAGGTTTTCCCATATATTTCAACATTTCTGGTGTTATTCCATCATGTCCACTAACCTTGTCTAGTTTTAGTCATTTTAGTTCTTTCTTTAGTTCCTCCCTTTCTGTTGTAAGTCCTTCGTTTGTTTCATCTGTTTCGTTCGTTTCGTTTTCGTTTAATTCATCAAGGTTTGAGTTCTGTTCTATGTCTTCTGTTTGGATATCTGCTTGCAATAGGTCTTCAAAATATTCTTTCCATTTCTTTCCATTATCTCTTTTGGTTTCGTTCTGAGTTTACTGTATTTTTCTTTCACGAATTTTAATGGGCGTTCCTTGTCCTTTCTCATCGTTTATAATACCTTATAGAACATTATTGTTTCTATGCTATTTTCCTCCATACTCTCTCCAAACATTTCCCGTGCCTTTTTCTTGGCTGCTAGTGCTTTGATTTTCATTTTGTCTCTGTGTTGTCTGTACTCTTCAAAACTTTTCAGATCCTTTTTGGTGAGGTGTTTCTTCCACAGCTCTTTCTTTTTTTAATTTTTCTTTTACTCCTTGTGTCCACCACTTAGTTATTTTCTTATTGCTACCCATTTTTACTGTACCGCACATTTTCTCTGCAGCTTTTGCTAGTATGTTCTTGAATTTCACACACAGCGAATCTATGCTTTTTTCTTCATTACTTTCATTTCTTCTATTTCCTTCGATTTTGTCTGCTATTAAGAGTTCCTTCTTTTTGTCTTTGTTTCTTTTAGTTTATGTGATTTGATTCGTACTTTATTCTTTCGTTCTTCACTTCCTTTTCATTCCTTCTGTCTGTGTGTGTTTCTTCAGATTACCGTTTCCATGATTAATAGTATGTTGACGCTTCCTATTTACGGGCTTCTTTTAACTCGGACGTCTCTTGTTCTCCTCAGTGCTTGTCTCTCTATTATGAAGTAATCAGTTATGCATTTTTCGTTGCATGTTGGTTTCCCTTTTATGTATGTGTGGATACCTTTGTGAGTGTATTTTCTGTTCGCCACTACCATATCATTTGCTAAGCAAAATTCTAAGATTCTGCTTCCGTTATCACTAAGGTGTTATACGTGCGGCACTATAATCTGTTTCCATTCGTTTATATTGTTACCACTCTATCATTCAGTTCTCCGACTATTAGGACTTCTTTGTTTGCTGTCGTCTGTGATTTTTTGGAGTGTGTCGAATAACTTTTCTTTGTTTTCTGCTGTATCGTCCTCGTTTGGGCCATATACTATTATTAATGTTAGTTCGCAACCTTTCTCTTTGATGTTGGCTGTCATCATTCTTTCATTTATAAATTCTCATAAACACCGTGCTCGTGGGTTTTCTCGGGGTTCTCCCGTTTCCTCCCACTTTCTTAATTTCACCATTTCACTCATTTCTCATCATCATCGTCTCCTTTAGCCTAACCGGCATAACCGTGGGACGTAAGATTTCATTTCATTATTTTTCAAATTATCACCCTATTAAGTTGTTTTTATTATTATTGTGTATCAGTAGTGTTACTCCTGCTCTGACTCTCTCTTCTTTCGGGACTCCGCTATATACTTTATGAATATGTGCACTTTATCCAGCTATATTATTCCATTTCCTTCCTTTTCGGGTTCCGTCTCGGCAACATTTTGTACCTTGGTTTTCTTTATTTCATTTTTGAGTTCTGTTTCCTTTCCGATCACCCCCCTTATATACCACGTTCCAATCTTCATGTACCTTAATCCTCGCCAATTTTCAAACCTGTAGGTCCGTCCGGCCAGTTTTCTGTTTATTCTTCTAATCATTATTTTGTGGAAGTGCAGGGGCTTCCTAGCATGATGGAGGGACTTCCTCCTCTCTGCTCTCATGCTCGCAGGGAGGTTTGAGATGTTCACCTCCTTCGCTTGTTGGTCTGGAGACGCTCATTCGTCAAGTTTTTGCTAGAACTTCCTTACTTCGCAGCTAGCCTCCATTTCTAGAAGCCGTTCCGCCATCCGCTACGCTGCGGACTCCCCTCTCCTTGGCTTAAGCCACGCCCGTGGACTAGGAATTATACAAACCGTAAATTTGTATTGACAATCGGAATCATATCATTGTTTGGAAATAAATTAATTTTAAGCACATTGTATTCTATCAACCTTATCCTCAAACAATGAATATTTTATATGCCGGGAGAACTCAACGCCGTGATCAGTTCTTAAGACCAAACAATTGGTTTTAACTACTGTCCTACTTTGCATGAACTGGTTAAAAGGTTTCACCTATTAGACAGCTGTCATTGAAACATGTTAATGAATGTGGATATGCTTATATCCGGAAGAATTCAGATTCGAGAATTGACCGTATCTATCTGTCTCCTGTCCTTTCTAAAAAGATTATACCTAGACAGACGTATAAGTTAATCGTTTCATCTTTTCTGATTATCAAGCATACGATTTATATATGAATTTTTCTGACGCTAAAGTTGAAAGTGGTCGAGGATATAGACATTTCAACGATTCCTTCTCGCTGACACCTATTTATCTGCAGAATTTGTAGGTAAATAGTACTATTGGGTAACGCAAGAACCATATTTCCGTACACTCAGTGAATGATGGCACCAATATCTGAAACCTCTAGTTTCTACCTTTTCCAGATGGTATTCTAAGAAGAAGAGTTGATATAATCGTACCTGTATAATTTTTATTACGAACGTTTCTAGAGCGCTCAACCTTATGCGATTTCTGATCGTACCTTCCTATCAATTATCAATAAAATTAAACAAAAACCAGGAATAGATAGAATAAATGATGTACTTATCAGGAGCGAATCTCACATGTTCGATCTCAAGGAAGAACCATCACTCTATCATGTTATACAGAAACATAAGCATGGTGGGAGTAAATTAGTATCACGCATTCAAGATAACGAAGGGAACGCATTTTCTTCCTTCCTTGAAATCTAAAATGTATTTTGTTCCTACAATAGTAACCTATTTAGAGAACATGACGAAGGAAACGCCCAACAACAGATCTTCAACAAGCTTTCTTGAGTGCCCGATTATGATTCCACAAGAAAAAATGGACATTCCTATTACGAAATTAAATATAGAATCTGATGTGATGAATGCGCCAGGCAACACATCTCCTAATCTTGATGGATTTTAAGCGAAATGGTATCAATGATTCTTCCCTTTGATAGGAGAAACTATAACAACCTTAGTCAACGAATAATTTATCGATGCACCTATGCAAAATTGTAGACCTCCAGAAGTGACAGTACTTATTCCCGAAGTAAATACTGTAATTTTAGTCACTGATTATGGACCTATCACACTAATGAAATCTTGTACAATTCTGGCACACTGCATGAAAAACAAATTACAAGCATATGTTGTATAATTGACTAGACCGTACCGATTCGCAGGTGTAGGAGATAGGAATATATACTACCTTCTACAAACGATTCGAGATTAGTTGTTCGTCAAAATTCAATTAGCAATCCTGTGGTATTGTCTATAGACTGTCATAAAACACTTGACAGAGAAAATCATGACAATTTATAGACACTTAGACAAACACTGGGCATAGGGGGAACTTCATACGGTGAATCCATGTGTTATATGATGATGCACAAGCAAAACTCAGAGTAAATGGCTTTCAGAGTGATCCCATAAAAATCAAACTAAGTGTATGCCAAGGCTGTCTTCTGAACAAGACCCTTTTCATTATGTCCATTAGTCCATTACCACGTCACATTGTCACAAATATTCAAGAAATTATTCTTCACAATGATGAGTTAAAAGTTTGTAGTTATGTGGATCATATTACGGAGATTTTACTGGGCCAGTAAGATCTTCATTCTGTAGAAATACACATTGATTACTATGCACTCCGGTAAATCGTGCAAAGACTAAAATGCTGCCACTTTTTCACAACTCTTACAACACACAAACACGAACATTTAACCAACTAAAAATTCTTCGGATAACTTATACGCCTTTCCTTGCTGATACCATATAATTCAACTATACCATGTTAGTAAATACGTTACGAGGTGTTCTCCAATTTCACAATCAAATAAGTTTATAGTTCAGAGTGTATTTTCTAAATATCTGTGTATTTTCCAAACAATGGTATCTAGATCCTTCCTATGCCCTCTTACATTGCTAAATGTATTAACAGTGCTGGAAACTATTTCTTTGGCTCAGTCTCATCTTCAGGTTCGAATACCCATATATCTACATGATTTATTTAAATTTCGATCATTCAAAATATTCAACACAACGTGAATTGGACAAGTCATAGCGTTCTAGTAGATTGTACCCAACGTACAGGTACGAACTTACCTCTACATATTAAAGCAATCCCTTGCTGATATTAATATTTCAGAGAAGTAGTTACTGTTTACTTCTTTACACAACAATACTCAATATCTTCAATGATTTTTTATCTTTTGTTTCTCAACCAATTTGACTTTGAGCCTTTTTCATATGAAATCGAAGCATGTTATTTCAAATTATCTGAGCGTTGCACTTTCTGAATATATATGAAATTCAAAACAACAAGGAAAAACACTACTCTATTCTCTCATATGACGTTGCCAGCACTGTTTTCACAGCTGTCGATACCTATGTGTGATTTCTCTCCTGCATAAATTCCTGTATACACTTTTTCCTTAATGTTATTAATTCTGTTATCCATATAACACTACTTCTCTTATATCGATATTGCATTTCATATGTTAATTACTCTATAATTCCAAAACAACAATGAACAAGTTGTAAACAAGCACCATAATCATAGAACGTTAAGTTAAAAGATTGCATTTCAATTTTATTTTTCTAATTGAGTGTAATATTTAATTAATATCGTAAGCCGCAAAGAAATTAAATGTGAAAGGGAGCAGAAGACATAGGTATTTAATGAAATTTATCACCTGAACTCATCGGGAAATATTTTTATTAATAAAAAATTTGGCAATTCAACTTTTCCTTTCTTTTACATTATCATAAATTAATTTCAACTGCAAAGTCCTATTTTATACACGTTGTTTTCTTATTTTAATTGTTCAGATAATTTTCTTTAATGTTACTCCAAAAGGCGAATATATGGTTTTATGTATTCAACGTATATACTAACGTTCACATACACACTAATATATATATATATATTACTTATCAGAGAGAGAACGAAAAGAATATACTAAAACTTTACCATTTCCATTTAAAGAAAAATATTTTAGAGTATTGATTTGAAAACCTATAAAAAGAAGTTCTGCTTTCCTTACTGAAGCACACTCTAGTTTCTGAAAGTGTTTTATCAGAATTATGGGGATCGTGAACATGCTGAGGACATGGTATTGAAAATAGCAAGCTTGCTGTCTGGAATCATGATCCTATTTTGGATATTCTCTGTTTCCACTCGCATTATTTTTTTATGTCTCTGACTGTATTTCTAGAACGTAATTCCTAATCTGTAATGAGAATATTGAGAAATAATCTTCGCATGACAAATGCGTAGTTGCAGACAAATACACTACACCCATTTATTAATATTACACGATTTACTTAATTTGTACTTAACATTCACATATACTGACGTTCTATCAACGACGACCACATATCAAATGTTATATTCTAAAGATAATAATAACTTATATCCTGAAATAATGGTATAAATATATGTAAGAACTGATTTATTTTAATGTATTATTTTGTATAATTATACGTGCATTGAGCAATATATTATTACATACCAAACCATTGTCCATTGGCGATACGGGGCTCGAAGTCATAACGTTATGATTGCCTAATCAGTGAAGTCAATCTGTTTGGAATATGCTATACATACGCTTTCAAAGACGTCTTGTTTGAAAACATAAAACAAATTCGAGTGCTTTAAAATGGTACCGGCAAGGTAGGGCACATTTTATTAATTAGAGTAATATCATCCTTATCAGTTTTCTCATTAATTCCATACTTCATTAACATACTTTATATTAGGATTTTAACACAAAGCAAGCATAGTAACAACAAAATTTTCTTGTGACCTATACCTTTGTCTACTAGTGTTAAGGGAAAAGCTTAATATTACTACCAACTCTCTGTGTCTTGTATTTCACGTTTTGCGTTGAAAGGAATGCCTGAAACGCGTAGCGCATGATTTTCAACGCATTTCTGCTTCCTGCTTATCAAACATTCCCACAGAAACCGAGGAAAAATAGTTTATGCGGCGTTTATTTCTGGCTTGTCATATTAGGTTGGAATTTGAGAAGAAATGTGAGTAAATTAGTCTTTTGTTTGTGAAGATAAAATGGTAAGCACAGAGAGAGAGCAACGGTGTGCGTCTCTTTTGCATAAAGGTAGGTAAATTGTGTTTACGTTTCCGTTTCCTTGCTACATCATTATCTTGTTTTTTTTTTTTCTAATTCAAGATTTTAGAAAGTTTATAATGAATCTTTTGAGCTAAAAACGAACTTTACTGACTCGTACGTGTAACAAAACGTTTGTCTAAAAACACGTTGTAACATTGTAACAGCCAAGGTGGGTAATGTTGCCATTACCGTCCCTTCCCAGAAAAACTAAATCTTTGAAAATCAGGAAAGAAAGTTTTACGTTCCCTTCCCTCTACTCAAACAAGTAGCCCCTCCGAGAAGAGTTTCCCGGGCCAGGTATGTGGTTTACAACGCCGCTTAACGCACGTAAAAATGTAAGCTAGTGAAAGAGAATGGTATGCTAAAGTTCAACAAATAATAATAAGTCTTCAAAGGTTGCAGGAACATAACTCTACTTGATAAACAACACAAAAAGAATTCCTATAGCATTAACAAATTTTATTATTATTTTTTAAAAAAATAAAAGTAATGTTGAATCTAACAACGAATTTGTAAAGTTCGTAAAAGTTTGTCCGATTTTGAAAAATATTTTCAACTACTAGTAGATTTAAACAATTTTGATTCATGCAAAAACCACAAGAAATTTATAATTACTGAAAAATTCATCAGGCACATGTTGCATGAAGTAAAAGTCCAAGATGGCTCCTGCCTTATCACAAGACATATTCAGCATAAACCATATTTGAAATACACATATTTATATTATAGAAATTCAATACCAATATTTGAACTTTGGTTCAATTAGAATATTTATCAATTTTCTATCTACATGTTTTTTTTATATATATACTCACGGAAAAACCCAGAATAGATTTTAAATTCACAAAATAAAATATACTATACACAATATTAAATATGGTGTAACACATACCTCACGAAGAGAACAAGTGACGGGCCCAATCACTTAATTTCAAAGCTACTTCATCGGAAGGATAAACAACCAATCAAATTTAAGCATAGCAATCACATGACATTGACAAAAGACTAACCATAATACCAGATCATTTAAATTAAGAAAACACCAACTCTCTATTGCAAAAATATACTGTAGTGGAATACAGGGAGGAAAAAGGAAGGTGAATAGGTTACCAAAATAATAATAATAATAATAATAATAATAATAATAATAATAATAATAATAATAACAATAATAATATAGAAGGAAACAGTATAGAAGGAAACAGCGCTGTTTCTAATCTTAAATTAAATCCCTTTTTCATTCATTTTACTCTATAATACCAATGTAAAGATCACTACGGCACAACATCCCCCTCCAAAAAAAAAATTCTTCAGAATATTTTTCATTTTATACCAAAAAAACATATGTACAATACAATATAGTAATGAGCATGAGATGAAATGATGATGAAAAGGGTTAGTAGCGAATGAATGATGATGAACATGAACAATAAATATACAATTCAAGAAACAACAATTTACCTTACATGGTTCCACCACACACATTTCTGGGCTCTCTGTAGAGCTTAGCTAAAGTAGTATGCGTCACGACTATTTTATTATCATTTGTTTTGCATTTTAATGTATTTGCCGTAGGTTTAGCAATCACAGTAACAGGACCCCACCAATTAAAGGCTAATGATTTTGTAACCTTATCCTGTAGGGATGACTTTTGCTGTGATTTGATCAAAACACGATCACCGACAGCAAAGGTGACAGGAACAGTACGCTTATTATATATCCTTCGTCTCTCTTCCCAAGCTTTGTGCATGTTTTCTAAAGCTTGCTCCCATATAGTGGCATTATTAGGGCCATCAATATCTTCAGAGGAAATTTTCCACTTAACCATCAAGGTATCAATGGGATCTCTCCCAAGAAACAATCTAAATGGAGAAAATTTCAACTCTGAATGTTCAGCAGTATTCAGAGAAAACTGCAGTTGGTTTATAAAATATGCCCATTTCTCCTGTTTTCCATTCAAATAGGATTTCAGGCTAGTTTTTACTAATCTCACGTATTTCTCGACTGCATTTCCACCAGGAAAGTAAGGAGAGCTCCTAATATGTTTTACTCCATTTCCAAAGAGGAAATTCTTGAATTCCACGGAAGAAAAACACGGACCCCTATCCCTCGTAAGAGAACGACAAAATCCGAAACGACAAAAAATATCATTCAGGGCTTTGATAACAAGCTTGCTCGTTGCATTAAGTAAAGGAACTAAATGAAGGAATCGAGACGCATTATCGAGACAAAGTAGAATGTACCGGTATCCATAACTACACGGGAGAGGCCCAGCCAAATCTACGTAGTTATGGCCATTCACTTCAGAACAATATTCTGAGATCAACTGCCCTTGAGGAAGATAGTTTCGAGCCTTCGAGAGTTGGCACTCATGGCACCCTCTCACATACTCTCGAACTTCGTCGTACATGTTCTTCCAAGTGAAATACTTGGAAATTTTCTTGTAACTCTTCAAAATCCCAAGGTGAGTCCCATTAGGTAACATTGAATGATAATAACATAGGGACAAGTAAACGGGGAACCAAAACCTTATAAGGTGAATACTTCGCCTTAGTCTTTTCATACAAGATATCCTTCACAATCTTATAATCTTGGTATTCCCCACCATGTCCAACCACCTCCCGATAGATATCTTTAGTATCAGCTTCTGTTCGTTGATGTACAATATCTGTATGTGACAATGGTAAACTCCATAGACTAAACATACAATTCTCCGCGGAATTAATGAAACAAGGATCAACATCTACATCCGTGGGATTGATTTCATAAAACCGCGTCAAAAAGTCCACTTGAAAATTCTTCGCACTCGAAATGTGCACAATTTTGAATTTAAATTCAAATAAATTCTGTACTATATTACCATAACGACCTAAATTCTTCGGATTACGTAACATGTGTACGAGAGCATTATTATCTGTAAATATAGTAAATTCGTTACTCAAGAATGAACGAAAGCGCATCACCGCATTATATATGGCAAGTAATTCCAATTGATATATTGTTCTATTAAAATCAGCGGGTTTTAAAGTCTTACTGAAAAACCAAACTGGTTTCAACAAGCCCTCGTCCGTTTTCTGAGACAAAATTGCCGCTTGAGATCTCAACGTAGAATCTACATGCAAATAAAATCTTTTATTTAAATTGGGGATGGACAAAATAATCTGTTCTTCAAAAGCTCGCTTTATTTGCTCCAAACAAGAATCCTCTCTGGGACCCCAAACAAATTTCTCACGTGGAGAACGCATTTGCGATAAGGGTTCGATAAGGCCCGCGAAGTCATTACAGAAACGAGAATAGAAATTTAAAAAGCTCAAAATCTTCACAAGGCCACGTCGGTTTTGAGGGGGTTTAATATCCCTAATTGCCTGTAGCCTTTCGGGTAACATCTTAATCTCACCATCCTCGATCAAGAAGCCTAAAAATTCAATTTTTGTTCTCAATATCTTACATTTGTCGGGAGAGAGAGTGAGGCCTCTGTTCGAAAAACGAGAGAGAACTTGTTCAAGCATGGAATTGTGTTCCTCAATAGAACGTCCATATACGACAATGTCGTCCGCGTAGAATTCAACCCCCTTTCCTCTCAAGTCTACCAATATATCGTTAAGAGCCCTCATTAAAGCCTGTGTCCCAATGCAGATTCCCATCGGTACTCTATCGTATTCATATAATTTGTCTTGTACAGCGAAGGCGGTGAGCTGTCTACTCTCAGGGGACAGCTGGACCTGGAAGAAAGCTCGACGGGCATCGAATATTGACATAATTTTTGCATCAGAAAGCGAACTAATACACTCGTCGAGGTTCGGACACGGGACCCCATCTCCACAAATGATATTGTTCACCCGAGCGAAATTTACTACTAGCCTGGAAGATGAATCCCTATTCTTAACAAGAAAACAGGGAGATCTAAACTCAGAGAGTGAAGGACGAATAACATTATTTTCCAATAATTGTTCAATAATATGGGATAATTCCTTCTGCTGAGTTCTCGAAAAAGGGTACTGTCTCTCACGTATCACTTCATCTGATTTTCTTTGGATATGGTATACAAAATCACTAATGCAGCCTATACGATGAGTGATCACATTATCATATTTACTCAATAACCTATCTACATAAGCCCCTAAACTCTTGTCTTGTTCCAACAACTTTTTATCTATACCATCTATGATTTTCTTTCTCTCTTCTACAGTAATATCCCACTTACTCTCATCACCTGACTGTAACATACATAACAATGGATCGCCCCCTATTTCATTATTATAATCGACATTATTGACATCAAAATTCACACGTTTCCCACAGACGTTATCGTCATTTACTACATTACAAGTATCAGGTCGCGAAGAAGGCCCAGGCACGGGCTCATTTTCTAACATTGAAATATTATTTTTCTCAAAATTAGAGTCCGAAGTAACATTGGTTTTTCTTTTTAAATTTGATGAAGGCAAATGAAATGTCCTGGAAGAAAATTTTTCGCTGCAAGAGTACCTGTAACCATGTAGTCCCACTGTGTCACTCCTGGTCGGCTTAGAAAGTTTACGGCTCCTTATCTGCGGTGCCCTGGTCGCATCCAAATCTTCCCTACTAGGATGTTTACTTCCGTTGTCAAAATTTCTCTTACAAGTCCAGGGCCTACGGGAATGAGGCGAAGAATCTCCCAAGAAAAGTTTGGCGGCAGCTTCGCTCACACTCCCCTCCCTGGAAGGATAAAAACCAGCAACAGACTTCTTTTTGTTATAAGTAAGAGGGGAGGGGGGAGAAGATTTTACTAAGGGAACTTGTATTTTTGACTTGGTCCAATATAACGTGTTTTTATCAAAGTCAATACATAATCCCTCTCGACGAAAACAATCGAGTCCCAAAAGAATTGAATATTCAAGATTTTTCATCACATAAAACTTGCACTGAAACTTATATCCATCTATAACCAAGGGTAGCAACACTGAAGGACGTAACACTAGTGCTTCTCTGTTAATAGTTTTTCCACGAAAACAGTCTTTATAATTAACACAGACTTCATCTAAGTTCTTAACTTTATTAAAAAGGTTCAAACTAATTAAATTAGCCGTGCACCCACAATCTAAGGCAGAGACGACTGAAAAATCCCCAACTTTAAGGTTCACCAAGGCAACGCCCCCACTATCTTCTACAGAGCACACTTTCTTTTCATTATTTCCAACAAACGACATAGATGAAGACGAATTTTTATTTAAACTACAGTTCCGTTTTAAATGCGGACCGCCACAAAGAAAGCACGCAACAGTTTTTTGTTTTTGTTTATTTGTAAAGTTTTTATTCACAACTGGCAACCCTACTTGAGAGCGCACCTTATAATCAAATTGTTTAGAATAGAGTTCATGAAAGGCGTAATCGTTAACCAATCGGTGTAATTCACTCATAGTTTTAGGTTTCTGGTTATAAAATAACCTCCCTTTAATTCGAGGCAGAACGCCACTGGTAATGAAACTTATTAATCTCTCATCACCACAATTTAATTTAAGCAAACGGTCCACTGTGACTAGACGTTTAACAAAGTCTTTCAAGTTCTCTGCCTGGCCTTGGGGCTTATACATAAATTCAACAACTATGGATTGTATAGCACATTCCGATAATAAATTATGAAAAATATAATCTCGCGTGAGCTCCCAGGTACGAAGCTGACTAGGCAATTCCAGTAATACATTTTTTAAAGGACCTGATACTTTTCCTCTTAAGGAATACAGTAATGCCGGGAAGGCAAAACGGTCTACATTATAAAACTCATCTATTTGTTTAACAAACTCATATAACACTATAGGGTTAGATCCATCACAACTTGGTAAATTATCAAAGAAAGATCGAAGTACCAAAGCTGCGGAATTCTGTTCTAGTTTTGAAAAACAAGCATTCGAAGAAGAAGTTAAGTTACATTGCTGACCTTGCACATTCTTATCAACTAGCGAGCCAGCAAAAGGTGAATGAACACTTGGTACAACAGGCACCGTGTTTGTATTACTCACATGTGCTACGTTAACTACCTCCTGCTTAACAACAGACAACTGTGGGTCAGCTGATGTATTTGCAAGGAATCTATAGAGTAGTGACTTTGCTTCTCCTTCTGATAACTTTTCTACGACCTGTCTTTGGTCAATTGGATTCATTGTAGCATTTTTTTTCAAAAATATTGATTCGACCTTTCTTTGATCTACGTGTTCTACATTTTCATTTTCCTTAAAAAGTGGTATCTCATCCATAAAAAAGGAACTCTCGCCACCAAAAGCCATGATGAATATAAACAAGTTAGCAAGGATATTGACTAACATGTGCCAAGTATAGGGTTCAATCCCGCCTGCTTTATATTACCAATGAAGACTATAACTGACTTTAAACTTTTAAAGCATACCATAAAAAATAAAAGACTTGTTCTCTTCTTTTGTAACAGCCAAGGTGGGTAATGTTGCCATTACCGTCCCTTCCCAGAAAAACTAAATCTTTGAAAATCAGGAAAGAAAGTTTTACGTTCCCTTCCCTCTACTCAAACAAGTAGCCCCTCCGAGAAGAGTTTCCCGGGCCAGGTATGTGGTTTACAACGCCGCTTAACGCACGTAAAAATGTAAGCTAGTGAAAGAGAATGGTATGCTAAAGTTCAGCAAATAATAATAAGTCTTCAAAGGTTGCAGGAACATAACTCTACTTGATAAACAACACAAAAAGAATTCCTATAGCATTAACAAATTTTATTATTATTTTTTAAAAAAATAAAAGTAATGTTGAATCTAACAACGAATTTGTAAAGTTCGTAAAAGTTTGTCCGATTTTGAAAAATATTTTCAACTACTAGTAGATTTAAACAATTTTGATTCATGCAAAAACCACAAGAAATTTATAATTACTGAAAAATTCATCAGGCACATGTTGCATGAAGTAAAAGTCCAAGATGGCTCCTGCCTTATCACAAGACATATTCAGCATAAACCATATTTGAAATACACATATTTATATTATAGAAATTCAATACCAATATTTGAACTTTGGTTCAATTAGAATATTTATCAATTTTCTATCTACATGTTTTTTTTATATATATACTCACGGAAAAACCCAGAATAGATTTTAAATTCACAAAATAAAATATACTATACACAATATTAAATATGGTGTAACACATACCTCACGAAGAGAACAAGTGACGGGCCCAATCACTTAATTTCAAAGCTACTTCATCGGAAGGATAAACAACCAATCAAATTTAAGCATAGCAATCACATGACATTGACAAAAGACTAACCATAATACCAGATCATTTAAATTAAGAAAACACCAACTCTCTATTGCAAAAATATACTGTAGTGGAATACAGGGAGGAAAAAGGAAGGTGAATAGGTTACCAAAATAATAATAATAATAATAATAATAATAATAATAATAATAATAATAATAACAATAATAATATAGAAGGAAACAGTATAGAAGGAAACAGCGCTGTTTCTAATCTTAAATTAAATCCCTTTTTCATTCATTTTACTCTATAATACCAATGTAAAGATCACTACGGCACAACATCCCCCTCCAAAAAAAAAATTCTTCAGAATATTTTTCATTTTATACCAAAAAAACATATGTACAATACAATATAGTAATGAGCATGAGATGAAATGATGATGAAAAGGGTTAGTAGCGAATGAATGATGATGAACATGAACAATAAATATACAATTCAAGAAACAACAATTTACCTTACATGGTTCCACCACACACATTTCTGGGCTCTCTGTAGAGCTTAGCTAAAGTAGTATGCGTCACGACTATTTTATTATCATTTGTTTTGCATTTTAATGTATTTGCCGTAGGTTTAGCAATCACAGTAACAGGACCCCACCAATTAAAGGCTAATGATTTTGTAACCTTATCCTGTAGGGATGACTTTTGCTGTGATTTGATCAAAACACGATCACCGACAGCAAAGGTGACAGGAACAGTACGCTTATTATATATCCTTCGTCTCTCTTCCCAAGCTTTGTGCATGTTTTCTAAAGCTTGCTCCCATATAGTGGCATTATTAGGGCCATCAATATCTTCAGAGGAAATTTTCCACTTAACCATCAAGGTATCAATGGGATCTCTCCCAAGAAACAATCTAAATGGAGAAAATTTCAACTCTGAATGTTCAGCAGTATTCAGAGAAAACTGCAGTTGGTTTATAAAATATGCCCATTTCTCCTGTTTTCCATTCAAATAGGATTTCAGGCTAGTTTTTACTAATCTCACGTATTTCTCGACTGCATTTCCACCAGGAAAGTAAGGAGAGCTCCTAATATGTTTTACTCCATTTCCAAAGAGGAAATTCTTGAATTCCACGGAAGAAAAACACGGACCCCTATCCCTCGTAAGAGAACGACAAAATCCGAAACGACAAAAAATATCATTCAGGGCTTTGATAACAAGCTTGCTCGTTGCATTAAGTAAAGGAACTAAATGAAGGAATCGAGACGCATTATCGAGACAAAGTAGAATGTACCGGTATCCATAACTACACGGGAGAGGCCCAGCCAAATCTACGTAGTTATGGCCATTCACTTCAGAACAATATTCTGAGATCAACTGCCCTTGAGGAAGATAGTTTCGAGCCTTCGAGAGTTGGCACTCATGGCACCCTCTCACATACTCTCGAACTTCGTCGTACATGTTCTTCCAAGTGAAATACTTGGAAATTTTCTTGTAACTCTTCAAAATCCCAAGGTGAGTCCCATTAGGTAACATTGAATGATAATAACATAGGGACAAGTAAACGGGGAACCAAAACCTTATAAGGTGAATACTTCGCCTTAGTCTTTTCATACAAGATATCCTTCACAATCTTATAATCTTGGTATTCCCCACCATGTCCAACCACCTCCCGATAGATATCTTTAGTATCAGCTTCTGTTCGTTGATGTACAATATCTGTATGTGACAATGGTAAACTCCATAGACTAAACATACAATTCTCCGCGGAATTAATGAAACAAGGATCAACATCTACATCCGTGGGATTGATTTCATAAAACCGCGTCAAAAAGTCCACTTGAAAATTCTTCGCACTCGAAATGTGCACAATTTTGAATTTAAATTCAAATAAATTCTGTACTATATTACCATAACGACCTAAATTCTTCGGATTACGTAACATGTGTACGAGAGCATTATTATCTGTAAATATAGTAAATTCGTTACTCAAGAATGAACGAAAGCGCATCACCGCATTATATATGGCAAGTAATTCCAATTGATATATTGTTCTATTAAAATCAGCGGGTTTTAAAGTCTTACTGAAAAACCAAACTGGTTTCAACAAGCCCTCGTCCGTTTTCTGAGACAAAATTGCCGCTTGAGATCTCAACGTAGAATCTACATGCAAATAAAATCTTTTATTTAAATTGGGGATGGACAAAATAATCTGTTCTTCAAAAGCTCGCTTTATTTGCTCCAAACAAGAATCCTCTCTGGGACCCCAAACAAATTTCTCACGTGGAGAACGCATTTGCGATAAGGGTTCGATAAGGCCCGCGAAGTCATTACAGAAACGAGAATAGAAATTTAAAAAGCTCAAAATCTTCACAAGGCCACGTCGGTTTTGAGGGGGTTTAATATCCCTAATTGCCTGTAGCCTTTCGGGTAACATCTTAATCTCACCATCCTCGATCAAGAAGCCTAAAAATTCAATTTTTGTTCTCAATATCTTACATTTGTCGGGAGAGAGAGTGAGGCCTCTGTTCGAAAAACGAGAGAGAACTTGTTCAAGCATGGAATTGTGTTCCTCAATAGAACGTCCATATACGACAATGTCGTCCGCGTAGAATTCAACCCCCTTTCCTCTCAAGTCTACCAATATATCGTTAAGAGCCCTCATTAAAGCCTGTGTCCCAATGCAGATTCCCATCGGTACTCTATCGTATTCATATAATTTGTCTTGTACAGCGAAGGCGGTGAGCTGTCTACTCTCAGGGGACAGCTGGACCTGGAAGAAAGCTCGACGGGCATCGAATATTGACATAATTTTTGCATCAGAAAGCGAACTAATACACTCGTCGAGGTTCGGACACGGGACCCCATCTCCACAAATGATATTGTTCACCCGAGCGAAATTTACTACTAGCCTGGAAGATGAATCCCTATTCTTAACAAGAAAACAGGGAGATCTAAACTCAGAGAGTGAAGGACGAATAACATTATTTTCCAATAATTGTTCAATAATATGGGATAATTCCTTCTGCTGAGTTCTCGAAAAAGGGTACTGTCTCTCACGTATCACTTCATCTGATTTTCTTTGGATATGGTATACAAAATCACTAATGCAGCCTATACGATGAGTGATCACATTATCATATTTACTCAATAACCTATCTACATAAGCCCCTAAACTCTTGTCTTGTTCCAACAACTTTTTATCTATACCATCTATGATTTTCTTTCTCTCTTCTACAGTAATATCCCACTTACTCTCATCACCTGACTGTAACATACATAACAATGGATCGCCCCCTATTTCATTATTATAATCGACATTATTGACATCAAAATTCACACGTTTCCCACAGACGTTATCGTCATTTACTACATTACAAGTATCAGGTCGCGAAGAAGGCCCAGGCACGGGCTCATTTTCTAACATTGAAATATTATTTTTCTCAAAATTAGAGTCCGAAGTAACATTGGTTTTTCTTTTTAAATTTGATGAAGGCAAATGAAATGTCCTGGAAGAAAATTTTTCGCTGCAAGAGTACCTGTAACCATGTAGTCCCACTGTGTCACTCCTGGTCGGCTTAGAAAGTTTACGGCTCCTTATCTGCGGTGCCCTGGTCGCATCCAAATCTTCCCTACTAGGATGTTTACTTCCGTTGTCAAAATTTCTCTTACAAGTCCAGGGCCTACGGGAATGAGGCGAAGAATCTCCCAAGAAAAGTTTGGCGGCAGCTTCGCTCACACTCCCCTCCCTGGAAGGATAAAAACCAGCAACAGACTTCTTTTTGTTATAAGTAAGAGGGGAGGGGGGAGAAGATTTTACTAAGGGAACTTGTATTTTTGACTTGGTCCAATATAACGTGTTTTTATCAAAGTCAATACATAATCCCTCTCGACGAAAACAATCGAGTCCCAAAAGAATTGAATATTCAAGATTTTTCATCACATAAAACTTGCACTGAAACTTATATCCATCTATAACCAAGGGTAGCAACACTGAAGGACGTAACACTAGTGCTTCTCTGTTAATAGTTTTTCCACGAAAACAGTCTTTATAATTAACACAGACTTCATCTAAGTTCTTAACTTTATTAAAAAGGTTCAAACTAATTAAATTAGCCGTGCACCCACAATCTAAGGCAGAGACGACTGAAAAATCCCCAACTTTAAGGTTCACCAAGGCAACGCCCCCACTATCTTCTACAGAGCACACTTTCTTTTCATTATTTCCAACAAACGACATAGATGAAGACGAATTTTTATTTAAACTACAGTTCCGTTTTAAATGCGGACCGCCACAAAGAAAGCACGCAACAGTTTTTTGTTTTTGTTTATTTGTAAAGTTTTTATTCACAACTGGCAACCCTACTTGAGAGCGCACCTTATAATCAAATTGTTTAGAATAGAGTTCATGAAAGGCGTAATCGTTAACCAATCGGTGTAATTCACTCATAGTTTTAGGTTTCTGGTTATAAAATAACCTCCCTTTAATTCGAGGCAGAACGCCACTGGTAATGAAACTTATTAATCTCTCATCACCACAATTTAATTTAAGCAAACGGTCCACTGTGACTAGACGTTTAACAAAGTCTTTCAAGTTCTCTGCCTGGCCTTGGGGCTTATACATAAATTCAACAACTATGGATTGTATAGCACATTCCGATAATAAATTATGAAAAATATAATCTCGCGTGAGCTCCCAGGTACGAAGCTGACTAGGCAATTCCAGTAATACATTTTTTAAAGGACCTGATACTTTTCCTCTTAAGGAATACAGTAATGCCGGGAAGGCAAAACGGTCTACATTATAAAACTCATCTATTTGTTTAACAAACTCATATAACACTATAGGGTTAGATCCATCACAACTTGGTAAATTATCAAAGAAAGATCGAAGTACCAAAGCTGCGGAATTCTGTTCTAGTTTTGAAAAACAAGCATTCGAAGAAGAAGTTAAGTTACATTGCTGACCTTGCACATTCTTATCAACTAGCGAGCCAGCAAAAGGTGAATGAACACTTGGTACAACAGGCACCGTGTTTGTATTACTCACATGTGCTACGTTAACTACCTCCTGCTTAACAACAGACAACTGTGGGTCAGCTGATGTATTTGCAAGGAATCTATAGAGTAGTGACTTTGCTTCTCCTTCTGATAACTTTTCTACGACCTGTCTTTGGTCAATTGGATTCATTGTAGCATTTTTTTTCAAAAATATTGATTCGACCTTTCTTTGATCTACGTGTTCTACATTTTCATTTTCCTTAAAAAGTGGTATCTCATCCATAAAAAAGGAACTCTCGCCACCAAAAGCCATGATGAATATAAACAAGTTAGCAAGGATATTGACTAACATGTGCCAAGTATAGGGTTCAATCCCGCCTGCTTTATATTACCAATGAAGACTATAACTGACTTTAAACTTTTAAAGCATACCATAAAAAATAAAAGACTTGTTCTCTTCTTTTGTAACAGCCAAGGTGGGTAATGTTGCCATTACCGTCCCTTCCCAGAAAAACTAAATCTTTGAAAATCAGGAAAGAAAGTTTTACGTTCCCTTCCCTCTACTCAAACAAGTAGCCCCTCCGAGAAGAGTTTCCCGGGCCAGGTATGTGGTTTACAACGCCGCTTAACGCACGTAAAAATGTAAGCTAGTGAAAGAGAATGGTATGCTAAAGTTCAACAAATAATAATAAGTCTTCAAAGGTTGCAGGAACATAACTCTACTTGATAAACAACACAAAAAGAATTCCTATAGCATTAACAAATTTTATTATTATTTTTTAAAAAAATAAAAGTAATGTTGAATCTAACAACGAATTTGTAAAGTTCGTAAAAGTTTGTCCGATTTTGAAAAATATTTTCAACTACTAGTAGATTTAAACAATTTTGATTCATGCAAAAACCACAAGAAATTTATAATTACTGAAAAATTCATCAGGCACATGTTGCATGAAGTAAAAGTCCAAGATGGCTCCTGTCTTATCACAAGACATATTCAGCATAAACCATATTTGAAATACACATATTTATATTATAGAAATTCAATACCAATATTTGAACTTTGGTTCAATTAGAATATTTATCAATTTTCTATCTACATGTTTTTTTTTATATATATACTCACGGAAAAACCCAGAATAGATTTTAAATTCACAAAATAAAATATACTATACACAATATTAAATATGGTGTAACACATACCTCACGAAGAGAACAAGTGACGGGCCCAATCACTTAATTTCAAAGCTACTTCATCGGAAGGATAAACAACCAATCAAATTTAAGCATAGCAATCACATGACATTGACAAAAGACTAACCATAATACCAGATCATTTAAATTAAGAAAACACCAACTCTCTATTGCAAAAATATACTGTAGTGGAATACAGGGAGGAAAAAGGAAGGTGAATAGGTTACCAAAATAATAATAATAATAATAATAATAATAATAATAATAATAATAATAATAATAATAATAATAATAATAATAATAATAATAATAATAATAATAATAATATAGAAGGAAACAGTATAGAAGGAAACAGCGCTGTTTCTAATCTTAAATTAAATCCCTTTTTCATTCATTTTACTCTATAATACCAATGTAAAGATCACTACGGCACAACATGATTATTTCACTTGTGTAAGTCAAATATCACTTTGTGCCAAATTGTTTTACAAAATTTCATATACACTTGCAACCAACTTTGCTTTCTAACTATACGCTTTCTTATGAATAGGTTTTCTTGATTTATACATATTAATGAATATTCAAAATATTTATTGTTAATTCAATATGTCAAATGAATATGGTATATTGTAAAACTTACATAATCTATCAATCTGTAGGATTTTACTATTTTTTTATCTTGCACTTTCTTCTTTCTTTTCCATTTCCCTTCTATTTTCTTCTTCCAAATTGTAAAAAGACAGTAATAAACTGCATAAGAATTTTGTGTGTGTGTAAACAATTTGTAACTGATTATTATCAAAAGTTAGTCAGTGGTTAATTCCATGGACTTTGTAACCGAAAATTCACGGATTCAAACATCCACATTTGCTTATTGGTTGATATCATTAACCCTTATCCGGGCAAGACATTTTTGTAACGTAAACGGGCAACCGGGGCCTGTGAGGCCCAGTATATATTTTACGTGCAGAATACACAAAATGAATGCCTATTGTCACTTACTGTTTAGACTAGTCTACAATGTACCGGTATATATTTTTGTCAAGTAGCGAAACTTCGTGTCACGCTTTTGTAAGCCGCCAAGCAGAATAGCAAATCCGGTCCAGACATTTTTGTAGCGTGAACGGGCAACCGGGGCCTGTCAGGCCCAGTATATATTTTAAGTGCAGAACACTCAAAATTCAATGTCTGTTGCCGCATACTGTTCCGACTAAAGGTTACAATAGTCACGTGTTCAATATATAATTATGTGACAATTTGATCTAATATTTGACAGGAATTTCACTAAAGTTATACGGGGCCTCCTAAGACCCGGTTGCCCGGTTACGTCAGGAAAAGATTTTCAATTTTTTTTTTTAAAAAAAGAAAAAAACATTAGCTTTACCAACTCGATATGTTCATGATTTTAACTTCGACGAAAGATAGAAGAATTCAGTATTTTATGTCTTCGAAATATATATGGTTATTGAGAAATTTTAGAAAAATGAAGCTACTGGGCCTGGGAGGCCCCGGTTGCCCGTTAACTGATCGTTTCAGAGGAAATCATTCATTTTATTTCATTGCTATTAAGTTCTGTTGCCTAGAAAATAGAATTGTCATACAAATGCGCTTAAGTTACAGAAATACTGTATCCAGCAAAATTCTCTTCCGTATGAAACTTTCTATCACCAATATCGTAAACTAGACCTGTTATGCTGCAGTTTATGGTGAAATATGAACAAAATTATAATTTGTTTTCTGGACACTTGCTCGCCTCCAAACTTAAACTACCTCTTTTAGGTGTTTTATGAACCTAGTTTACGCAACTTTATTGGTTATTAATGAATTTTTTTATTTATAAGATATGAAGAAACAACGGTTTGAGAGAAATATCTGAAACGAAACTCACCCCACTTGTGAATTGTTTCATGAGAAACGACTTATCCTGCATTGTGAGGTTATTAATGAAGCATTTATTTATGAAATATGAACAAAGTCGACTGAGAAAGTTTTAAGAAAATCGGTCAAGAAAATACCTTAAAGAATAAAACCCACCTTGTAGACTTTTTAGGACAAATGAGTCACGTCATATTGTCAGGTTATTAATGAAACAATAATTTATGAAGTATAAAATAAAATAACTGAAAGGACTTTGAGAAAATTGCACGAAAAATATTCACCTTCATGAGTAAACTATCCGTCATGGATTCTTTCATATCAGATAAGTTATGCAGTATTGTCATGTTAGTAATGAAATATTTATTTATTAATGAAATATGAACAAAATCACCAGGTTATTTTCCACAAAATCTCTGGTAAAGCTCAATCCATAAATAAACTGCGTAGTATATGTGAATCTTTCCAGGACAAACGACTTATCTTGTATTACCACATTCTTAATTAAATATAACTTCCCAAATATAAACAAAATCACTCAAGTTGTTTTTGAGAAGATTCTTCGAAAAGAACTCACTCCAAGGATAAAATACAATTTGTGATTTTTTAAATGACAAATAGCTTATACCACAGTATGTGATTGTTAATATTTTTTTTTTTTTTTTTGAATAATAACATAATCGTGTGAGCCATTTTACAAAAAGATTTCAAGTTTTAGAAAACTATCCTTAGTTTTGGGAGTAGGAGGAAATTCGAAAGTTTCCTACAGAGTCATCTAAATACATTAAGATGAAACTTTGGTGCGAATACGTTGAATAGTACGGTCTTCAGACTAGTGAATATGTTTGCATAGGAAGTATGAACGGTAGGGCAGACATTTAGAAATAACTTTCTCGGCATCTAATGCGAATCCGTTGAAATCTTGAATTTATTTTTTCGCTATCACATACCTTCTTTTTACCTATAGTAAGAAATAATATTCTCAATGTGCAATAAGTTTTTCAAGTCATTATTTTCTTTGTATTTTATCCTTTGTAGCTTATTTTTCTTGCTTGAGGCATCTTTTCTTTTACTCTTCGTTTTTTCGTTCCTTTACTTCCTCTATTCTGTCTTTTCTTAGTTTCTTATCTACGCATATATCAATATTAATCTTTCCTACACTTTGAGTATGCTTGGAGTATTTGAAATCAATATCTTGGATACTATAGTAAATATATTGAGTTGTTGTATATGAATGGAACTCGCTAGAAATTTGATTGTCTTTCGCAAATTTATCAGAAAATGATCAGCGATGTCTATATTTACTTACACTACTATACTTACACTACTATTAGTTAGTATTCTTAACACAGAAAATAACGTGCAAATGCTTACCACATTTTTCGTGAATCTAAACTATGATGCTCCCTCGAGAATAAAAAGTAATGACGCTAACATGATATGCGTCAAATACAGTAGTACATATTATCCTATTGATATTATTAAACTGTCTTTGGAATATTCTTCTATATACAAAGATCAAAGTTATATATATTCAGAGAATATCCGCTTCGTATTAGTCGACTATTCTTGGAATATTCGCCTGCACTAATGGGTCTAACACCGTAACTAATTGGGTATCAATACTTCATTCCTATTTGAAAAGTATTATGATTTTCTGTTTCCACCTGTCTATCTTTTTATACTTCCTTTTTATTTGTATGTATATGTATATTTCGTTGAGAGGCAAACGGAGTACATATCTATTTTTTTAGTTAGGTTTCGAAGTTAGTATTCTTAAACTTTCACTTATTTACCAATTTATAGAAATATTAGAAAATTGAATTTTCCTTTGTTGTTCCTTCTTCTTCATTGTCACTCCTACTTTTCAGGAAAATGTTCTCTCAGAGTGGAAACAAACATATTTTATTGGTAACTTTGAAAAGATACTCGCTTTTCCCTAATGTTGCTAAACAACCTCTTTACAAATCATGTTTGGTTCCATAATGTACAAGGATGAGTCATAACTTTTGCAATATTCTAGTACTCAACATATCTTTATTTAAAAGAGTACAATGAAAGCAGGTTAACTTTCAAGGTATAGTCCCTTGTGTTGAACTGTCTGTAGCCATTTTCCTGTCAGTTCCAGGATTTCACGTCGTTGTCCTTAGAGACAAAAAGTTAGTCACTGCTCTTTTTACCTTCTGGTATTGGTGAAACATCGTGATTTCAAGGAGTGCGCCATGGGCCAAGACAAGTAGTAATCAGAAGATAAATGGTCAGGACTATATACTGGGTGTAGCATCAGCTTGATGCCATTAAGTTCCAGATTTTTTTTTTTGTTTCGATTTTCGAGACAAATGTGTTTCTGCGTTATCTTGCAGCAGGACGCACTTTCGATTTAACAATACATAATAGATTGTCCTAGTGCAGAATGCATCCGTTCCATATGTTCGAAATAAAGATCTTTATTGATAAAACAAACGTTAGGATCGTATTCAAAGCGAATTACACCCTCATAATTTTACTGCACATATAGCAGGAGTTTATGATCGAAACAGCTCTACTTGTTGACCGATTCTGGAAGTCAGCCCATGCTTAACTACTATTTTTGTGCATTCAGATTTTAGAAACACACGCTTTTCATCACATATGACAATCAGGTTCAGAAAACGCACATTACGTGGATTTTCAGCAGTATACTCTTCTTTGAGTCTCTACAGAGGTCAACTCATGTGACACAATGCGGTATCTGTTGATGGTTTTCCTGAGTCCGTGACGATGTCGCACTACAGTAAACTGGGACATGCCGAGTTGGTCTTTTAATCATCGTATGCTGGTGGACGAATTTCGCTCAATGGTATGTCATATGACAGCAGAATATGTTACCATAGGACTCAAGACCGTTGCTGATCTTCGACATTTTTAGAAGCTGCACGAAATTTCTGTAATGAAAGAGTTCCCGTTATGTTACTCACTGCACCTTCCCCTTCTGCATGAAAAAATTATTTAGGTTCCTGTCATAGCGTTATGCCCTAACTCGAAAACATATAGTAACAGTCAACGTATCAGACGTCGTTAAGCACTCATCATTAGGGCCGGCCTTAGCTGGTGCGGGGCCCGATTGAGAACATTTTGAGGGGCCCCAGGATTACAACTAACTTGAAGCAGGGTCTGTAAAGACAACACCTGCGTATACTTTCTTATGAAAAGTCGCCAGTAACTAAAGGCATAATTTTACTTGAAAGTGAATTTTTCTTCATTGTTTCAGTCACACTGATATGCGACAATCTTTAACCTGATGTTTTATTGACATTTTCTACTGCTCTTTATGCTATTCTTTCAAAAATCAGTGACTTCATATTTGAGACACATTGTTGACCTATTCATCACTAAAACTTACCTCATTTCAGTAATATATTAATCATAATTCCCAATCAACTGTGTTCACAGCACGAAAACGCACACAAGTCATACCTTCCTTTTTTCTCTAAAACAAACAAACAAACGTATCTCACGCATATAGGTTACACTAGCGCCCTCTTTCGATTATTTTTGTCGGTTAGTAAGGCTAGTGGAGAAGCAAGAAATGAAGAGCGAAATCTATTGTACCTTAATTTAAAACTACGATAACGTAAGCAATAGCAGCCACAGATTAAATTCATGTTTACTTACTTCTTTATTTTTACATATAACTTTAGTAGTAAACTTTGTAGCACTCATAACACAAATTTCAAGTTTTCAAAAATGTGCAAAGATAAAACAATGCAATCCTTACTAAATCAAACGTCCTGTAAACAAAAATGCAGTCAGTTTTTTCGTATCACCCTCAGATTTTCTACTATGAAAGTAATGATGATTAACTGCTGACAGGAATAGGCCTAATGTAATTTGAGGTATAAAATAAAACGTATTTGATAGTATACATTTACAAACTTATGTGTATATCGTTATTATATATTCATATACAGGGTGTTCCAGGAAACACCGACAAATTTAGCATATATGTTCAGAACCTCAATACAAGAAAAAATCTCCAACTTTGATCGAAAACGCTTAATTGCAAAGATATGGGTAATAAAAGAGTAAGAGGAATTACCAATTTCAGCTGTAATTAAGCGTTTCCGACCAAAGTCACAGAAAAACATTTTTCTTGTATTGAGATCCTGAACACACATAATAAGTTTGTCAGTTTATGCCCGGAACAGCCGGCATGTTTACTTATAAGCTTGATTTAGAATAATAGTTAACGGTAATGACAGTTTCGAAACATTTTTCTGTTTCTATGTTGTGGAGTCCTCTTTCAGGAGGAACTAACAGAAATCTCTCATCATGGATGGGTCCCATTTCCTTCACAAGGATTTTCCATCTGAAAAATGTTCTTGTGAAAATGCTCACCCTGTTCATTGCTCATAGCAGCTATTTTTTTAGAGAAATAACTCAATAGAAATGCAGACAGTGAATGAATTTTAAAATATATATTTCATCTTGTGCCTCGCAATTTTTCAAGAAGGTTCTGTACCAGTATTTAATAGTTTTTTCCCTTAAAAGTAAACCTATCGATGTCGAATTCTAGCTTCTTGACCAAACTTGACAATCAATTGTAGAATATCAAGAAACGAGCGTAAGCAAAATTTAAAGTGCTTCCGTCCATAAAGACGGCCGCAGTGGCTAAAAAGCCTGATAAGCCATAACAGTGTTTCAAGTTTGAAAATTTCGTTTTATTTGTAAAACGGATAAAGGGATGAGAAACAAAACACATTACCCGAAACCGGGAGGAAGTAAGCATCTATTTGGCGGTATGCATATCATGGCCGCCATCTTGAAGCTGGCCATCTTGTATCTCTCTTGATTTTTTTAAATAGGAAAGTGTCATGTAATATATCAAATTGGGCTATAATTTTACGAGGAATACAGTGGTGAAGTCTATGTTTCCATAAATTTATATTTGTAAGACATAACGAAACGCACATAGATATGAATTCAAAGATTTCTTAACAGCTGTATCTTTTTGAAAAGTATTCAAATCAGGGAAAATTAATGTACGCTAGAGAGAACATGGTAGGTAGCTACTTATGAAATGTATAATCAGCTTGAAATTGTTATCGACTGCAGAGAAAATGAAATGGTGATGAGACGATCACCAACCTTAAGAAGCTGATGGAAGGTGCATGACATATTTTCCATTGGGTTATAAGAGAAACCTTCATAAGCAACCACCTATTCAGTACGCACAAGTATACATTCGGTATTCCTAGCTTGAGTTTTTTTTTTTTTTTTTTTAAGATTCATACAAGGAACTTTTCCCAGGAGAGGGGATAGTGTGTTATCTTGTTTCTTTTTTTAAAGTTTTAGTAAAGCTATAATAAGAGATAGAATATGCAAAGAAGTCACATTGAGGATTATTTATTTTATATCATGTCGGTCTTGACGGTAGTACCACATAACATAATCGGTATGAACGCCAGGAATTTCACTTAGTGGGGTGTTCAAAATAAAAAGAGGGTGTGTACCTAGAATAATGATATACATTTTATATAAACTCAAAGAACGCAATATTTTTACACCCAGGGATATATGTAAGGAAATTTGGGAGAGGTTAGAGGTGTTGGGGTTGTGCAGAATACAACCTGGACATAATATATACTTTTACAACAGAAGTTGTAAACGTAAAAATAATAAATTACTGTAGCATTAAATTCAGAAAATATTTGCTTATGCCCGGAAACTTAATGCAAACTATTCATTTACTTGTTAGGGAGAGGCCATATCCTCCCTTGTGGAGTCCATGGATGCACCTGTATTGTAATATGTAGTTTTGTGTACTTGACAATTTAGAGTAGCAGGGGCATCATAACGGTATCATAGCCACTCGGACGGGGCCCCGCGAGCAGGATGGCATGTATTAGTTACATGCATTAGGAGCAAAATTAGTCATAGGAATCACAACACGCTTGTTTTTTTGGGGCCTAATATACTGTTAAAATGGCACTAAAGAGTATATTAGACTTGCGGGTAGAGTAGACGGCACTAGCACAGGGCCCCCCTTAGGCGCGGAGACCGATTGGTCCAATCGGCTTAAGGTCGATCTTGTTCATCGCCACTGTTACTGAAATCTGACTGAAAATGTTCAGTGATTGGTGGCCTACGTATTAAATAGTTCGCTCGACACACAACCTCTCGGACCATTTTGACGTTATATTTACGGTCTAACACGGTGTATACATACACCTGATTGGTTTGTGAGAGTACTGTAAGATTTATGACTCGACTTTGTATTAGGCAAATTAATGGATACCATGTTAAATAATTAATGAATTCGTGTGTGATTTGTGTATACAGAGTGAGTCTAGAAATGAAACTCTACATAAGTAGAAAAGTAGAAAATATTCTCATATGGAATAAAAAAAAAAACAATCATATTTCTAAGGTGACTTATTTCAGTTTTTGTTTAAAGACAATATTAAGTATTCATTGTTTGTAAAACGGCTGGTTAACAAGCCGAATAATAATAACAGAGTAACTACTGTCTAAAAAATGTGAATGTACTGTACTTGCACTTAAATGTAAAGCGCGTCTAGTCCTTTCCAAATACCGTTTATTGAGGAGGATGTAGCCTAACCAGGCATTCTCATTTCGAAACTGAAAATGACCAACATCAATTACATTAACATCTCGACAAATCAAGCACTGATTTCCACATTACTAAAGACTATATTAGTTGGTTACCATGTTCCTACTGAAAATATCGAATTTACTTAAGCCTTAAACTTACGGAGAAGTAATGGCACATAATAACATCTATAAGTTCAGTCAAGAGACCGGATGAAGTCAAGCATATTACCAATTTGCAGTGCATACGTATGTAATATACAGAAGACTGTTATATGTCAGACATCCCGCAGCGGCATGATGTAACATCTAAGTGGGAAAAAGGACAATAAGATGTAGCATATGGGCAACGTATGCTATGTACAGGTTTCCGTTGTGAACTTATGGATTGCGTATATTTGTGCAATATAGCGCTGTCCAGATAACGGATTTTTTCAGTGTAAGGTAAACGGTAATGATAATTAAGGTCGTTGTCCACCAGAAAGCCCACTTGTCACGATCTGGGATCGAATCAGGGACCACACTTACCAGAGGTGAACACTCTAGTAACGAGTCACGTGGCTCTTCATGATGTGGCTTAACACTGGAACATGTTAGTAATGAATTCAGGGGTAGAACGAAACTTGAGTTCCCTGTTTGATGCATATACTGACGCGAAAAAGCTCCTCTTCCAAATTTCTTCCTCCGAAGAAAGCGACTAAAAGGATATATTACATAACAAATTTACTGAAATCTTGTGTAGGGTTAAGGGCAGCTTCTGAGAAGTAAGTCTCTTTATAACGTGATCGTACAATACTTGTGGTAAATTATAAAGGAAGTCATGTTATTAGGTGATCACAAATATAATATGCACAGCATGTTAGCAGAATCAATTTTTGATATCATTATACTAAGAAGGGAGCAAGCTTGAGCGAGTAACACCCTTGTCAAGGTCACTGGACCGCAATTTAGGTTTATGCATGCTTTGAATAGTATCGTTGAATAACATACCTATACCAATTTTAATAACAATTCTCACACTTTTGTGTACCACACACTTTCTAAATTCTGTTGTTTTATTAAATTCGACATCAGTCCAGTTTTCTCTTTCTTTTCTACAAAGTTCTAGCACTTTTTTATGCTTTTTCTCATATCGGAATGCATTGTTTCGTGTAGCGAGTTCTTTTTAAATCAATATTATAGCACAGCAAACCAAGAAAAGTATTGCATGTATTTACTTTTAGTGATCTTATGTTCTGGGCAATCTAAAGCAATGTAGGAGACCACCCATATCTATCCTCCTGACAACTTCTTCAACCAATAACACAATATAAACAACTAGAGTAACTTCTTATAACAAATACAGTGACTCGTCAGATATGTAATACGCAATTTATACTGTTTGTCCAGGTGGGTAGCTGCTAAGTTATGAAATTACAAATGATTGAACGGCGGGGTCAGCTCATTAGTGTGGGGAATAATCAAGTCTTATGAAGGACTTCATTTTTATTCCATTTCGTCATATGGGTTTTCCTCTGGTGGCGTAACGGAAGTTAAAAAATAACTATCGTATAAACAATATGTTCCCATATCAGACAAGACATAAATTATGTTAACTGTCTCATTACACGAGATCTAGACACAGAGTTATATTTTATTTCATGTGGAAAACTGTTTTGCAAATTATAGGGAAATGTTACGATCAGTTCTACATATTAAATTTTGTTTCTGTCAGATCTTGGATGTTAATATGTTTCAAAATGTCAACAAACCAAATCAAACCTGTTACTTAAATGTAACCAAAATGTCAACAAAATGATATCAAACCAAACCTGTTACTTAAATATAATTTGATGAAATAGATAGCTTATCTGTACGAACGAACAGAGTTAAATTTGCTCATTACATTGGTCAGTTATATAGCATCTGACTTTTGTGTGCAGACCACAGTTTCCCATGAGAAAGGTAGATCCCACGGGCTACAGTCGCTTGTGCTCAGGTCTTGATCCTAAGGGAAAGGATAGTTTCTTCCAATACATTCTTTTCCATCGAATAAACCTTTGCCTCTTTCCCAAGGTTTTTAGTTTTTCCTTCCTCTTTGCTCCGAAGAAAAACGAAGCGGTCAGTAGGTAGCTATTTGAAATCCCAACGGTTTCCTGTTACCATCGACTACTGATGTATTTTGATTCTCTGAAGCTGCTGTTTCTCCCATGTTTCAGAAACCTAACATTAACCATAGGAGGAGAGATGGCAAGAAAGAAATAATATCATGAATGGTTGCTATAACACCAACATTTATTTCCACATACCATAAACATTTTTACATATATATTTGTCTTTCGAATATAGAGTGTAAAAGAGCTATACAAAAATCTGTTTTCAATGAGATAGAAAAATGATCTAGAGGTAAGAATTTCGTTAAAAAATGCTATATAATTTGAATTTGCACCAACAGATACATTACATTTAGAATATATATATATATATATATATATATATATATATATAGATGGATAGATATAGATACAGATATAGATATATTATCGCTAGTTATTTATTTCCAATTCTTTGAAAATTAAGTATCTCTAGTTGAGGTAATTAATTTTTACAACCTTATGCAAGCGACATGATACAGTATATATTGGTGAGTTCAGTCTGGTCTTCTCATTCAAGCTACAATCCCTACATTCATTTCAAACAAGAGTAGACCAGGCTAACACTTAGAGAAATATCTGAAATTTCTCTCTTAAACATGCCCCTGAAAGTTAGGCAAAAATGTGTAACATAAAGATTAAGAATAATTTAAGTTGTGATTGATGAAAATGTTATTTAATTTAGAGAAAAGCTCATCGTTCATTTTGTAACAGTTTATTGGTCATTGAAACTAAGATTTGACTCGTTTAAATGTCTGAAAGGTTGTGAAGAATGTAAATAAGGAAATCTGGCCATAAGAATATCATACCTTAATTGCTTCTGGTTCTATGCTGTCAGGAAATCTCCTCTGCAGTTCAGCTTTAGATGTTATAAAGCGTCCATGGGAAGATGAAACTTGACACTCGTAAAATATTCTTAAATAAGACTTGTATACGAACTTTCCGAAAACTTAGACTGAAATGACTTATTAAGATCCGTTACTTTAGATATAAGCTCGTATTGTAAAGTAACATGTCAGATTACTATTTCGACGCGTGATCTAATCGATCTGGATCTTGTCTTAACTTCATCTACTTATTAACTCGATCTGAATCTTAACTTAGTCTACTTGATAACTCATTTCTCTTTCCAAGGAAACGGTTTTTATATAATCGAGAAATGAGGTTGCAGATATCAGAGATATTTCATGACAACAACAAACTCCAGTCAGCACGTGGAATTCTTGAGAAAACTCAATTGGGACAGAATATTCTGCTGACCAAAAATCCTTAGAATCTCCAGACACAATCTCTCGGATGATTTAAATTTTGTTAATCTAAGAAATTTTTAAAACAAATAAATACATAATTCTTACAATATTACAGACATTCTATACTCAATTTTGAAAGTAAAATGCTGATCTAATGGTGATTGTTTGACAGACATAATAACCTTATTATGTGAATTCTCTTTTTAACATAATGATAACTAGGTTGCAGTATTTGTTTTTCGTAATGAAGATAATAATGCATCAGCAAAGTAAATAATTTTCATAACATGATGTTCTTATTTGTATGACATGATTTTAATGAACAGGAATAATGATGTAAATAAAATTAAGTTAAATAACATAAAATAATGTAGCTTTATCAAGAATCGAAGTCTAGTACTATAACATCTAATAATATCCCATAACAATATGATCATTTGACTTTCTTCAAACTTGTATCTTCAATATTTCCTATATTTTTAGCACGATATTTTGAATCATCCAAAATATAACATAATAGAATTACATAATATAAAATATTAAAATCTTTTCAAAACATCTTATCTCCAATTAAGAAATTGTATACCTAATGTTTATTTATTAATTAAATAGTCACTTGAAATTTGTACAAAATCATCAACATAATTAATGCACGCATAATTCACATGTCTTTATGTGGATTATGTAACCTTTTTCCGGAATTAATCATATTTAGTCATTTTTGCTTGTTAGTTTCCAAATTTAGAATTCTTTTTTCAACGGAACTGAACCTTTGCACATTTCTTTATAGATTCGTGTAGAAGTCTACGTGATTATGTACTCCTTTTATATCAAAGGCAAGTCAAGTAAATCTATAGACTATCAGTTAGCTCTAGCTCTCGTAAATCACAGAACGAGGAGAATTATTCTTCTTTGTCTTAGTCAAACAACATCGTGCAGTACATGTGTAGTAACTGATAAGAGAAATTCAAAATATACTTTTAATAAATTTCTCTTTTCATTACATCTTTGATCATAATTTCCTAAGTGAAAAATGTAAAATTTGGTTATTAGTAAATACATACGAAGTGATACTATCTCAGTTTTCTCCTGCTTCTTCTAACTGGTGGAGGTCTACATGTATACACACACAGCTATAATATATGTACATGTATAGGTGGAGAGAAATCTATCTCAGATTCATTACATGACTATAGAGAAATAATTTCGATTTCGGAAATATATAAGAGTGATCTTCTTGAATCGATATGGCACAAACGTTTCAGATGTTCAGATCAGATCCTTTTTATATTGTTATTTCCAACCAAAGGCCTGATATGTTCATGACAAATTGCTTGCCACGCTGGTTTGTATATGAGATCAAAATACATTAACGCTTTCTGCTGCGACGAATAAAGTACCAACTAATCATATTCCACTCATTGTTCGACAGGGGCACATGTGAGATGACAATGCAGACTTAGGAAGCAACATACTCATCTTTCCTCATATTACTCACACATTCAGGGTATGGGTTTGCTAGTATATATTGTCCGATGTGGTCGGAGTAAAAGGTCTTAGCCTCTAGAAATTTCCGTATGTTGCTGTCACTGGCAAAATTGCCATGAGTGCACAACAACCAAAATCATGTTTTGTTGTACTCATACCAATATGCTTTTGCCAGTGTATACTTGCAAGTCCCATACCAATATGTAGTTGCTAAGTGATCAGTGTAGTGCTGTACAATAGACTCCCGCATATTTTACTTACCGCGATAGGATCTAATTATTATGACTTCTCATTTTAAGACAGCTTGAAGTGGAATATGACCGTCTAATACTAAAAGTGACAGTGACAGTGCTCAGGCACTCACTATATGATTATTCGTTCATATTTCTGAATCAATGGAAGCCGACACACAGTAGTCGGAAACTGAGAAAAAGCGGTCAAAAATCGATTATGTCAACTTCACCGCCTTTGAAATCGGTATCAATATTTGATTATAAATACCTCTCTTGCTTCCAAACCCGGAGATTCAGGACATAGGAATGTTTTCGCTGTTTATAAACTACATGTAAACATAAACAAATAAAAGAACCGAAAAATCAGTAGAAAATGAACCAAACGATATGATATGTTTTAACCATTTATATCGTTCTGAGGTCGATGAAAGGGGTTGGATAGTATATTAGATTCAAATACTGTGTGTTTAGTGAAGAGTTGTATTTGTTATCTATTGTCGTATCACTGATATGATATATTTATTAGTATTATCGAAAAGTTAAATATGCGCTGATGATAGTAGCTCGGCAGTCTACGCTTATTCTTGCTTATCTGCAAAACAGGGTTTATTGAGTTGACCATGAGTAGTACAAACGTTGAGCATTGCAAGTAGCTGCTGCCAAGTGCAGCTGGAGGACTCAGCCCTATCTAACTACAAATGCGTGATGAGTAATGTTATTGTGATCGCAATCGAAATCAGCTATCTAAGCCTTACGAAGGAAAAAGGCATATTGCCTTGTATTTAATTTGGATTTTTGAATCCAAGTTGTAGTGAAAGCCTCATATATATTGCAGTGATAAACTATCAGTCATGTGCTGTATATTACACGTCAGTGCAGTAGTAATAGGAAAATTCTATACTGAATTTTTTAATCTTACAAAAACAACGTTATCCTAAACTAAATTATATTCCAATAAGTATTAGTGGTTCTTCAAAGATGGTGTTAATGCGAGTGCAAAACCACGAGCTTGGAGAAGTGTTAATCGTACGCAAAGTTCGTAATGTAAGTGTTTTGGTTAACTGCCTTCTAAACAAAGTTTAAATTGCCCGAAAAGAAGGAAAAATCGTTGGGTGAGAGTTTAAAAAAAAAACAATACTGCCACAATTCAATAAAATGTGGACTAAATATCATCGTGTAACATCGAGGTTTTTGGAGAACAATGAGAGTTTGCTAAATGATTGCCATGTTGAATGGTTACAACCATAAGAATACATCTCTTCTTTTGTAGATGATCAAACAAGTACAAGACATGGTCGGCCAGAAAAAGAGTTAAGTCAAAACGACGAAAATCTCATTTGTTTAGCGAAGAATATTCGACCAGTGAACTACAATACGCTCTAGAATATAATCTGCGTGTGTCAGGCAAGAATTACCATTGCAGATGCCACTAATAAACTGTTGCTTGTAAAAGATGGATCAGTTGATAGTGAAGACATAAAAGTGGAAGCACAGACCTCTACAACGTTGTTTGAGGAGGAAGCGCTAGCATTGTACTTTTGGACCATCTATATCTATATGTATATCTACATCCATCTATGTATACACTATATATATATATATATATATATATATATATATATATATATATATATATATATATATATATATATACTAATCAGGGGTTCATCGAATCACTTTTGCAGTAGTTGTAATCGATTTAGAAAGGACAATTACGCATAGGACGATAGACAGACGTCTGTCATCTTCCATTGTTTCGGAATAAACTATTTTTGTCCGCTTTTTCCCAGTTTTCGGCCACTGTGCGACGCTTCATCGGACAATTCATCACCCAGCAAATATTAAGCCGTCAACATAAACCACATTGCACCTTTTATGTACTCCAGTTGCGTGCAAAAATAAATCACTGATGACACTAGTTACGAATTTCCTGATTTCAAAGCAGTCAGACTCATGACCCGATAATGACCCGAACAGACTCGGAGACGACGAAACACTGCACATGGAGAATTTTTATGATATTGTTAATGAACTACCAGTCTTTCTCTTGGATGTATGTGTGTGCCTAAACATTGTACTGGAAGATAACTACAAAGTCTATAAGAATATAAATGAGTGAGAATTACAGCAAGGATAAGTTATTTTTTTCTTACAAGGGATCGTCAAAATATAATTAAGTAGGCCCGAAGAACTTATCATGTAGAATATAAGAGATACGGCTGATTCTAAGCAGTGTTTTGTTATTTTTTTGAAAACAGCTACATTACGTCTACTATAAGAAGATGAATAAACGTAAAATTATATTTGAATTTGTTAAGAATTGGTAGATTTAGAAATGTCATACAAGTAATATAATATGCGAACATTTGAGTTCGAATAGTGGACACCACTAATCCTATAAAATGTGTAGAGCTGACATTTCGGTTAGTTCTAGGCCATCCAATCTTTCCGGATAGCTAAGTTTGTCTAGGTCGCCGGATCTATCCGACGAAGACTGAGTCTGGAAAGCAATCCCTGACTCGGGTGACGTGGATTAAAGTTGTGACCAAACTGATCCAAGTTGCAACAGTAACAAATAATTTATAATAAATATGAGGGTATTATATCAATAGTAAGTAGAGTTTTGCAAGATAAACAATCTAAACATGATATTGTGTGCATTCAAAATATAATCCAAATTTGCAGCCATAGAAGCACTTCTCAAAATCGGTGCTAATGGTAAAATTTTACATGAACAGTTTATAGTACTGAAATGGTGTTGAGGAAAATATTTAACTAAAGCTAAGAAAGTTGGGTAAAAGAAATAGAAGAAAGTGTTAAAGGCTATGTATACAAAAGTCTGGTGCCAGCTATTGATATTGATAAAATAATGTCTGGAGAGGAGAGAGAGCCTCTTGAGAAATGAAACTGAACTATGTTTCAGCATTCAAACTGAAATTGCTACTAATGTGACATTATATTCAATATACGATAAGTCTTCAGATAAAATTCATAACTTGGCTGTTGATAATATGGAAAGCCTTGTTATGTTTTGTTCGCCACATTAAACAGAATAACTCATTTCTGTATCACTATATAATTTACGCATATGGAAAATCACCAACATTATTAATCCATATTAAACTTCTAGAAATGAAAAACGTCGTCTATCGTAACGAAAAATGGCTGAACCGTTTTAAAGTATTTTCAACATAGTTAATTCCTACCTCGAACTGGGTTATTGTGATGACATCCTTATTAAAATGCATATCCTAATAGAGGAAACGGGGTGAAAAGTGTGTGTGCAAAATAGAATATCTCACCCAAGAAGATGAAATTTAGTATATAAAATCCCTATTACAAATAAATAGGCACAACCGTTTTAAGAAATTTCGTTTTTAAGGGAGGAAAAGAAGGAATTCTTATAACTTGCTCAGTATTTAAGAATGATGCCTAGAAGATTCCTAGAACTAGAGACTTTTAAAGTGACGAGAATTGCAACTTGCAAAAACGGGACGCATATGAATCGAGAAATGTCAACCTCTCATTCCCAGATTGCATTGGACGCCAGCACACAAATAACACATTCAAAAGTTTCAAGCTCTGAAGTGCATTTAAATGCTCCAAACATGTCCAATGTGAAATGAAATAAAACTTTGTAGTTTAATGTCCCACAATTACGCAGTTCAGGTTAGACTAGAATAACAATTAATAAATGTTACTGGTTGTAAAATTAACTTTTGTGCTCTTTCTAGAAATCGAACACAGGACCACATGTGCTAGGGACTAGACCAGCGGGTATGGCTGTATAGTCTAAACATTCCCAATAAATAGGGTCTATTAGTACGACAAATAGCTGTGTTTACAATTGTTTTAACGACAGAGATTAGAATTACTCTGATCATTTATATTTTGTATAACGCTTACGAGATACTGTGTTCATATTTTGCTTAAAAACGGAATATTAAGACGCCTCGTTTGAGAATCAGAAAAGAATGGAACATCTGGTTACTTTAGGCACTTCATATTTCATTGCCGTTTAGAAAGGTAATATTATTGATTGTGCTGAAAATTGTGGAAAATTGTCTCAGATTGCTAACGATTTTCGTTCTGATTGTAGAACTGTGAAAAAGTATGGATGGATGCCGCAGAGAAGAGAAACACAGAATGAACTAGGTCTCAAAACCCAGGAGTAGAAGACCTGAGGCAGCACCAGCGGCCAAAGATCAACTTCTAGTTGAATAAGTACGAAACCATTCTTTGCGCTATCAATCTGTCTTCAAAGACAAACCAGTTGAATTAAGCCGTTTACATGAGATGGTCATGCTCCACCTTATTGCAACTACACTTCCATCACTCCTCACGTCAAACCGTAAGACGTCAGCGTCCAATTCAGAAACAATATAAAAAATTAATTATTTTTACGATATCTATCATAAGACATATTTTCTATGCTGCATTGAGAGAATGAAATTATTTCCTCCATCCTCGATTGAGTCTGTATCCAATCGTTTAGGCATGACTGAAAAGCGTCTAATATATGTGTCCTATATCCCATAAAAACCGAATATTCGTTTACGAAAATTATCTTGGTATTTGATTGGTAAACTAAATCCATTCGTCAATTTTTGCTGAATTTAACTGCATCCAGGGTGAAATATTGAAGACCTCAAAGGGAGTACGATATTGCTATAAAATCACACACACACACACACACACATATATATATATATATATATATAGATTTAGATTTAGATATATCTTGACCAATGGTATCGCGGAACACGTTTATTTTTTAATTGTGGATTCAGCCTTAAATTTTTGACAGATTTTAATCTCATGGAGAGGGGTGGAGTGTTTAGGAAGCCAAAAACAAGTACACGCCATATTGATTATTTTATTAGCATCCTATTATTTCAAGAATAAAACTTCGAAATTTTGGGACTTACATCGTTTTCCAACTTATATTTGACTGATTTCAACCGGAACCACCGGGATTATTGGGATACCCTAAAGAAAGTAGACACTAGGTTTTATCGAATTCCATTCATATGTACATATTTCCCTCGAGAATCTAATTTTCTATAAGTTAAAATATGCAACATAGGGAAGATTTCATTTCCTTTTACTCCTTTGCTTTTGATAGATTCTTGTAACATCTAACGAAAAGTTATTTCCAAAGATTAATGGAATTCATATAACAAATTTCATTAAAATCTAATACGTTTTACGAGAGTTATAGTAATAAGTAAAGGGACTGAGTGAAAAATTCTGGTTGAATTAAATAGTAGATACTTCTACTTTGTTTCAATTACGTGTATATTTATTTTCGGATGTAAGCTTATTTCTATATTTTATTAATAGAAGAAAGATCTTGAACATAATTAGTGCTATACTAAAATCACAATTGTAGCCTGATACTATTATATTAGAAAATAATAGGAGAGAAATATAACAGGATGAAATCAGAAATACTCCTCCAATACTACATTAATACCTCTTCCGTCAACAAACAAACAAAAAAAAATGTATACTTGCTGAAGATTCGAACATGAGTCAGGTAGCCGGCAAGTAGGGACGTTTCTCAGTACGCAAAATATTCACCCACTACATTTTCCCGGTAAACATGAAATACTCTAATGACTTTTATATATCTAGACATTGCGTGGAACTTACAATATAAAAGTTTCCCTGCTTTCCGTACTTATTACACTATTTGGATCATGCATTGTGCAAGCTGGAAGGTCAATAAAATGATTAAACGAATTAATTTTCTCAGCTCCTTCATTGCTTTAAAGAAGCAAATTATCCAGCGAAACACATGCATCTTTTAATGTGATAGATAATACCTAAATTGTACTGAAAAATAATTAGCATTTGAAATCAATTTTAGCGTCCCTTTCAGCATCAGGGCTATGTGAGACGAGGAACTACAAATTAACGTGGGATTTGAACTACATGAGCACCCACTGGGAATCTATTTCAGGTCTCCCACGCAGAAAGTGTGTATACCAACCATATAGCTATAAGATAGCTCCTCACTAGCGAAATAAGTTATTTTTATAATATAATTGATCTCTTTGCTGTACTACAATTCCTTTTTGTCTCATTCAGTGAGTTGTAGCTTATAACACGCAATCTATGTACAAGTGATCAAATCAAGGGAAGAAAATGGGTTTATCATTCTATACTAATGTCTTCAGATGCTCAATAGTTTAATAAATGGATACCCTTATTTATTTGCTTGCATATACCGGTCATATAATGCATATCATCTGCTTATGTGTCTTATACATACCGATCTTAAAAGATATTAAAAGAATGAAAAACTTATTTCAATTTTGGAAATTATCGTAATATATTCCAGAAATGAATTTCTATGACTTTTATTCATAATTAGAAAACAAACTAGTATCACGCACAGAGAAATGTAAGGAAAGGCTAAGATGTCCTTTTGACGGCCGAGAACGAAAAGAAAATTTTTGTCTAGTGTAAGCATCAAGATGGAGTATGCAAACTGTTCAATAGATAGAGGTTCAGTTCTTGAATGAGCTGTTAGCTGAATAGGTCCAAAGAGAGTGGGAGACTGAGTGAATCGATAGGGTTATGTATTTGTCTCTCTCTCTCTCTCTCTCTCTCTCTCTCTGTATGTGTGTGTGTATGTTTGTGTGCGAGTGTGTGGACCTGACTTGGCTCGAATGAGATGAAAGAGCAGTCTGGACACTGGTTCTAAGAACGCGTCTCTTGGGGCGCCAAACGTCCAGTCTCTATCACTCTATAAGTTAGAGAGAGGAAAGCGAAAATCAGAGGGTCAAAGGAAAAGAGAAAGACATAAGAGTTCAGAGAATGCATGGTTGAAAAGCTCCCAGTAGTAAAGCCCAGACGGTATTCATTACATTTGAGTACCAACTGTGTAAGAATTGCACGCTTCTTATACGCCATGTGCCTTCTAACGCTGGTAATGATGGTAGAAAGGGATTTTTTTTTATCTATGCAATTGCTTAAGTAGAAAATACATCAAACACCGATGAAAATTATTTAAAATGTAAAATAAGATAATTCTAACAAATACAATTCAAAAATTACCTTAAATTCAGTTATTAATGTATGATCCGATTTAAATGCTTTGTAATATAAAAAAGAACAAATATAAACCATATTAAGATTCTGTATTTCGAAGTACTCATACAAAACTTATATATGATCATATTTACAGTCAGTGTTTCTTCCAGACCTGCTTTTTGGGGGTCACTGACCCCCCTCCCGGAGCTCTGATAGTGCTCCCCTGGAGCAGATCAAAATATTACGTCTATAATATAATAGTAAATAGAATAGTATCAGCAGTGCCTCCCCCCCCAGAACATTGTTTGTGAATAGTGTTTCCAGTGTCATACAGCGTCATAACCTTAAAACACATTAATTTTTAAAGAACGCATCACCACTTTTGGAAGAGAATGAAACTTTGAATTAATTCGAATATTTGGTGCAGTCAGCGGCGTAGTGAGCATTACAAGATAGGGGGGAGTGAAACTTGAAATTGCCAACTCCTGATTTTAAAAATGCCAAGTCTTGGTGTAAAAAAAAAAAAAAAAAAAAACTTTCAAAAATTATAGTCTCACTTTTACCAACTCTACCGAAAACTTTACAGCAACCTTATTTTCATATTCGTCCCATTCCGTGCCCCATCTGAGATACGAATACGAACAGCCCCCGGTTTCGAGTAAAATTTCACACCTCAACTCAGAATCATTATCATCTCCCACGATGCACAACTGTTAATTTGACAACTTATTGCTAGTTTAGGTAATCTGCTCCAGTCAATCCTCACCAGAAATGCGCAGATTTTTTCTCTTCTGTCCTCCAGTTTCCCCCCACTTCGATTTCATAATTTCGCACTCTGATGAAAATTATTAAATACCGGCAAGGAAAATACTAATATATAACCTCCCTTTTAGGTGCCCCTCCAACCACAAGCCCGGGGCACGTGCCTCGCTTGCTCCAGCATGAGCTACATAAGTAACATACAATGGTTACGAAATGCTTTGACTTATAAATACTACAAAGAAAGAAAGAATTGCAATTTTTGTTTTACTTTCCGAAAGATCCAACTACGTGATTAAAAATAAAGTAGGAAAGGCAGCACATTTGTATGTAAATGAAGTGAAACACACACCGGTCTATGCTTTCACCCAGCAGACGTAATGTTTGGCCCCCCAAAATGTGACTTTTGGAATCATGCACTTAGGTTCATAGCGGAAGCGACAGAACGACTTTGACTCATCCATTGTATCTTTCGTCCATCGAACAAACATTTCCAGAAACCTACTGTGCCCCCCTGTGCCGTGCCATGGAAAATCAGCACCCGGCTCGAGAGTATACGACGGCGTCCTCTTACATATGAGTTAGGGCGACAGATCATCCGCGAAGCGCCACCATGGTTGGCGCGAAGCGTAAGGAAATTTTCCAAAATAAACCCTGCTTTTCCTTGATTTTGAACACCTTTTATTACCTTTTTCTTTCCATTTTATATATGTGTACATATATTTTCCTAACATGAGTAACATTATAGGACCACTTCCTAAAGCAGAAAGAGGATTTAAATACATACTAGTAATATTCCAAGTAATTTTTCCTTTCTCTCGTTTTCTTTCATTATCTTTTTTCATTTTTCTCCCCAATTTTGCGCCCCCTTTCTTCGGCACCCGGAGCTATCGCCCCCCGTTATGCAGGGCACTGATGATACCATTCCCGAAACACACTTTTGTTCAGTTCTCCCTACTCGAAAAGCCCTGTAAATAGAAAGTCTTACTGCAAAACAGAACTGAAATAAGCTATTCTTGTCCTCTATTTTAATATGATCACCTTTTGTTTTAAAGCGAAAGGTTTATTCACACACAAAGCATACACGGTTACACATTACAAAGTATATTCACTCTGGTGTCAAAATCTACTTCCCTTTGACATTTTACAATTGCATACTGTACATAGTAAAAAGTTTATACTAATAAACCTGCCATGTTTTCTTCATAGGAATACGGGACATCTTTGACCCCTCCCCCCAAACTTTCCAACAAAATTCAATAAACTGTACCTCTGATTATGAATACTGTAACAGTATAATAGGCCGCGGTGGCTCAGTGATATAGCGGTTACTTCTGGTGCATGGAGTCCTTGGTTCGAAACCAGCTCACTTCCAGTGAGCTTTGTACTGGAAAAACACTGTGTGCGTGAGTTTCTCGGGGTTCTCCCGTTTCCTCCCACTTTCTTCATTCCACCATTTCATCCATTTCTCATCATCACCATCTTCTTTAGCCTAGCCGACATTTATTTTTTTCAACAATATAATAGGCAGAAGTTCCCTAAGCTGCAGCTACTTTTCTCTCGTCGTTCCCTGCAATTAACTTTACGGACTGAAGATGTTTACGATCCAACTACAATAAAAATGCCTTAAAAACTTAAGATAGTGTCTTATAAAAATGCTTTACAGAAAAACAATATACAAACGGTTCTAATCAGTTATACAATCTACATTCAATATTCTTCGCGCGTTTAGCAATATTTATTTACATGGTAGTATTTGCCAAAATTACGTTTGTCAGTTTAATCTAATGAAAAGTTGATTTTTCTCCTTGTGTCGTGTATAATTATCAGCACCAGATTTACATATTTCTAAGCCCTGGACCAAGCACAATTCTGTGCCCATAACCTCTCAAAAATATTATAATTCTTGTTACGGTACTTTATTTAATGTCTCTCTGAAGAAGAAGTCACTCATCTTTCCTGTGCTTGTACATGTAGAAACACTCAAAGCCATGTTACCTTTTTTTTATGTTGGAGAGTGTCCGATTTTCCACCAGGTACAATGTTAAAAGCAGTGTTGCAAATTTCGCTCGCTATCAAGTCGGACAGGGTATTGTGATAACTTGATCAAAACTGTTACATGCTACACTTTGTTGTTCATTCACATTATCCCAGCCACTTCATTACTTTTCGAATAAGCTTATATTGATAGCAGAAATGGGATGGAATTAAAATATGGGACATTTGCCTGTCCCGATTAAATTTGTTGAGACGCGGGATTCTCGGGCCCGAAATCGGGACTGTCCCGTTTTTTACGGGACGTATGGCAGGCTTAATACTAACCAGTCACTGCCTTGTTCTTGTTTTATTAATATCAATTCTTCCAGTCACTACCTGTTGCCTTGTATACGCTCTTTTATCAAATGCTTTTGCGTCAATTCTCTACTTGCCACCGAAACGCCTCTTCTGTCTGTCTTTGCATGCCAACTCTATTCTGCTTTTGTCAGTGGTACAATTCCCGATTTTCATTAAAGATTCTACAAAATGTTTACGAATATCAAATGAACAAAAGTCGAGCGTAATCACTTGCAACAAGTAAAGAAACTTTAAACGAATATATCAATTTATTTCAAGATTGGAAACTACACAAAATTTATGCCAAGTCTATAGGAGAACTGATAATAATTTGTAGCAACTGGGTACCGAAGAAAATGTTAAACCTACTAAGTCAATTGAACAAAACGGCATTCTTCAAATTGCCAACTCTGTATTTTAATTTGTCAACTTGTCAAGAGATTGGTAACTTTGGGGGGGCTCCCCCTTAGCCCCCCTTAACGACGCCCCTGGGTGCAGTCATTTAGTTTTGGGAGCACTCTCTCGGAAAAGATAAAAATTTCAAGGTTGCAAAACGCACGACAAGGAGTAGTGCTAATACTTTACAAATTTTGTAATAGGTTACTTGAGAAGCAGCCACTCACTGACGACTTTCTAAGATATCTTATGGTAATATCAGGAGGTTGATTTCAGATACGTACACTGATGTCCTTTGCAAATAATACTTGCAAACCAGAATTGTGACCTCTCTCGTTCCTACACAATGCCATAGCATAATGTACAAATTGTGCTACTTTCTGTAACCCTCATTGTCGAATTTTATAAGTAATTTATATTTATGCCAAAAGGCTAATTCCAAACTATTATGTGTCCTCATTTTCATCATATCAATAATCTTGGAGAGTATGTGAAATATGTGCAACCACTCTTAAATATGGAAAGACAGGTTGCATAAGAATTTGTCATAGATTTGTTTATTTGACTACAGAAGTAAGGAGTACGTGTATTTAGTTAAGACTTAGATCACAACAGTAAAGGAATATCATCTCTGAAAAGATTCTGATTCTAAGTTTCCTATTTCTTGTCTGACATGTTAAGGTAAGCAGTGAAATGTGTATTAGTGACATTGTCGGATTGTAAGTTCCTTGCCTCAAAACTTGTGAGGTTTGCTGCATGTTAATCAGAATGTTGCACGTTTCTCACAATTTAAATTTTAGTTTGTAATTATTTTCCTCATTCCTGGAAATTCAAGTCGAGCCAACATGGAGATATCTTTTGGAGACAAGATATCGTTTAACTAAATGATATTATAAGTTTCTCTTGTGATATCCCGTTAGTGAGGATTGATACAGTTGCCAATTATTTTATAATTTGTGTTTAACAAAGCTCTTCTTATATCGTTATTTGCAATAGAAAATTCCAAATTATTTTATGCGAGACTTCATTTTATTAATGATTGTGATATCTGTTATAGCCGTAATATTTATACAGAAAAGATATGCGGAGTTTTAATTGAGAAATCTTGGAGAAAAAATAAAGTTGGTTTGCTGGGAAATGGGCAGAAAATCAGGTATAGACTGATGACATGATAGACAGATTATTATCAAATATTTTGGCTTTATGCAGAACAAGATTTACTCAGGAGTTAACCTCTGAGGATTTTATTTCCGAGGCAATAATCCTTCTTAAATCATATCATCATCATAATCATCATCATAGGTATTCTTCTGTCAGTGCCAGGTCATTTGCTGCAACCGAGAAGTGTTTAGGCATTGCTAACTACCCCATCCTCATGTAGTATTTTTGTGTTTTAATACAATCCAGGAACTGGAGCCTCTGTCGTCCCCTCCTTCTCTTTCCTGTCACCATGCTATCTACGTGTCGCTAATGATTTAAATCGTATGATTAATTCCACATGATTACAATATATTTGCAAAAAAAAAAAAAAAAAAAAAAAATTCAAAACCTATTTATTCAGAAAGGCATTCTATATTAGTTTGAGGTTTTACTGACTTCTGTAAAAATATGTTTCTCTTAAAATAGAAGGCTTTTATGATGCGTAACAGTGAAAAAAAGTCTTATTTCATCAAATAATAAATGTATTGAGGAGTCTAGATTCCTTAAAGTAGAATTACCTGAATTTCAACTACTAACTAATATCTTCAACTTCAACTTGAACAATACACTGACATCTATTTTTTCACACAAATGACATTTCCTCCTGAAGCAAAATGTTTCTTGTTGAGAATGATGTCACTATATTATTATTTCAATTTTTTTTTTTAATTTGTCTGACACCTTGCTATCAGCCATTAGTGTTTACTTATTCATAGAGGGAAAACGATTCTCCCTAGCACAATTTCGAATCTCTGATCTTTGGCTCAATCAGTTTCGTTTTTCTTATATTTTACCATTAGACTATCAGCTCTGGTGCTACCAGGTATTATTTGCATGTTTAGATACCAAAACTACTGTTGCTCCGGGATTTTGATTAAACATTTGTCCTAGGGAAATTAGACAAAAAAACGGCCAAAACTTCTAAAATATTCCGAACAAACTTGATTCATGTGGAGACTTTTATTTTGATGTATTCAGTATACTCTGGAAAGTACCCTTAATTATAGCCGTTTTTTTTAGGAGGAACGGGAATATTCTACTTTTTGAATAAATTATCTCGAAAATTATTAATTGTTTGAGGAAACTTGTGGATTATAAAATTCTATACCGAAAAGATCCTGATATTTTTGTTTTTCATAGAATCGTTTCAAAAATACAGATTGCATTATATCTGAACAGAAACAGAGTGCAACTTTTAGTTTGAGACTGCAAAAATACTTAAGAATAAGCATCGGACGGGGGAAAAATTGTCAAAGTAAACGGTTAACGTTTTGAAAGGCAAGTTCATCTGTGATCAAGCCTATCTCTCGTTCCTCCTGGAAATGAAATAGGAGCAACTTTGAAACTTCAATGATTTTGCTTCCATTTTTGCCACAAGATTCTACTAGGAAGAATAAATAAATTTTATTCGAAAGATTTTTCTCTATTTGCGATAGATGGCACCGTAATAAGTAAAATCCAGCCTCATTAAGGTTTCTTCAGTTGATACCTTTCTATTCCGGGAAAAATGAAAAAAAAAAAAGCAAAAAAAAAAAAACCGAAAGAAAGACAAAACTCAAAAGTTATGACCTGTATTTTCGTGGGTTTTCATGGGGACTGTATTTTGATATTTTCAACATATCCTAAAAGATACCTATAATATATGTAATTTTTTGAACACTATATTGGAGCAGTAGGACTAGTCTATTTTGCAATCTATTAAACTATCAAATTTTTGAGTAAAATTGATTTGAGAAAATTTGTAGTTTATAAAATTGTACATAAAAATATCTTTGCACCATTTTTCGTACAATTAATTATTTCTGAGTAAAAAGTGCGGTAAAGTTTTAATATTTGTTTTTTTTTATATTATTATTTAATAACCTTTCTATTAATATACTCCAGTTCTTCAGTGTTGTAATTTCAAAGAAGCATTTATATGACATTAGGGAAATTAACATAATAAGTTATTGTTGCAATAGTCTCAACGAAGCTACTGACCATTTATGTAATTCAATATATTCTATGTTAAACGAACATGTACCTAAGAAATCAACTGTTTTTTTAAGAAACTAATAAGATCAATGGATAGCGCAAGAATAGAAAACACTAATGAAATAACTAAATAAAAATGTCAAAGCTGAAAGAACAAATGATGATGTAAGGTATCAAGGATACTCAAATCCAAGAAGAAACGCTTAAAAATGTAATGAAGCAAGTAAATCTTATTATTCAAGCCTAGAAAGTAGTATTTATAAGAAGTGCACACACACACACACACAAACACACACACACACACACATATATATATATATATATATATATATATATATATATATATATATATATATATATATATATATATATATATATATATATTAAGTTTTAAAAAATCTCATGGTAAGCAAATACCAACGCAAATAAATTATAATTGTATGCTAATCCAAGACAGTGAAGATGCCAGAGAAGGGGCAAGGGGGCGAGCGTCCCCTGGTGGATACTTCTGCCCCCTGACTGCTCCCCAGACTCCTACAATCTTAAAACATTGTTTAATAGCCGCCTCGTGATATTATGGACCTGAGGCGCCTTTTAGCTGTCTCTTGAATCATGTAGTATTTGGTAGTCAAGTGTCACCTTTTCATTCTCCTCAGCTGAAGTAACATTGGCGTCATTTATGTGAAAGTTCTGAGCGCCACGCTCACCTGTCGACTGACAGAGCGAGTGATTTTCTCGAGATAATGGACAACAACAAGGAGCAGATTTAAATGTGGCTTATTAAGAAACAGAAAAAAATAATAGGATATGCTATCTGTGAAGTCCCAATCTATGCGAAACCTGGTCAGCATTTGCTAGATGTATAATAAGTAACACCAAGATAGTGATAAGACATGGAACAGAACAGTGTCTTATTAGAAATACCTATATATCGAGAGACTTAAGTAAAGTGTTTACACTAACATTAATAATAATAATAATAATAATAATAATAATAATAATAATAATAATAATAATAATAATAATAATAATAATAATAATAATAATAATAATAATAATAATAAATAGATAGATAGATAGATAGATAGACAGATAGATAATAAGATAAAAATAAAATGTATATACAATATAGGCAGAATAAAGACATTTTTATTTCCTTTCTCCAGTGCTAAAAGTCATGTACAGTTATTGATACATATTGTGCTGCTTCTGTTAACCCATCAGACAAAATGGAGAAACTTAGCATCCGAATTTTTTCAAAGATCATATTACATTGATGCTGCAAATCAGACCCTTAATTACTTAGTAGGTAGACTTACTCCTTACTTCTATAGATAAGTTAATAACTCTTTATCAATTCTTAGAGTATAGAGTATGCAGCCTATTTTCCTTTACGTAAGAGTGGTCACATACTCAACAAGGCGTTGATCGCGAGGATACGATAATATCCTCTGCAAATAATAGTTCCAAACAGGGATGGAGACCGTTGTTGTTTGCGCTCAAATAACATTACAAAAGAGTACTTTTGGGTGATGTTCCCATGTTGTCTCTTACTTCGGTATTTGATATTTCGGTACACGTTACTTTCTTTTCCTACCGCTTATTTAAACCTTTCTATTGATACCAAAGGCATCAATGAATCTAATGAACCTGTCCTTGATTAGGATATTAGGATAAGACTAAATCTGAATTGCAAATTATAATCGCGTCAGTTCTATAATTCGTTTGTCGTTAAGAATTTTTTATAAATTATAACTTGTCATCAGTTTCAGAACTCAATTTCAACCGAATGCAGTTCAAACAAGATGCTGAAGTAGCGCTTAATCACAGTATTTCAAATTCAAAATCAGAAGTGCAACAGTGACTTTTATCCAGTAGTGCTTGCCCTATAGCTTTGAACAACATCACTTTTTTTAATTCAACTCAATCACCTAAGAGTTTTCCTTTCTACCTCTGTTCCAGGCCTCCATGTTAACGTCTAGTGAGTTCACAGATAATGCAAACCTTTTGTTTAATAATAGTTCTGAGGTACAGAAGAAAAGAAAGAGTCATTTCCTGTTATGAAATAACTTTAATATATGCTATCTTACCATTTTAATTTGCTCATTTCATAGGAATACTTAGGTTTGTATTTTCGTTTTATCAGGTAATTTAGGGAATACTGTGGCTTCATTAATTAAATTATATAACTAAAGTAACGGGAACACTGAATTCGGACCATATTTTTCTTGCTTGAAACATCAGCAGCATTTATTTTCAGTTAACATTACTATATATCGTATGTAGTAGGCATATTTCTGGCATGAATCGAAAGGTGGTAGGAAAAGTTACCGGTGAGAGATCTCTGAATTCATGAAGTACAGTTATGTTTACGTTTTTTTTTTTCGCCTAGTCGTATAAACGAAAATGATAAGGTCACCATTCTCGTTTGTAACAAACTTGCAGAATATATCATTACATCATATATGGTAATCATCTCAGTAGCATGACTAAGACACTCAAAGAAAAGTAGCGATGATGGTTGGTTTAATCGAAAGCGTTATGATTTGCACTTTTCACAACGTTATTTATGCGCAAACGAGAATTATCACCGTTTTATTTTGAAACTATTATTTGCAGAGGACATTAGTGTGCATCAGACGTTGGAAACAACCCTTGGGGTGAACGCAAGACACCTAAATCTTGACAATGAGTATGAGAGTACGGTGTCCCATATCTATCTATCTCTTTCTTTCTCTCTCTCTCTCTCTCTCTCTCTCTCTCTCTCTCTCTCTCTATATATATATATATATATATATATATATATATATATATATATCAAAATTGGCAATACTTTTGCATTTTTCGCCGTTGTACTTTTTTCAATCATGGATTCGACACTAATGTTGGTCGTTGTCTATTTTATTTAAATCACACTCTTTCCACTCCCCTCCCTGCTAAGGGCATTTTATTCACGTAGTACTTTACCTCAGAATCAAAATTGAAAGAAGAGAAAAAAGGAAAAAAAAAAGTATATTCCATCACCAAAAAATGAAAAATAAAAAACAACTCAGTGTCTGCACAAGTTGTCACTGAATGTCCACAATCAAGTAAAGTTCTGGATCGGCAACTTCAATGTTCTTGCCTCTCATCGCCGGTGACAGGAAGCCTTGTTGTGGAAAGTGTATAAAGAGGAAAAACACTGCATGTTAAAATATCTACATGTCCACAGTGTGTTTGGTGAACAATGACGAAAGTCATGGATTCGTCTGGGGGGAAACGCCAATCGAAAAGAGACTCACAGTTCACACTATAGGGTGCTCCATGCATTTTGTGAGCAAGAAAACTATATTCAAGCTCTCGAGGTTCTTATCCTCATTGCATGCTAATGGATCTAATAATGCTACTGATTTGAGTAAACTCCATTATACCTTAGATAAAAGTAATCTACTTCTAACATGCTAGGGATGGAGTGGGGGAAAGAGCACACGTAAAACGACATACAAAATTCCCAAAACCAAAATTAAAAAAAGGAAAGAAAGGAAATGCAAGGATCGCAACGAACCTATGCCAACGGAAATGAGTTTGCATAGTGAACGGGATTGACGGAAAAGAAAATTACAAGACAGTACTGGGGAAAAAAAAGGTAAACTGGCAGCACTCATAAAGTAAAAGTATGCGTCTGAAACGCGTAGCTGATAGTTTTAGTCACGGGTAATTAGTGAACGTGGTTCCTACCGTGTGAAAAACGCGTATGTATAAGTGATACATTTTTGCGAAACATAAGTGATATTACACATTTTATTTCATTTGTGTTACGTTTTAAAGTGATGAGTTTTGTGTGATAAATATTTGTTAGTGAAGTGCAGAAACCTCGCAATAAGACCTAAAAAAAAGTGAAGAAAAAACTCTGAAGAGCACATGAGGATTTACCGCATGTGAGTACCTCTGACTTTTTTTAATGTACGAAATTCTTTCCTCTATTGTCTTGTGATTTTTTCCACGTCGAAGTGTAGTGCGTATTGCTTTACAACTACTCGAAAGGTGACTTAATCAATTCAATATTAAATTCCCATGAACAAATGTTGGAATGAGAAAAAGGAGGAAAACAGTACTAAATTAAGGAAGTAGGGGGAGGGGCTTGAAACACAACAGAGTGATTTGCAAGCAAAGGTTCGGGAAAAACAAAGGGAAAAATTTGGGAAAACTCATAGCAGGGAATTAGCAAGAGACGTACCTTGAACGCTATGGACTAATCTATGGATTTTGGTGGAGTTCGAGCCTTGCTTATTGAAAATACTGCCGGTATTTAGTTTCAAAATGGGGGTCAGATCGTTCGTCTGGGAGATAAATCTTTAACCGAGTTTTAGTGGCTGGAGTTGGCTTGCTCTCAATGGACAGTAAATATAAATTTTCATCCAGTTTAGCGAAATCTTGATACGGTCCCTGAAATAAAGCTCTCAATGGTCTAGAATCGTGTGGTTTGATGTACAAACACATCACTATGACCTTGGAGTTTAGTACGAACTCACTCTGGGTTCGTTTAGGCGTGTCTTGCAGGTCCGTAACCACGAAACATCACATACTACACATAAGCAATATGCAATCCTTGAGGTCTGTGAGGATTGTAAGTCCTACCCTGGGTTCCACGCCTTTTGACGTGGGAACAAAAAAAAGTCGACTCCGGCCACAGGTTGAGCACCATCACGAACAATGAGTGGGGGATGTTGTAGCAAGATCGACCAAAATCAATTTCTCATTTCCCTGTAAAGTACCCGAAACATACACTAAATCTCTCTTTGTGAATTAAAGGTAATCCTACTGCACTTCCTGGTATCAAGTGTATCACGTTTACACACGTTAGTAGAGTGTGAGGTTTGTCATTCAACAAAGACATGTACGGTAGGTTATGGGAAAGATCCTGCTTGAAAAATTAGCCGATACAGTGGAAACAGAAGGGAGGGAAGTTTTGACTGGCAAGTGAACTATAGAGTGCTGAGGGGTGATAGGGAAGGGAAAATGCACATTGGCTGGGGGGAAGTGGATAACTCACCTGCTTGAGAAGCAGTGGCGGATATCGGAGGGGTTGTGAACTCTGGTTAGACGGCGGAGGGTATAGGGTTCCAAGACCCCCTTCGCAAGTTTTTTGGTTCAGTAATGGGAAGGAATTTGTACCAAAAGGGTTTAAAACCGAGAAGTTTTTTGGTTCAGTAAGGAAGAGCTGGGATGGTATTTGTACCAAAAGGGTTTAAAACCGAGAAGTTTGCCAAAAAATATGAGTGTGGGAGCCAAAAAGGCGTTTGTACCGCCATTGCCTGATGTGAAGACTGATTATTTTTGCTAAATTTCCCCTTCTTATTACTTTTCTCACTTTTCCTTTCTGGGAGCGGTTTCAGTTGTCACCTCGCTGCTTAGAGTTTATTTTAGAGGCAGTATCAGCAATGTTGCCGAATTACACGCAACAATTTACACGCCGAATTACACGCAAATCGTTGCTTTTGCAACGACAACTACAACAAATAGAAACTGCACCGGAGAGGAGGGTTACCGTTTATGGGCAGGTTTTATGACCTGCGGGGAGGCAGAACAACCCTTATGCAGATGTAAGAATCATACTTCTGAGCAAAAGAACTTTCAGGCTTTGTATTCTCCCTATTAGTGGCATAGTGAACCCGTTCTTGCGACTCAAGATGCCGGTTAAACTGTAACTGCAATTGTTGTATTTGAGAAACTATATCTTTCAATGTTTCACTAGTATCCTGAGTCGAAGTAGAAAGGGGAGGGGAAAAGAACCTGTCCCAGTTTCTGTTGTGAGCCTAGTTCGTCGGCCGTTAGCTCGTTGCCTCTGCGATGAGCTTCTCTAAGGTATTGATGGGTAGTTGGGCAAATTGATGCGTGTAATTCGGCAACATTGATAATACTGCCTCTAAAATACTCTTTTTCTGTCAAATTCTTGTTCAAGAGATCTGCCAAATATTTCTTCTCGTATAAAAAGAGAGTTACGGGTACGCCCAGTTTCGGTATACGTGATCGAAAAGCACAGAAACGCGTAATTATATTTCTATTAACACCAAATTGATTGAAAAAATCCGTTTTTAATTAGCCCCACGTTTTATTTTCGAATGTATCCTTATGATCCAGAAACCAGAACTTACATGGGCAGTGGAGAGTCGACTGAAAAGCGCTAAAGAGTTTGTAATGATCAAGGGCGCCGATCCTGGGGTCCCCCCCCCCGAAGCTCATGTAGGCCCCCTATTGTATTTATGAATATACAATATTTGTCATAATTTGAATGTAATTTTTCTTAAATCCTCATACCTCATAACTTCTGCATTTGAATGCCCCCCCCCCCCAATTTACAGAGAAATCGGCGCCCTTGGTAATGATCCCAATTATGCAATTCCGAAATGCTATGAAACGAATCAATGAAATCCTGGGGATCGTCTGTTTCTAAAGCAGAAAAGGTGGGAAGCGGCGTTGACAGTAGAAGTAGCGTGGTAGTTTGGAAAGGTGGGGAATGTCTGCCTATGTCGTAACATCTCTAAATTCTAACACTTCTCTCTTATGTCAACAAAATATGCAACACAGGGGTGGCTCAGTGGTAGAGCGTTCACCTTTGGTGCTTGGGGTCCCGGGTTCGATCCCCGCCCCCGCCAAGTGAATTTTGTGGTGGACAAACACCGTGTGCGTGGGTTTTCTCGGGGTTCTCCCGTTTCCTCCCACTTTCTTAATTCCACAATTTCATTCATTACTCATCACCACCGTCTCCTTTAGCCTAACCGGCATAAGCGTGGGACGTAAAACTCAAAGATTTCATTTCATTTCATTTTCAAAATATGCAAAAAAAAAAAGCGAAAAAATGAGAGTTCAAAAAGCACAGTAGCACAGTAAAGAATCAGATTAATCAAGCATGCAGGCAACATTACGTGATAATTTGAGGAAAAATAAACCAAAATACTCTTATTATTAATAGAAGCGGGGAACCATACAATGATACTAGCAAGGATAGTAATGAGAATACTATGATATTATAATGTTTACTAATGTTGCTAATGATATTGACTACAGAGCTATTTATAATGACAATTATAGGAGCTTCAGGGCAGCTTAGCTACATACCTGATTACCAGGGGAGTTATGTAATAAAAGCTCAGTAATGTAATCTGTCACACAGGAAGTTAAATTAATTAAATTGAATATGTTTAATAATTGCTTAAGTTATAAGCTACTCATCAGGATGATGCAGCTCACTTAAATAAAAGTTAGGAGATTGAATTTTGATTTTATTGCAAAAGGGTGATGATGATGAAATGATGAATTTAATTAAAGATCCAGAGTTCTAAAATAAAAGGGGATAAATATAATTTCTAAAGCCGATCAACACATTGACCTGAAAGGTCTTGGTTTCTGACCAGTTGTATCGTTAACTGAAGGCTAACCAAATGAGACTAATAAATTAAAACATGCCAATGCAAGACTATGTATGTAAATAGAATATCAGTTTCCTTTTCCACAAACGAACCTCTTTGAGAACAAATTAAAATTGGTTTTGCTTATTCATGCTATTTTGATTGATGCTGTCCACAGGCACTGGGGTTTGATGCTGTCACTTTTGACTGGAAATTTACGACACAATTAACTGCTGGGTTTAAGTGTGAGAGTCCTTGCTTCGAACCCGCCGGAAGTCTCTTCCAGTTCTCTTCTTGGCGTTGCCTTGCAGACTAGTGAAATATCCTCGTTGCTCGGTATGGGACGTCGTGGTCCTGGGTTCGAACTGGCTGACGGCTGTCCTTGATGTCTGCCTTTATGCAACTGGACTCGTGAGCTTGAAGTCCTCCCTGGAGGTCGTCTTATGCGGTGACGTCTTTCGAGACTTGGACGTATGCCGGCTCAGCTTCTTGGACTACGGGTGCTGGCTGGAGCGACGCTCGGCACGGAGTGGCGGCGTATACACTCTAATAGATAGTCATGAACTGGACGAGTAAACTTTCTAAAATTTAGCCTTTGTACGGATGAGCATCCTTCTTTACTCAAATGGATATTTAATTTTGAACTGGTGAAAGTGTGTTTATGTGAAATCCGTGTGCTTGTTTCTGGAATTAGGTTCGTAGTTTTCTTTGAATATTCTAGAATCGCAACGCTTGTCCGGATGTTTACTGTTCCAACCAATAAATACTAATCTCTTAATTTAAAAAATTGTTTTAAAATAAACTTATAATTTAGTCCATTCTGGCTGCATGTTCCCTACACTATATATATATTTAGGCCGAACTATTTTGTAAAGCAATTAATGATCAAAAACAAAAGTTTAATGGTGGTGGCAGAAACTGTCATTTCAAAAAGGCTGGCAATTTTGCATCTAAATTTTCATACCAAGGAGCATTGTTCTCAACTTTTTCAGACAATTTTTAACAGAGTATTCGGGTTGGAATCCAAAGCCGGACTTCTTGGTGCTACCAGATGAATGTGCTTCTGTACTTTAACTGGTAAAGCACCTACCGGTAGCAAGCTACCAGGAGTTCCAGATTCGGTTCCCAGTCGAGATACTCATATTTTTCTATACATTTTCCTATAACAATAAGAACCAAATACTTCAGGGTTAGGGTTCGAGTCTTGGGACTATCCTAAGACGAGTTGAACGATTGGAACGAAACTTGCAGGATTCATAGCCTTTGAGGCTACAATAAAAGCACAAAAAAATAAAATTTACCATTTGAACACACAAAGGGGTGACGGGGGACATGACCTTCAAAAATTGTCCAAATAGGACAAAACTTATAAATTTTAGTTCGAGTAACGTCATGAGAATAGACATAATTTTTAAACTTTTCCCTATTCCTACATGTATTTGACTGAGCAGAGGAGCATGTTCCTCCATAAAATCCTATGGTTCGACTCTTGGGTCTATCCTAGAACGAGTTGAGCGATTGGAACTCAACTCGTAGGATTAATGGCTCATCAGCCTACAATAAAAACGAGAAAAAATAACATTTTCCGTCCGTACACACAAGAAAGGAAACGGGGGCATGGCCCTCTAAAATTGTCCAAATGGAAGAATACCTACAAATTATAAATTGAGTAAAGTCCTGAGAACACAAATATTTTTCAATTATTTTCTGTTCCCATTTGGAGAGAGCAGAGAGCATATTTCTCCTTTCGGCTCTTGGGTTTAGCCTAGAATGAGTTGAGAAATCGCAACGAAACTTGCAGGATTAATAGCTCTTTAGCCTATGACAGAAATGCGAAATATAAAATTTTCCATTTGCACATATAAAGGGGAAAGAGGGCATGACAAGAAAATTGAACACATTGAACAAAATTTACAAATTTTAATTCGAGTAACATTATGAGAACAGACAATTTTTAAACATTTTATTCCTATTTGGAGGGAGCAAAGAGGGCGTATTCCTTCATAAAATCCTTGGGTAGCTCTTCGTATTCCTTGGGTAGCTCTTGGGTCTACCCTATAAGAAGTTGAGCGATTGAAACAAAACTTCCATTATTAATAGCTCTTCAGCTTGCAATAAAAATGAGTAGAAATAAAATTTTACATTTCCCCATACAGAGGAGGGGCAGATGTCTTGACCCTTAAATTTGTGCAAGTGGGACAACACTTTAATTCAATTTTAATTCAAATAAGTTCCTGAGAACAGATAATTTTTTTTCTATTCCTTTTCGGAGGGGGCATATTCCTCCATAAAATATTATGGTTCAGCTCTTGGGTCTACCCTAGAAAGAGAGAAGCGAATGGAACGAAACTTTCAGATTTCATAACTATTCATCCCACAATGAAAACGGACTTTTTTTTTTCGTTTGCACATACAACGGGACACGGAGGCATGCCTCTCAGAAATTGTTCAAATGCCCTCTGCTCCCTCCAAATACGAATAGTAAACAAAAATTATTGGTGCTCTCAGAACGTTACACATTAAAATTTGTGACTTTTATCCTATTTGGACAATTTTTAGGGTTATGCTTCCTTACCCCCTTTGCATATGTAAATGGAGAAAGTTTCTTTTTTCGTTTTTATTGCAGGCTGAAGAGCTATGAACCCTGCAAATTTCTTTCCAATCCTCAACCCTCTCTATGCTAGGCTCAAAGCCGAACCATAGGATTTTACGGAGGAATATGTAACCTCTGTTCCTTCCAAATCGGAATAAAAAAAAAAAAAACATTTACGTTCCCAGGACGTTAACGCAGATTAAAATTTTTAAAATTCTATCCTATTTGAAAAGTTTTTGATAGTCATTCCTCTGTCCCCGCTTTGTATGTGCAAAGGAAAACGTTAATTTTTCTCATTTTTATTGTAGGCTGAAGAGCTTTGAATCCTGCAAGTTTTGTTCTAATCCCTCAACTCCATTTAGGCTAGGCCCAAGAGCCGCACCTTAGGACTTTATGATGGGAATATGCCCCTGTGGTCCCTCCAAATACGAATAGATTTTTTTAAAAATTATTTCTGTCCTCAGAACCTTACACAGATTATAATTTGTGATCTTTATCCTATTTTAACATATTTTGGTCATCCCCCCCCCCCTCTGTATGTGTAAAAGGAAAATGTTGTTTTCTCGTGTTTTTATTATAGCCTGACAAGCTATGAATCCTGCAAGTTCGCTCCATTCGCTCACCTCCTTTTAGGATAGAGGTAAGAACCGAAGCATAAGATTTTATGAAAGGAATATACCCCTCTGCTTCATCCAAACAGGAATAGAAAAAAAAATCTACAAATTAACACATTGAAGTGAATACGAAGCTGTATGAAAGAAAAATATAATTCAAGACTGGCAATGAGCCATGACAACAATTGCAAAGTGCCAGTTAAAACATGGGGTGAAAATTAGGAATGTTGCCAATTTGAAAGATCGAATAATGGACGTTTGGTTCACATTAGATGCAGTCCTAAATTCATACTGGTTAACTATAGAAAAAAATAAGCATATCATTGGCTTTTTGAAAAAATTTGCTATTAGAATGTGGTGTCACATGCTATGGTTTTCATTTTTTAAAACTTTATTTTAATTACAAATGGCGGATTTCAAGATGGCTGCCGTCAAGGATACCCTTACTATACCACTTGTCTCTAGGCCTAATATGTATTACCGAAGCTTTTATGCATTTATTATCATTAATACGCGGATAAGAAGCGGAAGTAAGGGACTTAGTAAGTATAAACAATTAATATGCCTGTAACTTTTTCCCAAATATGCGTATTTTAAAACTGACTTCACCATTATTTTCTGATTAAATTCTAGCCCGAAACTGTGTATCATATCATCCTATTCCTATTTTAAAAACTTGACCTTAATTCAAAATGGCTACTGCCAAGATCATACCTACCATACGACTTCCTTCTAGGCCTTATATGTATCTACATGGTTGTTCTTTCGTTAACACTCCGTTTACAAAGGGTAGTAAGGAACTTCTGCAGTGATCTCTAATAACCACATCAAAAGTCTTAAAAATTATAAAAAATATGTATAAAACGTGCACCATTGCAAAAACATTTGTCATCACAAATAATGCATACATGCTTTTTATCAGAAAACAAATCGTTGAAGTCGGAGCCAGACACTTGGGTGGTGTCCTTTGTAAGGTATTGTGTACAACTAAGAAATGCGAAAAGTATTATTACATAATTATGCTAAAGAGAAATTGAAAAGGAAGAAAAAAGAATATATATTAATATATATATATATATATATATATATATATATATATATATATATATATATATATATATATATATATATATGTGTGTGTGTGTGTGTGTGTGTGTGTGTGTGTGTGTGTGTGTGGAAGGAAATATAAAATGTACTAGGTAAAAAAACAGAAATACGTTCAATATTCTGTAAAAGAAAAAATCTTGTAACATTTTTTCGTTCATGGTAGTTGTTGCAGATTAGTTATAGTGATGATGTGTTTAGAAAATTGATTGTATTCATCGTCACGAATGAGGGATATAAACAAAATTACCTGTCGAGCTAGAAGACTGATGCAGACATGATGGAAAAGTCTTTAACACAGACTGTTATATGGATTTCAATCACTTAAGACTATTATGCTTTTATTTGCTTGAAATGCGTGGCTGATAAATTACAGGTTATAAAGAAGAGGGATTCGTACATCATAGGGTGTATCCTTTCCATAAATGGCGATCACTTTTTTTTTTTTTTTTTTTTTTTTTTACTGTTATAAAAGTCACTTTCACAAAATGTTTCTCTTCTCGTTTCTAGTTTTTTCCTTGGAGGATCAGATGATCCGATACAGGTATATAATTTTTTGGTGCTTCACAAATATATATATATATCCTTATTAATAGTTTTTATTCAAAGTATATATTTACGAGAGAGGACAATACCCAAAGTTATGTTGTCAGAATCTAAATTAAAAAATCCATTAACAGCACTCATTTCAAATAAAATGACAGCGATTTCCGATGAAACAATGTTGCGTGCTATGTCAAGTCCAATTATCAAAACACCCATCACGAACATTTAACAAACAAAGTTTTTATCTTTTGTTAACTTTGAGGCAGGAATTGTGTAATTAGCACGGAAAGATGAAGAAGTTAAGGAAGAAGAAATAGCGCTTAATAAATGTAATCCTTTTCTTGCTCCATTTACTTTGTGAAGTTTGTGAAGGAGTACAAAAGACTAATACTTTTTTACGCGATTAGGAACTATACAAGATTCTGTCGTAACGAGATCTAGGTTAAAATACTTTCCAAGATATGTTATTCTTGGCTAGCTGAAATGACCGTTCTTTGTTTTGGAGGATAATTTTATGGAAAATATCTGAATCCTCTTCCCGTTTAGGATTCATATTTCAATGAACGTGTAATGACACAATACAGAAGATACTCTACATTTGGCATAGATTTTGTAACACCCTACTAATAGAGAATACACCCTTTAATCAAATTGATAGGATACGAAAACAACTTGAGGTAGTTACTAGCTATGTTTCAAAAAAAATTTCAAAAGAATTAGCCATTCCTCCGATCCCAAAAACTATGAATTGACACTAATTTCAGTAAACGGATGTTTTATTTTTCACCTTTTCCCTTCTTCCTTGTGCCGATGGGCTGTATTTGGGCTTAAGCTACATTAGTAGGGTAACTATTCGCTTCAGGGACCTGGAAAACTATGGATTGCACACTATTATCGATTATTTTTTTAATTATTATTACACATTACCCTTTCCAAAATCCACACATTAAGGAGGTCTTACTCCCACATTTTTGTATTGTGAGTTACATGTCCACCAAATTCAGTTGAAATCGACCTAGGAGTTTCACAGTTACGATGGAATATGCATTAATACACTGTACGTACATGCATATACATTCGAGTAATGCTTTTGACATTGCCCCTGTAAATTCCCGATTCGGCTGATATTCATGTTCTTCCCTAAACGTGAGCTTGTCATCAAGATTGTTACCTAATGACTCATAAAGTTATGGATTCGGCGTTAATCTCAGTCATTAGAAATATTTTACTTTTCACTCTTTTTCACATACATCCCATGACAATGGGAGCAGAACTTTGACTTTAACGCTATCGGGGGTGTGACTAATAACAGCGACACAGGAACTTATAAATTCGACACTAATATTGGTCGTTTTTGATTGTTTATGAAAGTTACACATTCCCGCATCCTAAGGGTGATAATGGTGCTCAGCTTGGATGAAAAAAGTATAAGGAGTGTAATTGTTCATCTCAGCGACCACCAAAACTGCTAATTGACACTAATATCTGTCATTTTTGACCACTTTTATATTTTGCCCATCTCCCATTGCCCATAGGGGCATATTACCTAACCCTGAATCCTTTTTCTAGAATATGTGAATCAAGTTAGGTTATTATTACTCCAGAAGATCTAGAGTTACTCTCGGATACACTATATAGGGCCTAGTTTCACTATTTCCTTTGCTTTTCTGCATTCAAGGGCGTAGTCAAAGACCCTTGTGAACCTGGCCCCCCCACCTCTCGGTACAAACGATTTCCGCATATCAATAAAAAGTACTTCGTTTGTACCGGTTTTTACCGCAAATATTTTTGTTTGTACTGTACTGTAGTATGAGAAATTAAGAAAACAAAGTGGGGGCCAAGTTCACGCAGCCCCCCCACATTGTCCTAGGATCGATTTAGTTGGCTCATTTGAAAGATTTTCGTTTGTACCGGATTGTACCGTAGATTGTTTCGTTTGTACCGTTCTGGATTATGAAAAATTAACGAAACAAAATGGGGGCCCAGATCAAACAGGCCCCCAAATCACGACTTAATACACCGGGTACACATGATTTTTGTATGCCATATGAAAGTACTTGGTTAGTACCAGATTGTACCACAAATAGTTTTATTTTCGCTATGATAGATTATGAAAAATTAAGAAAACAAAATTGGGGGGCTGTGTGAACCTGCCCCCCCCCCACCACGTTGTACAAACGATTTAGTTGGCTCATTTGAAAGATTTTCGTTTGTACCGGATTGTACCGTAGTTTGTTTTGTTTATACCGTTCTGGATATTGAAAAATTAACGAAACAAAATGGGGGCCCAGATCAAACAGGCCAACAAATCACGACTTAATACACCGGGTACAAATGATTTTTGTATGTCATATGAAAGTACTTGGTTAGCACCGGATTGTACCTCAAATAGTTATATTTTAGCCATGATAGATTATGAAAAATTAAGAAAACAAAATTGGGGGGCTGTGTGAACCTGCCCCCCCCCCACCACCACGTTGTACAAACGATTTAGTTGGCTCATTTGAAAGATTTTCGTTTGTACCGGATTGTACCGTAGTTTGTTTTGTTTATACCGTTCTGGATATTGAAAAATTAACGAAACAAAATGGGGGCCCAGATCAAACAGGCCAACAAATCACGACTTAATACACCGGGTACACATGATTTTTGTATGTCATATGAAAGTACTTGGTTAGTACCGGATTGTGAGACAATGAGTTTTAGTTTGATTTAGATTTAGGTTTGTGGGTTAAACTGGCTCGCACAACTTATTTTTCATTAAAATTCATATCAAAACGGTATCAAATATTTTTACCCGATGTGTACAAATTTGTAACGCCAAAATTAAAGTTTGTACTCTCATCAATTTCGAAAAGGATTTTATTTTTGATAAAAGGTGGAGCAGAGCCCCACAACTCTTTTTTCCTTTCCAATTCGAATCAAAATGGCGCCATAAATTGGTACCCCTTACTTACCAATTTGTACCACTAAATTAGAACTTGTACTTCCACCAATTTCGAGAAATTTTAGTTTTGGTGGCGGGTCAAACTAGATTGCATAACTTATTTTTCTTTCAAATTCGAATTACAACGGTAGCAGAAAATTGTACCCACTATACGCCCACTTGTACCACGAAAATTAGAATTTGTACACACTACTTATTTCGACAAAATTGGGATGTAATGGAGGATCAGTATGACGTCAACTGGCCTACACAACACATTTTATTTCAATTCGAATGAAAACGGTACTAAAACTTTGTAAACAATATGTACCAATTTGTACCTCCAAAACTAAGATTTGCACCCTCACTAATTTCGCAAGAATTGAATTTTTAATGGTGAGTCAAGTAGGCTTGCACACTTTTTCTTCCCAATTCAAATCAAAACGGTACCAGAATTCTGTACCCAATGTGTACCAATTTGTAACACCAAAATTAGAATTTATATCCCAAGAAATTTCGTGGAGCGTGGCAGGTCACGTCAGACAGAATTTTGTTGGCAGGTCAAACTTGAACACACATCTTATTTTTCTTTCCAATTTTAATCAAAATTGTTCAAAAATTTGTACCCGATATGTACAACTTTTTCAACAAAAATTAGAATTTCCAGCCTCACCAATTTCGAGGAACTTGAATTTTTGATGGCGGTTCAAATTGACCCACAATCACTTTCTTTCCAATTTGAATCAAAAACCTTACAAAAATTTGTACCCATTATGTACCAATTTGAACTACCAAAATAAGAATTTGTACCTTCACCAATTTCGAGAAAGTTGAATTTTTGTTAGGAGGTCAAACTGGCGAGCACAAAACTTTTTTCTTCCGAATTCGAATCAAAACTGTACCAACAACTTGTAGCCAATATGTAACAACTTGTATCACCAAAACTAGAATTTGTACAGCAACCAATTTTAAGAAATATGAATTTAATTGCAGGTCAAATTGGCCGGCCAACTTATTTTTGTTTCAAATTCGAATCAAAACCTCACCAAAAATTTGAACAATATATGTACCAATTTGTACCGCCGCAATTAGAATTTGTACCCCACTAATTTGAGAAATTATAATTTTTGGTGGCGGGTGAAACTGGCCCGCATAATTTTTCTTTGCAATTCGAATGGAAACGGTACCAATAATGTGTACTCGATATGTATCAATTTCTACCAATAAAATTAGAATTTGTACCCTCACCGACTTGGAGAAATTTGAATTTTCAATGCTGGAGCCAACTTAACGTCGAAACTTGGCTCGCGCAACACATTTGGTTTAAGAATTCGAATTAAAATGTTACCAAAAGTTTGTGCCAAGTAAATACCAGTTTCCACTCTCGAAATTAGAATTTCCAACCTTACCAAAGTAGTAGAAAATGGATCGATCTGGAACAACCTAGGCCAACATAGAACATAAGAGAACAACTCACAAGCCCCTGGGAAAATGACCATTGTACACCGTGAGCCCACGGTCTTTTACGACCTCCATTTTAGGGGTGAATCTATTCCCTTTTATGACCACTTTTTAGGGGGTGTATTCGTTCTCTTTTACGAGCACATTTTTAGGGGTGAACTCGTTCCCTTTTATGAGCATATTTTCCAACCCCTATTCGAACATAGCAGAATATGAACATACAACAGAACAGATTCGTTCCCTCAGGGGTGAACTCGTTCTCTTTTATGAGCACATTTTAAAGGGTGAACTCGTTCCCTTTTTCAAGCCCTATTTTAACATAGCAGAAATTACATAGCACAGCTAATAAAAGAACATGGTTTATTTCAGAAATTACACTGAGACTACGTAACACACAACATCCTCCATTTTAGGGGTATACTCGTTTTCCAACCCCTATTTGAACATAGCACCAGCCAACAGATAATACGTAAAACTCGTTCCCTTTTATAAGCATATTTTTCAACCCTTATTTTAACATAGCAGAAATTATGAACATACAGCAGAACAGAGAATACGTAAGATTCATTCCCTTTTATGAGTACATTTTTCAACCCCTACGAACACATAGCAGAGGTGTATTCGTTTTCAACCCCTTAGCATAAGAACGAACACATAGCAGAGCTGATAATAAACACAACATCCTCCATTTTAAGGGGTGTACTCGTTTTCCAACCCTTATTTTAACATAGCAGAAATTACACTCATACAGCAGAACAGATAATACGTAACACACAAGGGTGTATTCATTCCCTTTTATGACCACTTTTTAAGGGGTGAACTCGTTCCCTTTTCTAACCCTTATTTTAACATAGCAGAAATTACATAGAGCAGATAATAAACTCAACATCCTCCATTTTAGGGGTGTACTCGTTCTCTTTTCCAACCCCTATTTGAACATAGTAGAAATTACATAAAACTAAGACAATAATGAGGGTGTATTCGTTCCACCGAAGATTAAACATAGTCCATTTTAAAGGGTGAACTCGTTTCCAACCCCTATTTTAATGTAACATTATTTTCTTTTACGGGGGTAGCAACACCCCCAACCCTCCTCCTTTCTCATCCAGGGCTTGGGACCGGCAATCGCGGAGTTTAAAGAAATAACATCATCATACTCTCATAAATGAATAAAGCATAATATCATTAGCATCAATAGTAGTGAGTGAGAATTTGTTTAAAAAATCCTGCATCGAATACCCAGATGCACGACATGCTAAATATGAAAAACAGTAATGTCCACAAAATTGAGATAAATCACCTTGAATACGTCTATTATTCCATGTATAATACAGACAGTTTCGTTTTAAAAACCTTATATGATGTTGTATATAGGGAGGTATACCATAGCTATCGAAATACTCTCCCACACACATATTAGATATATAAACAGCAACCCAATGTTCACCAGGCTTATCACTAGAATAAGTGTTTATAATTATGGCGGCTGGAAATGTATGAATAAACAAAGGTAACTCATCAGCAGGATACACACCAATAAAATGATCTTTAGGCAAATTTTGTTGTAATGCTTCATAAAAGTCAATTGTATTTAACATTTTCTTTATTTAATTAATATATATTTTTCTCTGGAAATCAATTTCTAATTCTGAAGAGAATTCACCATAAATAATTGTTGTTACAGGAGATGGCAGTGCTTCTTTAAAATGAACCTCTAAACGTACACTTCCTTGCCGTTGCGGACTAGTATGAAATGCAGCACTTGCGCTTGAATCAGGAGTTAAATCAAACACCAGTAGAGTATAACCATTAGGATATTCAGCGAGTGAAATATTATTACCTTGATTAGAATAATAAATACCTGAACCTGTAAATAACGTAGAATATGCTTGTACATATAGCTTATTATCAAAATCTGGTTGTAAAGGTTTGAAGGGCATTGGATTTCCATCAACATACAATGTAAAAAATGACATACTTAAATGTTGAAAATTGAATGGATTTGTTTGATAAGCAGTATTAGTAACAAAACCAATAATAATATGTTTAGGCACTATGCCTGAAAACAGATCTGGAAGTGTACTATCCATAATTCCTTGTGGCAGAGTTTCTGTCTTCACCTGCACCTTTATTATAGGATATTTTATTCTAAATTTAGGATTTTGTAATACTTTATTTTGTGCTATTTTAACTTCTGGTGATACATCAACCTTTTTCACAAGCAATGTTGCATCTGTAATTACAACTTTTCCATCAGCATCTGCGTCACCCATTAGACAAAATGTAGGTTTAGCTGGAATTAGTTTAATACGCAATTGTACACCATTCAGTAAAAATTTCTCCTGATTGAAAATATCAGCATGAATATAACTCAATAATTCAAATGACTGACTTGAAGCAGTGAGAAGAAAACGTTGTTTAAATCCTACATTAGCATCGGCCACACTGTCCATATGCCCTGCAGTATCTTTAAACCACATTGATGTTTGAAGATGCGTTGTTTTAGCTTCAGCATTATAATTTAGTAGTTTTTCAATATACGATCGATATGGATATGTATGTGAAGAGTAGGAAATAATTTAATTATTTAAATATAATTGCACTTCACTGAACATTGCATTGAGAAAATCATTTACAGGGCCGATTTTCTTACCGGCAGAAGTTAAATTAGAACCATCTGATTTAGTAATTTTACCTTTAACATATAACATTGTGTGCGGTAAGTCAATATAGTCATCCCCATGACCGGGGACTACAAATTCTATTGGTGCATTATCAGCTATTGAAGCCAGAGGCTTATATGGAAATATTTTATTACCTATAATACTGGTTTGAGTGGGTAAACCAGCAAATAAATCTAATTCTGATTTCATACATTCACACTGCATTTTTCTTACTATTAATATTCACACATGGTAAAATTTACAATACCATATTACGTCTACGAAAATGTAATTTTACACATACACTGCCATATTGGAAAGGAAGTGGATTACCTGTACTATCTCTTAAATCAATAATAATTTGATCAAATTGTTTACGTTGCACAGTGACATAATGAGGATTATCAAAAATATATACATTATTAATACCATGCTCTGTAATATTTGTATTTATAATACGTAACAATGGAGCTACGGTGTCACCCACCATTTGTGGTTCTACAATATCACTGTAAATATACATAAGTGTAGGTAGCGCTTTTTGTAAATCAGGTGGATAACGAGCATGATGAACAACTGCAATATCTTCTTGCTGAATATGATCAAAACCTAGTATTCTGGCTAGTTCAGGAGATAGGCGTACTTGTATATGCTTCTCTTGATCTTTTATTACTCTATTAACCTCAATTCGTTTCACTGATGCCTTGACTTTTAATTGTAAATTTAATATATCACTTTTATGATTAATTTGAGATAGAATATCATCAACATGATAATAGTGGCCTGGTAAGATTTGAGTTATGTTCCAGTTTTTTGTATTCATGAGACGATAATAAATATTATTTGTATATTTGGAAACATTCTGAAATGAACTTGTATAATGTACTTCAACAACAGCTGTTTCCCACACTCCCTTCTCCAGTACAATAGGTTGATATAATTTAGTAGTATAACAAGCAAGAGTATTTTGAGGAAAATATTTCATAGAACTATTGCTAGGAAGTGTGAGATAAAAACTATCATTTTGCTCCATAATCAATCAAAAATATCTTTGGATCTTTTTATCCGCTTCACACCACTAAAATGAACTTTCTTTCTTTTTCTTCTTCCAGATCCTTCCAACACTTGATTTAATTTATTTTGAGCTTTATTTTTTAAATTTGTTTTAGCTTCTTGCCATCGATCATGCAAAGACTCTTCAATAGGTCTATTATTATCTAGTACATCTCCTGCTACATTAATTCCTGTACGTATCAATTCTTTACCAACAGTTCTTGCACCTTGTTTTAATAAAGGAAATACAGTACGAAATAAACCTCCTAGAAAACTACCAATGCCATAACCATCTTGATATGCTGTACCTCTATACACGTTATAATTACCTCCTGCTTGATGTATGTAATAATTAAGGTAGGGCTCATTCATCTTTCTATATACTTAAAAATATCAATAGATTACAATAGAATATTGTTATTATTGCTTATAAGTACACCATTTGCGTTTACGGGGTGGAGGACCATCCTCTTCGTCTTCTTCGTCTTCTGTTAGTTTTCTAATATAATCTATTCGTTGAGGATTACCAATGTACTCTAAGGGTATATTGGCTTTTGCTAATAATGTAGCAAAAGGTTTCCAGCCAACAACTGAAATATTTTTCTTACGACATCTAACAAAATCGGATATCAAATCCACTATATTTGCACCTGGAATTAATTTATTATTAATATTCACATTTCCATTATCGTCCCATTGAATATTTGGATTTTGTTTCAATTTACGTAATAAAGGTCTCGCTTTACGTTTACAAATTTCAGGGAGAGTAGATATTATTTCATCCTCCTCCTCCTCCTCCTCCTCGTCCTCTTGTTCTTCTTCCTCAGTTGTTGCTGTTGTTGAAACTGCTGCCGGTTTTTGAATTATATTTAAATATTTTTGTAAGACTTCTCTATATTTTGTCCATTTTTCTTCTGCATTTAAACTTTTATTATTTAAAATTTCTTTCATTTCATCATCAAGATTAGATATCGTTTGATAATGATGTAATTTTTCTGGTGAGATTAAAATAAGTTTTTGTGCGTTTTGCATAATTATTTAATTAAACTAGATAGTATACCTCCAATAATAGGTGCCAGCAAAGCAGTAAGAAAACCACCTTTTTGTATAATTATTCGTTTTTTCTTTTGTTTTAATGACGGACCATTTTTCACCAAATATCTCAGTTCCCTTTTATATTTTTAGCTTATTTATCTCTGTTTTATTTAATGGAACATTTCCCTGTAATACGTTATAGGAACATTCACAAATAGAGCGAATTAAATCAGGATCTGCATTTTGTAAAATTGCCTTACGTGCTTTCGGTTTTGACTTTGCTAAAAGTTTTAACATATGTGCATTTTCCTTACTAATCATTCTTTACGGCTATTAAAGCACAAATAGTTGTTAGAATATAAACCATATTACAATTATTATTTTTTACAGGTACATAAACATAATTAAAAGAATCTGTTGGAAAGATATTTGTTCGAACTCGCTGCTCATCAGGAGTATTTTGTTTTAAATCAAAGAGTAAATAACCATGTGCAATTCGAGTTGCATCTTGATATGCTTCTTGAATAAATTTTGTATTACCTGGATACAATTGTCGTGCGAGATAATTAATTTGAGCTTGGTCTCTAGGATTTTTAAAACAAACAATATAATGACAATTTAACGAAATATCCCGCATTCCTTTTTGTTGATGGAAAATATTCTGTGTGATAAATATTACACTTATATTTCTATGATGGCTACCCTAGTAAAAATATCTACAATCCGATGGTCACATTCACGCATTAAATCATCTATAATGACTAGATGTGGACCCTCATGTGCTTGAAATTCATTATTTTGAGGTAAACCTTCTTTAAACGTACAGTTTGAAAGAGTATCATACAACGGTTGCCATTCACCATAACACCATACAATATTTTTAAATAACTTACTATAATGGTCAAGAAATGTTTTAACAAAATATGATTTTCCACAACCTGTAGGACCTGCTACCATACATGTAAAAGGAATTTTCCATTCCATCTTTATTACAGATATATTGCTAGAATTTAAAATACTTATGACGACATGCTTCACCTATAAATTCTTGACTTCTCTTTTTTTTACAATATAGTATGTTTTAAATCGATCCAAGAATTTTCACTTTTTGGCAGACCTAACCATTTCACATAGGCCTTATTAGTTTTCTTTCGCAACACTTTTTCAATTAAATATGTTTTTGGGAATTTCGTTAATTGTAATTCGTGTCCGTAAAATCTTCCTTCAATAGGTTTATTATTTGAGTCTACTAAGTGATGTGTCGGAGGATTAGTGAAGAAAACTTTAGCAATTAGAAACATTTCTGTACTCCAATTGCGTGTAAAAACTCTATCAAAACCAGGACGCTTAAGTTTACTAATTCTTACATATTCACCTATCTTAAATTTACTTTTTCTTTTTATCACAGAAAACTTTTTGCAATAGATTTTTGTCAATAGATGTTTTTCATTTTCTTTTTTAATAGCGTCGATAGGTTTCATTTTAATAGTGGAATGAATAGTATTATTATATTTATGTAGTAATTCCGGCAGAATGCCAATCCATTTATAATTTCCCAGCAGTGTAAATTGTCTCCACATTAAATTACGTAATGATCTATTAAATCTTTCAATAATACTTGCTTTCACATCACTGTACGTGGAATAATGTTTAATGTTATTTTGGTTCATCACCTTCTGAAACTCTGAATTATAAAATTCTCGACCCCTGTCAGTTTGTAAAAATTTAGGGCTTTTGTTTGCTTTTCTCAGTACTGTTATAAATGCTTGTGTAATTTCTTTCCCAGTTTTATTTTTCACAGGAATAGCCCAAGCATATTTAGAGAATGTATCTATGACAGTTAATAAATATTTGAAATTTCGATTAATTTTTGCTAGACCTTTCAATTTTCCACTATTCATTTCAACTAAATCAGCTTGCCATAAATCATGAATCCCTTTCGTTATAACGGGCATTCGAGGATAGTTTCGTCTTCCACTTTTATGTAATTCTGCAACTATTTGTTCTGGAACTGATTGTGACATATTTTTTAATACTAATATATCCAAAAAAATTATATCATATTTACAATATACAATTCGTACATGTTAAATCTTTATTATGATACCCCCAAGGAACAGTGTGTATATTACAATTTAAAATTTTTCTTTTGTCATCATACGGATCTAACGCTAATTTTGTCACCTGATTTGTTGTTAAATTATAGTATTTACTTTTAATTTCAAATTGTGTTTTATGAATCGTTTCGTTTTTAAATATACATGATTTATAATCGTCAAACCTAATTTGTTCTTTAACTATATTTTTCTTGATCCCTTTACATTTTTTTAATTCTTTATTTTCACCAGTTTTTATTGCATAATTTTTTGCTCGTAAGCCGACATACTCAATAATGGGAACTCCACCTAATTCGTCTTTCATTTTACCTAAAACGTGTTTATTTTTTGTGCTATATAAAGAATTATTTTCAGGATAATTTGAGGTATCAAAATAGTCATTCATATTTTTTATATCGTTATAAATATTGTTAGTTTTAATATAGTAAATGAAAGAGTCAGTATCCATATATGCAATTCTAATTTTATCTCCATATTGAGGTTTCATTATATTATAGTGGAAGTTATATATTGCCAATTTTGATAATTCTAAAACTGTCGCTCCTACATAGATCGGTTTATTAAAGGTTACAGATTTTTTTACCATATGAAACAATGCCAAATTATCAGCCAATTTTACCCAATGTTGAAACTGATCTTGCGCTACTAATTTTTTACACTTTTTTCATTGTTAATTAATTTTATATCAATTCGTTTTCGTACATTCTCCATTGTCTTTCCGTATACAGAATTATTTAATAACTTATAGAAATCTTTTTCAAATTCAATTGTAGCATTTGCACGGCGTTGAGTATTTTCTTGTATATAAGATGCAAGCCATTTAGATTGACGAAACCATAATATTTTATGTACTTTTACCAATATTAAACCTTGTTTTAGATAAAATTGTAATACTCTATAATGCAAGATATAATTCGATTTCGATTTAAGTGTCAATAGTAATTTTAAGTATTTACCATTCGGTGGAACTTCATTAGTGGGAGCACACGGAAAATCAGAATGGTATTCGTGTAAATAATTTGGATACTCTAAGTCCACTTCTAGAAAAAAACATTCACTATCCGTGGGCCAATTGATAATTTTATTTTTGTCTTGCCAATTGTCAATTTTATCCTCCCACCGAAAACCACCATATGGTAAATAGTCAATCATTGATAGTCCGTACAGATTGTTCATGTCAATATACAGTACATGAGATTTTTCTTTTTCCGCATCAAAATCGTGTACGTAAGAATTATTAGCTTTGGCATACCTTAACACAGCTTGAGTAATACCTCCGCGAATCGATTTTTCTACAAACATATACATATTGATATCTGATAAAAGTTCAAGTTCAATTTTTGTTCTATATAACATGGCTTGCCATGCCAACCCAGGTGCAGTAAAACAATTAATCGGATCAATGCAAAAAGCATTTAAACATGTCTTTCTAAAATTCTCCAACACATCTGCTGTGAGAAGTACATCACATTTTAAATATAGATCGTGGTAGTCCCCTAAATTTTCACATTTAAACACACGCCAAATCAGTTTTGCATATTGATAATCAGTCTCGGAAATTTGTGTTCCATTCAATTTGCTACTAAACGCCTCTCTTCCAGGAAATTCAGTTTCTTTAAATGTATCTAAATTTGTTATGTATTCATAAAAATAAATTCCCTTACGGACAATTAAAGGAAACTTATCATCCGAAAAATATTGCTTTGTATAGACAAATTGCTCAGGTTTTAATTTTGACACCAAATTTTCGAGACTGTACGGCAGGAATTTAAATAAGTCTACAAAACGTAACTCGATAGGTCTACCATTAAAATTAAAGTGCTTAGATAATGTTATGTATTTCTCAGTGCTTTCAGCAATTACAGAAATATTTCCAGGGGTGCAACCTAATTCTTTCACAAATAAATGTGCATCATACCCAGACAAATTATGGAAGAAGACAGGGATAAAATTACTTTGACGTTTAATTTGTAAATTGCAATTGTTGCACACCGTGGCAATAAATTGACCAGTTAAATGGTTATGATGTTTAACTTTTCTATTGTTACTCGTATATTTACTATCACAAACTGAGCATTCAGTGGATAGGTTAAACTCTTGTAACTGAGAACTATTTAATGGTATTAATGGTTTTTATTGATCTAATATGTTTATGATTTTTCTTAATTCATTCTCCATAGCAGACATAAACTTCATCGATACATTTTCTCCCCGATAAATAACTAAATCTGATTTCATATAGTTGTTACTCCAACATACAATATAACCAAAACTGCATGGTATATGTTGCTGAATTTGTATTGTATGAGATCCACTTTGTTTATTTATAGGTTTTAATAAACTTTCAAAATCTGCAACTGTTATCACATCATTCTGTAATAACAATTTCAAATTTCGAAATTTTAAAACTTCTCCTTGTTTCGGCATGTTAATTTTGGTTGGAGTGTGTTCTTTACATAGTTTGTCATGTTCATCTAATTTTGATTTGTTATAAAAAGATATTAAACATCGTCTACAAATAAATGTTTGATGACTACCTAACTGATGTCTAACTAAACCATTTAAATTTGTAATTAAACAATAATGAGAGTTTAAATATAATAAATCAATATGTTTACCTACAGCTGTGTTTTCGCTTATACGTAACGGAAAAATTGTTTTATTATCATAATTAATGCCATATATATTAACGGAAATTTGTTCCTTAGGAAATACAGAATTATACATATGTTCAAATTTGCTTATGTGTTCTATTTCGACGGGAAATTTTATATTGTTTTTTTCAAATAATGGTAATAAAGTATTAATATATTGTATGTAATTATTTACACGATGTGGATTATCTTTTGCGGGATGCAACGCAGCTAGAATACTATACATAAAACATCTATTATCGTTATTTTCAATATTTAAAACACATTTTGTGGATAAAATCCATTGAGGCAATTTTACGTAAGTTTTCTCTTTATGACTCTTCAATAACGCATTGATATTTTTTATTAAACAATAATGAGTGTTGCAATTTTCTTCACAATACAGTAAATCTATACGTTTATCTACACATGTGTTTTCGCTTATACGTAACGGGAAAATAGTTTCATGATCATAATCAATGCCATATATATTAACGGAAATTTGTTCCTTAGGAAATTCAGAATTATACATATGTTCAAATTTGCTTATGTGTTCTACTTCGACAGGGAATTTTATATTGGTTTTTTCAAATAATGGTAATAAAGTATTAATATATTGTATGTAATTATTCACACGATGTGGATGTTCTTTTGCGGGATGCAACGCAGCTAGTATACTATACATAAAACATCTATTATCGTTTTTTCAATATTTAAAACACATTTTGTGGATAAAATCCATTGAGGTAATTTTACATAAGTTTTCTCTTTATGACTTCAATAACGCATTGATATTTTTTATTAAACAATAATGAGTGTTGCAATTTTCTTCACAATACAGTAAATCTATACGTTTATCTACACATGTGTTTTCGCTTATACGTAACGGGAAAATAGTTTCATGATCATAATCAATGCCATATATATTAACGGAAATTTGTTCCTTAGGAAATACACAATTATACATATGTTCAAATTTGCTTATGTGTTCTATTTCGACGGGAAATTTTATATTGTTTTTTTCAAATAATGGTAATAAAGTATTAATATATTGTATGTAATTATTTACACGATGTGGATTATCTTTTGCGGGATGCAACGCAGCTAGAATACTATACATAAAACATCTATTATCGTTATTTTGAATATTTATAACACAATTCTTTTTGGATAAAATCCATTGAGGTAATTTTACATAAGTTTTCTCTTTATGACTCTTCAATAACGCATTGAGATTTTTTATTAAACAATAATGAGTGTTGCAATTTTCTTCACAATACAGTAAATCTATACGTTTATCTACACATGTGTTTTCGCTTATACGTAACAGGAAAATAGTTTCATGATCATAATCAATGCCATATATATTAATAGAAATTTGTTCCTTAGGAAATACAGAATTATACATATGTTCAAATTTGCTTATGTGTTCTATTTCGACGGGAAATTTTATATTGGTTTTTCAAATAATGGTAATAAAGTATTAATATATTGTATGTAATTATTTACACGATGTGGATTATCTTTTGCGGGATGCAACGCAGCTAGAATACTATACATAAAACATCTATTATCGTTATTTTCAATATTTAAAACACATTTTGTGGATAAAATCCATTGAGGCAATTTTACGTAAGTTTTCTCTTTATGACTCTTCAATAACGCATTGATATTTTTTATTAAACAATAATGAGTGTTGCAATTTTCTTCACAATACAGTAAATCTATACGTTTATCTACACATGTGTTTTCGCTTATACGTAACGGGAAAATAGTTTCATGATCATAATCAATGCCATATATATTAACGGAAATTTGTTCCTTAGGAAATACACAATTATACATATGTTCAAATTTGCTTATGTGTTCTACTTCGACAGGGAATTTTATATTGGTTTTTTCAAATTATGGTAATAAAGTATTAATATATTGTATGTAATTATTCACACGATGTGGATGTTCTTTTGCGGGATGCAACGCAGCTAGAATACTATACATAAAATATCTATTATCATTATTTTGAATATTTATAACACATTTCTTTTTGGATAAAATCCATTGAGGTAATTTTATAAAAGAAGAAGCGGAAAGAGGATCATATTTACTGATTTTAATTTCTAAGTGATGGTTTGGTTCAGAACATAAAGACTACCCTGATTTCTTAATTGCTCTATTTTCTTGTTCAACTAAAATTTTATTAAATAGTTTTTCTATTATAGAATTCACATCTGTACTCGGCAAAATAATTTCGTTACCACTATTTACAAAGAATCTACATGTTTCTAAATCTACTGGTTTTACAAAAGTTGTAGCCAAAGAAAAATTTACTTTAAAAGCTGAATTATCTTGTTCCTGTTTTAATATATCTAAACAGTCTTTTCTTTTATTCTTTAAAAAACATCCACTATCCTCATTTAAATCAGTATCACATTTTAAAATTATTATTAAATAGAGTATCAGAATTGATAGTATTTGATTTAACCTTTTTTGTTGCCGTTTTTTTTAAAAACTAACTCAGTGTTACTATAATAATTCTGAACTGAGTTTTTATAATATATTATTATTATTATTATTATTATAAAATGTCTTACAAAAGAAAACAAAACCACACTATTAATAAACCATACTAATAATATAAAGGCACACACACAAAAAATATCTGAACTTTACGCTTCAGACGGCAAACAGGAAGTGATTATAAAAAAACATGTCGGTCAGTCTTTTATACCTGTCTGATTGCATTGCGTAATATTGCGCAATAGGTATGAGTCATGCTCGGGGATTCCCCTCTTTTTTTTATACCTTTGTAATTGATTACATTACGTTCAGGGATTCCTATCGTTGAATGACCGTATTGTCTGTTAAAGAGAAAACTAGCTCAATGTTTTTAAAATCCGGATGAATGACGTAATGAGAATTATCTACATATGGCGGAAGTTATTATGTAACTGATAACAAAACACGGAAGTTTCGCATTCCTCTACAATCTTTAAATAATCTCTGCTATGTTCAAATATAGGTTAGAACAAGTTCACTCCTTAAAAGAATCTTTGCTATAGGGTTCGAATGTATTATCTGTTATGTTCAAATAAGGGTTGAAGAAATGAGAACGAGTACACCCCCCGTAGTCTTATGTCTGCTATGTGTTGCTGGAAAATAAGCCATGTTCTTTTATTAGCTGTGCTATGTATTATCTGTTCTGCTGTATGTTCATAGTCTCAGTGTATTCTATGCTATGTTAAAATAGGGGTTGGAGAACGAGATCACCCTTTAAAATGGACTATGTTTAATCTTCGGTGGAACGAATACACCCTCATTATTGTCTTAGTTTTATGTAATTTCTACTATGTTCAAATAGGGGTTGGAAAAGAGAACGAGTACACCCCTAAAATGGAGGATGTTGTGTTTATTATCTGCTCTATGTAATTTCTGCTATGTTAAAATAAGGGTTAGAAAAGGGAACGAGTTCACCCCTTAAAAAGTGCTCATAAAAGAGAATGAATACACCCTTGTGTGTTACGTATTCTTATGTATTATCTGTTCTGCTGTAAGTTCATAGTCTCAGTGTAATTTCTGCTATGTTAAAATAAGGGTTGGAAAACGAGTACACCCCTAAAATGGAGGATGTTATGTGTTACGTAGTCTCAGTGTAATTTCTGCTATGTTGGAAAATAAGCCATGCTCTGTTCTGTGTTCATAATCTCAGTGTAATTTCTGCTATGTTCAAATAGGGGTTGGAAAATATGCTTATAAAAGGGAACGAGTTTTACGTATTATCTGTTGGCTGGTGCTATGTTCAAATAGGGGTTGGAAAACGAGTATACCCCTAAAATGGAGGATGTTGTGTGTTACGTAGTCTCAGTGTAATTTCTGAAATAAACCATGTTCTTTTATTAGCTGTGCTATGTAATTTCTGCTGTTAAAATAGGGCTTGAAAAAGGGAACGAGTTCACCCCTTAAAATGTGCTCATAAAAGAGAACGAGTTCACCCCTGAGGGAACGAATCTGTTCTGTTGTATGTTCATATTCTGCTATGTTCGAATAGGGGTTGGAAAATATGCTCATAAAAGGGAACGAGTTCACCCCTAAAAATGTGCTCGTAAAAGAGAACGAATACACCCCCTAAAAAGTGGTCATAAAAGAGAATAGATTCACCCCTAAAATGGAGGTCGTAAAAGACCGTGGGCTCACGGTGTACAATGGTCATTTTCCCAGGGGCTTGTGAGTTGTTCTCTTATGTTCTATGTTGGCCTAGGTTGTTCCAGATCGATCCATTTTCTACTACTTACCAATTTCTAGAAATTTAAATTTTCATTGCAGTCTTCCTGGGCATGGCAATCCCTTTTTTTGTATTCAATCCAAATAGTATTCGATTCGAACGAGAACGAGCAACCAAATTTCCCCGCAATTCATAAAAGCGGAACAGAAAATTTGCTTATGATTTGCATGAGCGAAATCATGTACGAATAAAGATCAGAAATTGTTATTCAACGAACGGCCAATTTATCACCAAGTCAACTCTTCCATGCCAAAGGCTTATTCAGAATTCATATGAAAATGTCCAAATTTTTAAAGACAATTTGTAACAAAAAAATATTACATTGTACCTACACCAATTCAATAAATCTGAAATGCTTACTCAAATATGTGTATCTATTTTCATCTCAAGGTAAGCCAGAGAAACGATTTTTTTAAAATTCGACATCACTACTTCGCAAATGAATTTGTTACTATTTCCATTAAACATTTTAACTCTGGAGTGTATTATTGATGGTAACTGAATTTGTAAAAAATTGTATAAGCAAAATTAGAACTTAGACTCTGTTTTCGAAACGGAGATATGAGTGGATAGAGATGACTTCACAGAACTGATCCTCTGAATGAGTTCTATAATAAAAATTAATATTGTCCATGTTCACAAATGGTTGGGAAAAAATCACCCATTCATAAATATTTTGGAGTCCTCAGCACATGTAGATGTTTGACTCTCTCTCCCCCAACCAAGTTGTACAAATGCCAATGCTATCCATTTAATCTGCCGCCTACCCAACAACTTGTTTTGTGATAATGCTTTCCTTTATTCTTTCTAACATTTGGTACATCGTAGAAAAATATTAAAATAATTTTGTCTTCGGTGTTTATAGATGGCGCAAATTTTATCTATTTGGCACAAATTTTTGGTAACATTTTGATTCGAATTAATAAAAGAAATGTGTTGGGCGAGCCAGGTTTCGACGTCAAGTTGAATCGACCATTGAGAATTCAAATTTCTCAAAATTGGTAGTTGCACAAATTCTAATTTTTGTGGTACAAATTGGTACATATTAGGTACATATTTTCGATACCATTTCGATCCGAATTGGAAAGAAAATAAGTTGTGGTGGCCAGCTTGACGTTGCCACCAAAAATTCAAATTTCTCGAAATAACTGGGGACACAAATTTAATTTTGGTGGTACAAATTGGTACATATTGAGTACAAATTTTTGATACTGTACTGAGTCGAATTGGAAAGATAAACAAGTTGTGCAGGCCAGCTTTAACCGCCAACATAAATTCAAATTTCTCGATATTGGTGGAGGTACAAATTCTAATTTTGGTGGTGCAAATTGGGTACAAATATTTGGTACCGTTTTGATTCTAATTGTAATGAAAATGTGTTGTGCGCGCCAGCTTGTTATCAACCTGGCCCGCCATCAAAAATTCTAATTTCTCGAAATTAGTGGGGGTAGAAATTCCAATTTTGTTGACACAAATTTCTACATATAGGGTAAAAATTTTTGGTACTGGTTCGATTCGAATTGTAAAGAAAAATAAGTTATGAGGGTCACTTCGATCCGCCGTCAAAAATTCACAATTCTCGAAATTGGTGGGAGTACACATCTAAATTTTGTGGTACATATTGCGTACAAATTTTTGGTAACGCTTTGATTGGAATTGGAAAGAAAAACAAGTTGTGCGGGTCAGCGTGACACATCAAAAATTTAAATTTGTAGAAATTGGTGGGAGTAAAAATTCTTACAAATTTTTTATATTGTTTTCATTCGAATTGAACAGAAAAATTTGTTGTGTGGGCCTGTTTGACTCGCCATCAAAAATTAAAATTTCTCGAAATTTATGGGGGACGGAATTGTAATTTTCGTAATACAAATTAGTACATATTAGGTACAAATTTTTGGTGCCGTTTCAATTCATATTCGAAGGAAAAAAAAGTTGTGCGGGCCAGTTTGATCCGCCAATAAAGTTGCATGTTTGTCGAAATTGGTGGTAGTACAGATTCTAATTTTGGTGCTACAAATTGGTATATATTGGGTACAAATTTTGGTACCGGTTTAGTTGGAATTGAGACGAAAAATGACTTCTGCTGTCCAGATTGACTTCCCAAGAAAAGTTCAATTTTCCCAAAAAATATTCGGGGTACAATTTCTAATTTTTGCGGTAAAGATTGGTGCATATTGGATACAAGTTTTGGTAGTTTTTTGCTTCGAATTGAAAAGGAAAATAAGTTCTCCAGCCCAGACTGACGCGCCATTAAAAATTCATACTTCTCAGAATTTGTGGGGGTAGAAATTTTAATTTTGGTGGTAAAAATTGGTATATATTGGGTACAAATTTTTGGTTCGAATTAGAAGGAAAAAGAACTGCGTTCCAGCTTGACCCACCAACAAAAATTCAAACGTCTACAACCTGGTAATAGTACAAATTCTTATTTTGCTGGTACAAATTGGCATATAATGGGTGCAAATTTTTGGTACCGTTTTCATTCGAATTGAAAAATGTATAGGTTTTGTGGATCAGTTTGACCTGCCATCAAAAATTCAAATTTCTCGAAATTGATGGCGGTACAAATTCTAACTTTGATGCTATAAATTGATACATACCGGTTACAAATTTTTGGTGACGTTTTGATTCCAATTGAAAGAAAACAAACATGTGCGGGCCAAGTTGACCTGCCAAGACAAATTCAAGTTTCTCGAAAGTCATATGTATCCTGTGTTTTAAAACTTGATTAGAATGTTTGCTTGAATTTGGACCCCAGTTTGTTCCGTTAATTTAACATAATCTAGGGCGGTAAAAACGAAACAAACTACGGTACAATCCGGTACAAACGAAAATCTTTCAAATGAGCCAAATAAATCGTTTGTACAACGTGGTGGTGGGCCGGGTTCACATAGCCCCCCCAATTTTGTTTTCTTAATTTTTCTTAATCTATTATGGTTAAAATAAAACGATTTGTGGTACAATCCGGTACTAACCAAGTACTTTCATATGACATACAAAAATCATTTGTACCCGGTGTATTAAGTCGTGATTTGTTGGCCTGTTTGATCTGGGCCCCCATTTTGTTTCGTTAATTTTTCGTAATCCAGAACGGTACAAACGAAACAAACTACGGTACAATCCGGTACAAACGAAAATCTTTCAAATGAGCCAATTAAATCGATCCTAGGACAATGTGGGGGGCTGCGTGAACTTGGCCCCCCACTTTGTTTTCTTAATTTCTCATACTGCAGTACAGTACAAACAAAAATATTTGCGCTACAAACCGGTACAAACGAAGTACTTTTTATTGATATGCGGAAATCGTTTGTACCGAGAGGTGGGGGGGCCAGGTTCACAAGGGTTAGTCAAAGCTGGCTATCTTCAAGATATTGAGTATTGTACACACCACACCAAAGAAATTGCGGCAGCTAACGTCGTGCAGTTATTCCATCCAGTATACACCTTCTTGGCTTAATCGTGTCAGGTAGAGACCTCCTCTTTCTCCTCCTTTCTTCTCTCCCAACAACGTGAGAGCAATTCTAATTTCAAACTACACATACATTAGTTTCGATAAAATAAAATAACAAAAATGAGACGAAACAAGGTTCATAAGTTGATGTAAGGAGAAACCGAAACACACATAATCAAAAATCGAAACGAATGGATGTCTATTACACAGATATTCAGAAATGAGGCAGAAAGAGAGAGAGAGAGAGAAGAAAAGAGAAGAGAAGAGAAGAGAAGAGAAAAGAAGAGAAGAGGAGGGAAAAGAAGAGAAGAAGAAAAAGAAAAGGTAGAACAGATAAAACTGTGGAATTCAAACGTAGTAAGAAAAGAAAATAACATTATAAAGTTCCGTTTCCAGAATTCAAACAGTAATATAGAAATAACGCTTGTTTTAACATATTCTTTCAGAACTATTCGAATATATGGAGGATGCTTTAAACATTCATTATATCACTTTCATAATGAATAGCATACTCAATTTCCAGTAGAACTGTAGATCTCCGAGACACATCTACGACAATGTCAAAAGTTTAATACATACTTAATTTCCCCGTGGTTCTATTGCAAATTCGGTAGTGTTCATTGGACGTACTGATCCAAAGTACATTCTCGTAAACCCAGCAGACAGCGTTGGTCATAACCTCCATTTCAAACTACGAATGGAAAATGAACAAAAAAGAAAAAAGAAAAAACGAAACGAAAACAGAAAAACAGAAGGAAAGAGAAAATTGAAGAGTTCTATTTTACTGCTAAATTTCATTGAATTATAGGAAGGAAACACATTTTGTGTCGAACTAGTTTAAATAAAATTTTGTTTTCATTTTCCATTTTCTAGCCTTTTCCGAAGATTTATCTGTTCCGAACATCAAGCATTGATTTAATCTCTTCCGAATATAACGTAATTTGCACAGATAGAATGAACACGCTAAGAGCTCAAACGGATCATCGTGTCAGTCGGATGATGTTGGTTAGGTTATAGACCACCACTGGGTCAAGGATTCAAATCCGTAGTGACCCGGTAATTCGACTAAGATTCGGTAACTTACAGGATAGAAAAGAGATTATACTTATTCCCTTGCGTTTAAACAGTATTTATGTCAGAGATGACCAGGACTGGAGATGTTATCCCCAGAGCACGAAAAACACGACGCCGAGGTTCCCAGTTAATTAGATTCACCATACCAGGTATATCGGGATCTTGCTCCGTTTTAACTTTGGAACATGAAGTGCGTGTGTGTGAGACAGAGAGGATGAGAAGTGAAAGGTGCAAAGACAGGATAGGGAAACGCTAAGAAAGACAGAGAGGGACGAATATAAATATGAAACATACTTATCATTGCAGTGTATGATGTAGAACGCACACTCTATTTACTCGAATTATCGCCAGTGATGCTTGTAAGTTCTCCATCAGAAGATGAATATCTGTTTGTAGCCATTATTTTATGCATAAAAATCATACTTCCTGATCTGGAATCGAACCAAAATTTTCCATTTGGAAGTCTAGCACGTTACCACTACATCACCGATTGCTTTAGCCAAACTTTGTTTAACAAATGGTGTAGTGTTACTTTCTGAGAACCATAACACGAAATGTGGATGCTGCAGATAAATGATATCTTTGGAATGTCCTGGTAATTCCTTTGCCCTTTCCGAAAAAGAAAACATTCGTAAATCGTCTCTATCATGATACAGGTGTTTGTTTCCACATTCTTACGTATTGATTGTCTAGAATGATAGGTCGATTGTCACAATCACTTTGTAAAAACAATAACTTTGATGTGAACACTATTTGAACCTAGAGAATAAAAAAGAGATTATTCTTATTACCTTGCGTTTAAACAGTATTTCTGTCAGAGATAACCAGTACTGGAGATGTTATCCCCAGAACACGAAAAACACGACGCCGAAGTTCCCAGTTAATTAGATTCTCCATACCAGGTATATCGGGAACTTACTCCGTTTTAACTTTGGAACATGAAGTGCGTGTGTGTGTGAGATAGAGAGGGTGAGAAATGAAAGATGCAAAGGCATTATAGGGAAACGTCAAGAAAGAGGGAGAGGGAGAGAGGGTAAATATATGAAAATGAATAAAATTTAATAACTCTTGAAACACCGGACCGATCTCGATCAAACTTTCTACATAGATAAGGTTCGAATCTGGGATGATTTCATCATTTTGCTTTGACGGCACAATTTAGGGGAGGGGAAGAGGACACATATATGTAAAAAATAAAGATAAAAGTAACTGTCTTTGTGACTTCATCACGTTTAAACCACCGAATCGGTCGTAAACAAATTATCAATATAGATGAGGTTCGGACTAGGGTGGTTTTATTATATTCCTTTGACGGTAGAACTTAGGGCAGGAGGAAGAGAGGGACAGATATATAGAAATAAATAAAACTTAATAACTCTTGAACCACCTGACCGACAAGGATCAAATTTTCAACATATATATCATTCGGTCCTGGGATAAGTTTTATCATACCGTGCCCCGCAACGTGGGGAATGAAAAGGGGTATGTAAAAATCACCGAAAATGACCAATATCAAAGAGTGCTTTACTAATAGTAGAAACGGAATATATTACTATTTTTCCTTAATTAAACCCCTTGAAATCGGGGTGCGTCTTAGATTCGAGGACGTCTTGTAGTATAGATTGTTCAGGTACCAATCTTGATACGACTGAAACTGTGATTGCATGCCGAACATAAAAAGGGTGTATACCCTATTGTTGCTTATGAGTATCACCAGTGAAACTCACAGTATATTAGTGATTCCGAAATGACTATTACCGGTAATACTCATGGCAGCAAAGTGGTTGTTCTTGTTTTAGTATTAGAAGGGTTTCCCTATAATTTTGTCGTAGTGGTAAAAGGTTTAATTGCGTAAAATAAAAGTTTACATTACATATAATTGGGACGCTGAGTTAGTGATCTTTTATACAATATTGAAATGGCCACCAAGGAGCCAACAGCATTAGCAAGCACAAGCACGCGTAGTACGCGGACAAATGCGGAGGCTTGGCTAATCGGAAAACCAATTAGTTCGATTGGAGGTAGGAAACTTCCTTCCAAAGGCGATGTCCTTCGATGTTTGTTTTCTCTAATTCGAAAAGACGGCCATATACTGAGAGACGCCTACACCTATGTGATCAACGAGGTGCTGAAATTCTGGGAGATGGCTCGAATACCCACCATGGCATCATATAACAAAATCCAGAAGGTTCAGAAGGGATATGAGAAGTGGCGAACTCTTCAGAAAAGCAAATCCCGACGATGGGCATCACAGGTAAAAATGGAAACAGATTTTAAAGCGGATTTGGAAAATCTCTTTGATATTGGACATGCAAATGCCTTACAAATGATTAGAATTGAAGAGGATAGAGTCTCTGTTGGCCCAGAGAGAGGAAAGAAGGAGAGGATACATGGCGAGAATTGACAAGAAGTTGGCTTACCAGGAAGACCGAAATAAAGAAAGAGAAGTAAAGTATCAACGATTCAGATAAAGGAAATAGAAAGAGGTAGAAAGTAGTAAGGGGCTGAACGCCTTAGCTGAACCAGATTCCTTCAGTAGCAGTACTGAAGAGGACGACGAGGAGAAAGGAACACCGCTTTTTGAACCGAAAAGAAAGAAACGAGGAACGAAATCCATTGTTACAGTGGCTTTGGCAGCTGCCTTGGACCGTACGAAAGTGAGTGATCGCGATGCTGTTCATATTCTGTCTGCTGCTGCTTCCAGCCTTGGCCAAGACTTCGACGAACTGGCACTTAATCGAAGCGCAATACGCAGGAAGAGGACGCAAAATCGCAATACAACAGCTGACGTTTTGAAAGAATCTTTCTCTCTGGACATCCCTCTCATTGTACACTTTGATTGAAAGATCTTACCAGCTGTAACTGGCAACGATAAAATTGACCGCATTGCAGCGCTTGTGTCTGGGGGAGAAGTAAAGAAGTTACTCGGTGCTCCTAGTATTCCTTCCGGTACAGGTTTGGGCTTAGCTATGGCAAATGCAGTGATGGAATGCTTGAAAGAGTGGAATTTAATTGACAAAGCGCGAGGATTGTGCTTCGATACAACCGTCAGTAATACTGGAAAAAAGAGTGGAGCTTGCACTCTGATAGAAAATAAGTTAGGATTGGAGTTATTACATCTAGCATGCAGACACCACATCATGGAGATCATCGCAAGTGCGGTCTTCACCGAATGCCATAACTACTCATCAGGCCCCAACATCGCAATCTTCCAACGTTTCCAGCAGGCGTGAAAGAATAGAAATTATGAAGCGTATCTACCGAACTAGGGAGAAGTTAATGAGAAAGAACTCATAATTGATTTTTACCAGAATCAGCTCATCAACACTCAACCTCGTGATCACTACCGGGAGATGCTTGAACTGGCAATAATATACCTGGGAGTTACTCCTCATAGAGGGATATGGTTCTATAAACCGGGAGCACTCCACCAGGCAAGGTGGATGGCGAGAGTCATCGCTCTCAGTTCTCTATGAATAAGAGAGAGCTCACGGCTATGTTGGCTCTTATCTAATTTATATTGTTACAGATGAGGCTATAAATTCCCCTATATTTAATCATTAGTTCTTTGTAATCTTACTAGCCTATATGCAGTCAACAATTAGCTTTAACCTTAACAATAAAATGGTGTCTTATGGGGAAATGCCAGACAGAATATTCGCCATTATCCCGTAGTGTTCGGGATTGCATTATGGTGTGAAATAAATTATGAAAAAAACTTTTAATATATTTTTTTTTAGTGAAACGTAAATAATTAGTTAATGAAATTAGTTTGGGAAATAGATCATATCTTGGTAAGAAAGAAAATCTGAATACTGCATTTGTAATGGCCCACTCCATTACACAAGATTTCTCCCTGTGATATGTTATTACAGGGATATGTCTCCCATTACTTTTCGAATATGTTATTCGTTCTCGTTAATGCAACTTAAAGCATATATATATATATTCCATGCTTTGTATATCTGTGTGTATTTATTTGTGTATTATCCACATGGTTCTAATAATTTATTGCTTTGAGTGCATTGTTTATGTATTTATATTGTCACATTTCATTTTAAAATAATACCCTTAAACGTATCAAAATGGTGGATTTTATGAAATTCTAATTACCTACATCACAAAATTCTGAACATTATGTATATTTTTATCCATGATTCCTAGTTTTTGGAAAAAGTACACGAATATTCGTGAAAATGAAATTAATATAATCAAACGATTCATGATATTAAAGAAGTATGTTAATAACTATAAGGAGCATATGAACCACTGCTAGGAGAGTTAGAATACACTGATCTGATGTTTAACAAAGTGTTTTCTTTACAGATACTTTCATAAACATAGCATTACATAATTTGTTACAGTGACAACGAACGACATATTTTTAAGCGCAATGCATTTTGTTTTTGTCCATTTTCTCGGCAACTACCTATCAAAAGTTAAGCTTAAAAATACACAGAGAAAAATCCATTTTCCCGACAGCGATAAATTGTAGATATATACGGTCTCACCTTGCTTACTATAGAAATCAGTACGGAGCATACGTTATCTGTATGCTACATAGGCACTGCCCTTACATGTTACATAATGCCATTGCAGAATGTCTGACATCTAACAGTTTTCCGTATATCACATGCATATACGTGTGTTACCTTCGTCAGCTATATGTTATATACGTCCATTTGTATGTGAGATCCTGACCGCCTACATTGTTTCGTACGGAAAGTACGTATAGATGGAACACTTATACAGAAGGTATTATAAAACATGCGTTTTCATTTATACGTCTGCTGTACGCCAAGTCCAAAAACTACAGGAATTACGCATGTAACCTATCTTTTTAAGTACGCCACATATATTATTTTCCTCAGTGTACCTATCATTTTATTAAGACCTATCAATGTGATATACCAAGTGATACATCTCGTATCTCTGAACAATATTTTAGTTATATAGAAATTAAATTTTAATAATTAATTAAAATTTTAAGTTTATCTCATTAACCACACTACGCACTGTACATCTATTGGCACTATAGTAAAGAGCTTAATTAGCTTATTTTTCAGTGCCCGTTTCGCCTTAATAGGTGGTGCGGTTCTTGTATAGCAGTAATTTTTAAGTTTCCAAAATGAACATTTCCTCTATGCTTTAAAAAAAAAATAGAAAAAAGAAACTATGCATGATTTTTTAATACTCACATATTTAATTTTAGTCATCCCAATGAGACACATCGATTGGTACGTATCTAATATTTGTACACATTTTCATTAGACGATAATAATATTGTAGAATTTTTTATAGTAAGTCCGTATTTTTAAGACTTTATTATTACATACTAGCCTTTGGCAAGTTAAGGGCTTCCGTCCCAGACCCCTGCATTTCATATTTATCAATGTTTTCTTCTTAATACTCTACTTAAATCACTCACAATGTATTTGTATAGTAGCATTTGATATTTAACATTAAATAAAATTAAACAATTAACAGTATTTTCCATAATGATAACGTAAAATACCAATAACTGTGCAGATTAACAATATGGTCAGGGGTGTAGCCAAGGGGGGGCCCATCGGGGCCGGGCCCCCCCAAATGACCAGCTTGTAAAACATCACAGTAAAAGTATCTCGCTTCATTCATTTAAAAATAACAAAGTTTATTGACAATTAACAATTTATGGTAAAATAGTATGGAGAAATATTGCTTTTTCCATACCCATCGAAAAATAGTATAGTATTTCTTCCTTATACCGATCGAAAAATAAAATACTTTTTTGTGACAGCAGATTACACAATTTACTGCGATTTATATTTGACAGTTTGAAGACAAACATTTTAACAAGGTACTACAAATACAGCCATAAAACAAAGGTACTATTTTATATGCTTTAACAAGTGTTTTAAAAGACATAGAGGATGGAAAATTTGGTGAGAAACAATGATTTTATTCAATTTGAATTTCATTCGCTCTCTCTTTTATTTCTACTCAGTGTAATAAAATAATTGTTTTTCTTAGTCACGAATAATAAATAAATATTTTTGTCAGGAAACCGTAAAGAAATTAAGTGAAATTTCAAAGAAAATCGATCTTGTGTAGATAGGTTCTGTATACAAGGATAAATATAAAGGTAACCAAGAAACGTTTTGTTACTTTTTCACCCACCACCTTCGAACATCGATATGTCACCTAACCTGGAAGATCAAAAATAGTCCCCGTCAGCATTGACGACCTTCTGAAAACATTCTGGAAGACCATGGAATCCATCGCGGTAGAACTTGGTGGGCCATGAAACGAAGAAAGTATCAGGTGCATTTTGGACTTTTACTACGGATATGAACTGGCGTCCTCTAAGGTGATTGTCCAAATAATGGAACAGGTGATAATCGGACGGTGCAATACCCGGAGAATATAGTGGTTGCAATATTGTTTCCCATCCAAGGTGGAAAATGATGTCCTGAGTCATCCTAGCCACGTGGGACTTAGCGTTGTGCTGTAAACGAGAACACATTTGCAATTCAGAAGTGATGGCTCCAGAGTTTTGAGTTTTTCTTGAGCACAGCTCAACTGCTGACACTACACAGTTGCATTGATACTCTGACCAGCTCAGGACCGCGGTGGCTCAGTGGTCGAGCGTTCACCTCTGGTGCTTGGGGTCCCGGGTTCGATCCCAGCCCCGCCAAGTGAACTTTGTGGTGGACAAACACCGTGTGCGTGGGATTTCTCGGGGTTCTCCCGTTTCCTCCCACTTTCTTCATTCCACCATTTCATTCATTACTCACCATCACCGTCTCCTTTAGCCTAACCGGCATAACCGTGGGACGTAAAACTCAAAAATTTCATTTTCATTTCTGACCAGCTGGTAACAGTTCCCGATGCACGATGCACCAAATACACAGAAGGACCTTATTCTGGTACAGTGCTGGTTTCGGCTGTTTTGAAATCGGTTCATGGGATGCTAACCAATGATGACGGCGCCGTGGAGCTTCCTATAAGACACACTTTTTATCACATGTCAACGCCCTGTCCAGAAATGGCTCCGAAACAGTAAATAAAGAAAGGCGACTGCCGCATTGCCTTCTGTCCCAGAGTCAAAATATGTGAGACCCATCCACCCAAATTGTAGTGCTTCACAAAATATGATTTCAACCACATACTGAATTGTAGCCCCAGTTCCTCTCTGTACATGAGTTGGTCTTCTGGCACGTGGTGTTTTCGGGAGTTTCGTCATCGTCCTTAAAATTGTTAAACCATCGCTGCAATATCCACGTCGTCACGACACCCTCACCAAAGGCCTGGCATATCTTCTGTCCCGCTACAGCGGCGTTTGACCTCCATTTGAACGCGTTCAGCACACATGCTCTTATGACGCTCTGTGGATGTTCCATGTTCCTTCTGTCTTTACGCAAGTTCACGGTGTGTCTGAATTGCCACAACCAGGTAGTATGTTGGATATACCCACACCAACAACTGACGTTCGCCTTATCTCCACTCGCATTCAACTCACGGTGTGAGGTCCAATTGAACACACACCTCCACGAAAAGGGACAGAACTTTCTTGGTTACCTTTATAGTTATGCACAAAAGTATAGCGTTTGGCCCCGGCAGTAGTTCTTGATTAAGCATAATAAAAACTATCTTGAATATAATTTATGGATAATAATAATAATAATAATAGGCCTAATAATAATAATAATAATAATAGGCCTAATAATAATAATAATAATAATAATAATAATAATAATAATAATAATAATAATAATAATAATAATAATAATGAGCTAAAATAGCGTTTTCAGTTTTACAGAAGAAAACCAAAATTTTACTTTCTTTCAGGCCCCCAAAACATTAACAGCAACACTTTTTTTTAACTTTGCATATTGTAGCTGGCCCCCCCTAAAAAACGACGGCCCCCCCTACACAAACCTGCTGGCTACACCCCTGAATATGGTAACGACACGAAACAACTGTAACGAGCACATTCCGTTTAACCTATACCCGTTTTAGCTCGGCCTACGGCCTCGCACCTCTTACGCCCGAAATTCTGCCGAGTTTTAGGGTTTCTTTTAATATTTCAACTATCTGAAGATAAGACTCTGTATCCCAAGAAAACGCCCATTTAAATAACATGGATATTTTTGTTTTCCCTTTACACACCTAAGAACTAAAAATATTAACTTTTGGCTCTTTCCTTATGTGTTAGTCCCTAAAGGCTACAGTCTTGCTAAATTTAATCATTGAACTCTACAGGAAGTGCCCAATAATTTGAGGTTGTAGAAGGTGTGCCATATAAGTAACATGGAGAAGATTTTTCAATTGCCCACAAAACCCCACTAAATTTGTATTTTGTTATTTTTGGGGATTTAGTTAGCTAACTCCGTAACTAATCAAATTAACCTCTAGATTGCAGAAATACCAGTATCTGTGGAAGTGATTTTTGATAGAATAACAAACTTGGATAGCCCTATTCCCACAAATGTGTATTTTTGACTTGTAACAGTCTTCCGTCGAGTGTGCGATATATTATTACATACCTTTAGTATTTTACGATTTATCATAACTTGGGTAATCACAAGGAATTCAAATAAATGTCAGCACTTACTTATGCAGTATATTCAGGTGTGTTTTGCTCCACTCGTCTGTGCATGAAACAAAAGCAAATAATTTAGCAAAATAAGATTAACGTATATAAAACGAATACTGTTTCTGGTTGTATAAAATCTAAACATGCTTACAATGCAAACGCATAAATGGAATGTGAGGCCTGAAACCGCCATGAATGTATTTGTCAGTTTTCTACATAGACGAGTTCTGACAAAGAGGGACAGAAATATGGACATACCAAGCTGACTAGATCTCTATCCCTCTAGTTTCTCATCTCTCTTTTACTGCAAACAAGGATTATGAAAGAGGAAGAGAGAGAGAGAAAGTAAGTAAAGTTTGGGCAGTTAGTTTTGCCCTTGTAGCAAGGAAACCCTCTGCCCCCTGTCGCGAGAATCATCTACAAACCAGGGAGAGAGTTCACGTTTTGAGTTATAACGCTGGACAAAATTGCTACGGCTGCAGAGACTCATTAGCTGGACGCTGACATTAAAGTGGGAATTACGGGTCGTCGCTTTGTTTTTCGGAGCGACCTCTGTTCAGTGATCCGGCAAATATCGCTCCCTTTCTCCCCCACCGGTTAAAGCATAATTCTCCTCTTCTACCTATCATTCTCCCAGTTTTCAGTTGTTAACAAAAAATAAATCTGGAATATAAATAGAGGAATGCTCTTCAAAATAAACAAACTGACTTTTCTCTCTGTTTTCTTTTGTATTTATTTCCATGATGTTATCTCAACGAACACATATTTATTAGCTGATTAGCTGATTCTATATTCATATTGTACAGTCCGATCACAAAATTCTAGACTCTCTTCCAGACTAAGTCAAAAAGCTATCCTACATCATTACAAAATCTCTTAGGTCTAACTCATTTTACCTATGTTTTTGTTAGAGACAGGGATAGGAACTGAACAATAGTATTTATGTATGTACATTATGATTTTGTTGTAGATCAAAATACAGCTAAATACTGTAATTTTAAATCTCAAATTTGATACACCATTTATATTTTAATATGAAAAAGAGAGATAAGAAGTAAGAGCAGTATCGTAACTACAAATGACTATAATGATCAAACATTTTTTTTTTTTTACACATTTTGTTAATTGATTCACTACCAATTCCAGAATCCCCACGATATAGCCTTCTCCACTTGTCTTCCTCGTAGTCAAAGCCAAGGAGTGATTTACCAAAGACTACAGTAACTAGGAGGGTAAAAGACAAGAATACATAAAAACAGTCTGGAAGTTTCTTGTAACTTTCGGTTTTTCCTACCCATATTTTGTAAAAGAGGTTGAGAGGAAAAGTGCTATTCGTTTCTGAAAGAATTTTGTATTCCTACAATCAAAGCAAAATCATATTTATTTGCAGTGTCAATACCACAACCTTCATGATACACTATAGAGTTACCATGTATATATTTTAATGTAATAGATCAGAAAGTATTGATATTCGTTAATACATGTTGCTGCGTATTTTCGAGTTTCATTTGGAGCCACGGTGGCTTAGTGGTAGAGCATTCACCTCTGGGTTCTTGGTTCGATCTGAGCTTGCGCCAAGTGAGCTTTCTGGTGGACAAACACCGTGTGCGTGGGTTGTCTCGAGGCTCTCCCATTTCCTCCCGCTTTCTTCATTAAATCATTTAATTCATTTCTCTTTATCACCGTCTCCTTTAGCCTAACGGGCATAATCCCGGGGCATAAGAGATTTCATTTCATTTCATTTTTCGAGTTTTAATTTTTTCTTTCTTTCTTTTGTCAAAAGCTAAACCCTTAAAACAATTGCCCTTTTAGCAAAGTAGCTAAAGACTTATGTAACTTATTATCTGTTGTACTTTAGTAAGTAATATCAAGTAGTTCGTGAGAAGTTCTACTGCAACTAATTCTGTAATTAGTATCGAAAATAAACATGTAAACATTTATGTGAGGAAACCTTCAAATTACGAATCTGTACAAATTAGAGTTATTAACTTGTTACCTCTCGTTTTACATTAATTCCCAGCAAACTAAATATTAAAAGAAAAGAAAAAGAAAGTCTGCTCACGCAAGTTTGACAAAGCAATTATGTACATTGGATTTGAACTTTCACTGACAACAGTTCGATTATAAAACTTTACTATGATACAATTGAACTGAATTGAAAATGCCTTTATTCATGAGGCGTGGTTCAGCCGTAGGCTGCTCTACAACCTAACCTAACAAAAGTACAATCAGGAATATCACATGGGAATATATATAAAGATATTCTACACGTACATATATAACGACAATAAACATATATCGTTTAGTTAACTACAAACTAATATTATTTATATATATATATATATATATATATATATATATATATATATATATATATATATATATATATTGAAGAAAACCAATATGAAGTCAGAATATGAAGTTCAGATACTATAGGCCTAATTCTCGTCCTCTATACTACAATATGCGTACAAAATTGGTTTACTTGCTGCAGTCTAAGGCGTAGGTGTTCAAGCTAAGTTTCTGTTGATGTAAAAGATGATCCTTTACCCTACGTTTGAAGGTCAAGAATCCTTTGAACTCGAAGGTAATGAATTTCAGGTTCTCACAGCTGAAATAGAGAATGATTTCGCTGTTGTTAATGTATGCCGCGGGATGTCAATTGTACGGGAACGTTTTGTTTCGTATGCATGGATTTCATTTCGGAACGTCAGCTTACTTTTAAGATAAAGGGGGCCATTATTGTGTATGACCTTAATAATAATAACCTTAATAATAATACAATGTAGTTATAATTCTAATAGTGGTCCGAAGACCAATAGAGTCTCTTAATTTTGTAGTTGGTGATTAGGAATGTCCCAGAGCCGGATCACAGCCAAGAGAAAAGTACAATTATCTCTCAGTGCTCAGTCGCAGCCAAGGGAGAGAGGTTGGAAATTCTCAGGGACCAGTCGCAGGAAATGACCAGTTCCAGAGCAGACTAATGTCTTCTAAGGCGCTGCGGCGCCTTGTATCCCCTCTCTGTAGTTTTCGTAGAAGATCGGAGTGGTGATGACGGTGTTTGTAGGTCACATGTTCTTTGTTGATATCCGTTATCTGGTATATTGTTGTTGTTGTTCAGCATGTGATTTCCGTCATATGCAGAGGATGTTATAATATTAAGCTACATTTCGTAACAATCCTGATTTTGTCAAGAAGTATATTTTTATTATTATTCTTGTTTTACTTAGAACGAACGGAAATATGATGATACTGAAATAAATCTCAGATTTCTTCTGTATATCGCTATTCTAGGTGGTTCATCGACTATCTATTCTTAATAATGAAAACTAAAGTAAATGTCAAAAAGATTGTTCCAGAACAAGGATATTATCATATGAGGAAAAATATTTTCAACGATGGAAACGTTTATAAACTTATCTCTTAAAAATTAGATTACTGACTTAAATTAAAGAAACGGTTAAAACATATTTTGAGTGCTGGAATCAGTACTGTAAAAATACAATCTGAAGCTTTTGTCGGTGGTACTCATTTGACACTTATCTAGATAAACGAGGCCTTTATAATTTCTGTCACAGACCTGTGTTAGGCAGAGAATAAAGTCATGACAAATTGTTCCGTGTTTACCGTTGTATGTAAATGCAAAGCAAAAGTATTACAATTGCGTAAACGGAAAATGAAAAGATTAAGTAACGTAGTAAAGTTCCAAGGATTCCAAAAGAAGAATAATGCTTAGTTATGCATGTCTTGCAAGAAAGCAAAAGCGGAAGGAGAAAATTAATCACTCTTCAAGGGATAATCAAGGTACTTTGCAGACAAATCTAGAAAATATTACCAAGACTTTTCATGACTATCACTACTAGTTATTTGGGATCGCTAATGTTACCAGTTGCTACGATAAATTAGTTGATAGTGTGCCTAAAGTGTTAGAAAATTACGAAGACAATCAAGTGTGAGGTGCTTCGTTTACAAAAGGCAAAGTCAAAGAAGTTACGAATGCACCAGGAAAGAAGCAAATCTCCTCGGAATGATTCCTTCTCTGGCATTTGGTATGTTAAGTTTTGGGACATAATGGGAGATACTGTGACTGATTGTCAACGAATGATTCTTTGCTTCATAAATTCTAAAACTCCCTAATAACATCATTATGGCATTTATTCCAAAAATAGATAAACCTTAGAAATCAACCATTATAGTCCTATTTCTTTTTTAAATACAGATATAAAAATTTTCAGTAGATGTACGAAAAATTGACACACGGAATATATGAATAAGCTATTACAGAATTTGCAATACGTGGCTATTGAACACCTACATAACCTTCTATTAATTGTCGGAGATTGTATATATGTTTGTAATTATTGCGCTCTAAATGCGCTCTTGCTTAATTTAGATTTTAAAAGTCACATTGATAATATCGAATATTTATGTATATCGTAATTTCCTAAATTTTGATTTTCGTAGTCAATTTGTAAGATAGATGCAATATTTTTCATAAAGTTTATAAAATTAAATAATAATGGTCACATTGTAAAACACAGACCATTAATGGATCAATAGGACAAAGCGATCTACTTTCGTTGCTGAGTGTTGTTGTTAGAATTGCCCCGCTCTTATGTTCTGTGAATGACAGAATAACTAATCTAATATTAAACCTACTCTGAAGGTGGGTGGTTACGCAGATGATGCAACAGTAGTAGTAGCTAATGATGAGCGTGTTTACGATTACGTGAAAGCATGTAGAGTTAAATTGAATGTATGTAAACCAAATATGTTGATCACGACCAATAGCATGATTTTACATAATTGAATATTGTCCGTCGGACAGAAAGTGTCAAAATATTAGAAATTACATTTTATTCTAACATGACGAACACTATTACTAATAAATTATATCACTTTGTCAACACTCTGCGTCATTCAAGATATGTTAATAGGCAGACAATTGTCTCTCTGTATATTCTGGAGCAAAATTTATAAATGTTTTCTTTTTAAGTAAAATATGGTGTTTCACAAATGACATATATAGGCCTCAAATGACAGGAAAACAAATTCAAAGTTTGTGTGGTTGGTTTGTATGGAAACATCATGTTTTTAGGGTAAAGTATGATGTGTTGTTTACATTCGAAAGGTAGTGTAAAGTATGCACTGCATGTTATACATTCGGAGACCTTGTACACAAACACAGTTGTTAACGTAATTAAACAGTTCCTGCATTACGTAATCGAACAGAATGTTGAGTCTACCGTTGTCATTTCTTGGCCTACCTCACCGTGTAAATATTTAGAAACTATTCTTTTTGATTATATGTATATTTATCAGCATTATCGATTTACAAAGTTTAAGTAGTAGACAACTGCACGCTTTTAAAATGAAAATTTGAAACACCTAAAATTATGATGGATGATCGTTCACGTATCTGGCCCAGTATCTGGACAAATATCAATTCAACGACTTTGTGTCTTACTAGCAAATGATTTTCGTTTATGATTGTGCATAATATTATAGATACTAAAGATAAGTGTAACAAATACGATTTTAGTGATTGTCCTAAATATCATAAATGCAATTATAAAATCCCAGATAATATGGTCTCAATTGTATAACTTTTTAGTTTTGCTTACTTGTATATATTTACATGCTTTTAAGGCCAGATTATCGTTTTGATCCAGACACTAAATAACTAATGCCAATTGATATATAGAAATAACATTAAATATAGTTTTACTATAGACTTCTAAGTAGGGGGAGTCTTCTAAGCACACTATTTACAATATCATTGTTCAATGTTATTGGTGGATGTGCCTAACAGAAAATTTGCAAATTTTATAACAAAATCTTTTTTTCTTACATTCCACCAATATTCATGCGAGATTTTGGAACATTTGTCGTATGCTGACTACCGTTATCATGAGTCAACACACTTCGTTGCAATCGATTCTCACGTCTAATGAATTTTTGAAAAAGGACGGATGAAGGTGGCACGTAAACGAAGTTGTTCAAACCCACGCTAGAGACAACAAATATTTTTATTTTATTAAATGTAGAAAAGAACAAATAGTGAGGGGTTGGTAGTGAAAGGAATAAATAAACTGCATTCGATAGTGACGTAATCTATGCCACGAACTACCTGGGTTCAAGAAAATATATATGCAAGAGTTGAAATGTGAATAATTCTGTACAAATAAGTTTAGATCATAAAAACATTTTCTATTCCCTGAAAAATCTCATATCGTATTTGTGCTAGCTTCTGAAGTCAATATAAAAACCTTCAATTAAAAATGTAACGTTTATTCCTGCACAAACCAACAGAGTTTCAAATCTAATAAATAATATCTTGATGTTGCTTGTATGTAGTGTTGACTTTTCTTCAAATGTATTGTAGTTAACCACACGATTTACGAATCCTGCTATTTTAAGGCTTCAGAAATATCCACTCCCTCAAAATACATATTTTTACGCATAAGCCTATTTCTTGCTAAGCCAAAAATACTTTCATTGACGACATTCTACTGCCTTATACAAATTTGGCACAGAAAAGGACTCGAAGAATATCAATATGTCATGGAGATAATAATGCAGTGTTACCAACCAGAACGCTTGAAGGAAGAGGGCAATTGCCTACTCTGGGAATTAAAAAAGGATTTAATTCTTTCAAACACATTTTAAAACATAATATATTTATTCACTCACACACTGTACCATTTAATATGTTTATAAATATTATACTCTATTAGATTGACATTTAGGACTCATAAGAGATATACATATGAACCAACAAGTGAGTGTTAAAATAGGATGGGAAATGATAGAGGAGAATGCAATTGGAAAAGGAGTTCAACAGGGTGCTGTCCCACGCTTACATTATTTAATATCTATCTAGAAGACAGTAAAAAGAGCCTTCAAAATGAAGACGGCATTTCAGTAGGAGGTAGAATGATTAGGTGTATACGGTTTGTAGATGATATGGCACTTGTTGCAGAATGTGAAGGGAAAATCAGTAAGATGTTAGGAATCTTGAGGAAGGGCAATGAAGAACATAGAATGAAAATAGATGTTAGAAAAACAAAAACCATGTGGCCGGTGTCAAATATAGAAGTAGTAGTCATCATATGAAGTTTGAACGTGAGATGAAAGGAGGGATGGGAATGGCGGAAGAAGCCTTTATGAGGAAGAAAATACTATTTTGTGGGACCTTGAACAAAGAGTTGAAAAAAAAAGACTCATAAAATGCTTGGTGTGTAGTATTCTGCTGTATGGGCCAGAAACATGGATATTACGCAAAAATGATGAAAAAGAACTGGAAGCTTTCGAAATGTGGCTGTGGAGAAAATGGAGAGAATTATTTAGTTCGAAAGGTAAACGAATGAGAGGATGTTAGAAATGGTGGGGAGAGAAGAACAATTTTAGAAGAGGAACAGAAACTGGTTGGAACATTGGCTGTATCATGATGTACGTTCTAGAGGGTATGATGACAGGAAAGAGACGGAGACGGAGAAGAAGACTACAATTAATGGACGATATCGAACCAGAGAAATCGTACATGAAGACGTAGATGTTACTGGAAGACCATGGAGCATGGAAGCTTCTCAGTTGCAGAAAGTTACCTGCCAATAATTGCAGAATACGTATGGTGATGATGGCGTCTACTGTTGTTAATAAAGCAACACATCGTGTGTAAATTCTGCAATATTATTAGCATTAGATAATAGAAATGTCTAGAGATTAGATATATGAAGCGCTTTCTGTTACAAGGGCGTATATGTGATAAACAAAATTATCTGGGAATGACACATAACTCTTTCCTCACGAGTCGGTTTGTTTTATGGAAGAAAGAAAAATACTGTATGATTAAAAGTACAAAGTTTCTGAATGTTTATTAGCTATATAGGGTGTAACTGTGAATTATTGTTTCACATTAAACTTTGGACACACGCCCTTTTAACAGAAAACATGGTGACAAAATGTAAAACCAGGCTTTTTTCTGAAATATATCTATAACTTTAGACACTGTTGCATTGTCAAGATATCTTTGAAAGACAGATACTAATAATAATAATTAGTAATAACAGTAATTTGATAATAAACATTTTGTCTCCCAATAATTACTTTTAAAAATGTTGAATATCAATCAGGATAAGTTTTAAATTAACACTTGACATCAGTATTTGCCACACTCCCGACTTACAAAGTACTTTGACTTCCATGTCTACCGATATCAGCAAATACTGTGATTAATGCTGGAATTGATCTTAGCCAACCACGTGTTAAATGAGAATCCTGCAAACCTAAACATTTTGCAAATGTGAAAGGTTATGAAATTTCCTCAAGATATCTTTTCCCAGATTCAAAACTGTTTAGAGAAATCAGGGGTATAGAAGCAAAACCTACAGAATCCACTTTCAACAGAGTTGATAGGTTTAAAACAAAATGTTTAAAACATGTTTTAAACGAGGGCTGTTGTTTTATTCAGTTTGTTTTAAACGTTTTAAACAAATTGTTTTAAACATGTTTTTTTCGATGGTGGTTGGACAGGTTTAAAACAACTAAATATCAGATTGAAGAAGCTAATTTAATTTTCTAACAAACAACCCATCCTCCGCAGGATTTGCGCATGAAGTAAATTACAAGCAGAGTTATATTCTTATTATAACAGCAATTACTGAACGAAATTCTGTACATCAATGTGCGTATAACTAGAAATGAGCAGTGACTAGCCTACAAGGTGTAAATGACATTTTTAACTAGACACTTTTCAAGATACATCTCTATCTGCAACATAGATAGCTAAAAATGATTAGTGTCTACGGCATAAAAACACAATTAACCTTTAGACGCCCGCCAGGGATTTTAACAAAATGGTAGACTCTCACGTTCGGGGCTCTGGTGACTCTCCTAATTATCACAGAGTAATGATTGATACAAGTTGGAAAGCTCATAGACCACAGATTCCAACGAGGTAACATTTGTGAAATTCGCGCCGTATTTGTAGAAACAAACATACATAAAACTTATTAAAAAATATGAAAATATTGACTTTGCGGGGCCCTTGCAACTCTTGCAGTCACCTGCACTGACAAAATGATGCTAATGTGTAGACCACATACTTGTGACAATAATATAAGAAATGGTAGCCATTGTTGCCATTGCGTAATGAATTCGTTTTATGTAGGAAGTATTTAAAAAATGCGCAGAAAAACATTCATTGAATTAGACATTCTCTCCCCTCCCCCACGGCAGTACCACGTCCATATGCAAATCATTTTTGCTGCACAAATCATGTATACGAACAAGAATTATGCTTCTAGACTACTTCAGTAAAATATATATATCTTACCTTATATGGAACCGTTCTGAAACTAAATATAAATTAACCAAATTTGACCCCATCTTCCTCTATAAACACAAGTACATATACAGGTTACTATCATGTAGGGGACTACTTCGTTGCTTCACATACTAATTTTTGTGGATGTACCACAAAGGGGGAAGAATGGCCTCCAAAATCTGATGAAAAAATTGATGAAAAATTTAAGAAACGAACTTCATCCTCCCTCTCTCGACCGTACGTACCCCCTACATACATAAAATGTAGGGACAGGCAGGAGCGAGTTTTCATTGAAACTCGATTCGACTCGAAACCGACATAATTGAGCTCGACTCGAGAACTCAGCTCGAAAAATTTCCTCCAACTCGACTCGAGTTTCGA